>NC_080162.1:44053280-44653280 GCF_950295315.1 Erinaceus europaeus
CCTGCAAGGACTAAATGACCATATGAGGAGGATGGCTCGATGGTCAGAACTTTAGTTTGATTTGGGTAGAGAAAGACATTGTCCAGTGGTGACCTCCATTCCTCTAAATCTTTTCAAGTTTTGTGCCCCATCGCTGCCAGTCTCCTTGCTCATCATGGATGTTCATAAAAGCGAGACTCTCTCATTTACCGCCTGCCTTGATTACTTAAGCATGTGCTTCTTTTTATTTTGGCTAAAGGTCATTTATCGAACACACACTGTATGCTGGCTCAGAGACCCAACAGACACAGAGAAAGGGACAATTAACTATGTTTTAATGGGGAGGGGGACACAGTCCCCTGAACTTCAGGTCTTCACTTCTCCTAGAAGACTACCTTTCTTTTATTTTTTAAGGATTTTATTTTTTTAAACTTGTTTAAATGTTTTTATTTACTTATTAATGGATAGAGACAAAAAGGAATTGAGAGGGGAGGGGGAGACAGAGAGGGAGAAAGACAGACAACTGCAGCCCTGCCCTACCACTCATGAAGCTTTCCCCCTGCAGGTGGGTACCTGCAGCCTTGCACACTGCAATGTGTGTGCTTAACCAGGTGAGCCACGACCTGGTCCCTGAAGACTACCTTTCTTAAAAACCCCATCCACCCATCCACCACTAGCACCGCCACTACCATCACAGTGCATGTGTGTGTGCACACTCACACACACACACACACACACCATCCAATTTCTGTTTTACTTTTAATCACTGGACTTATCAATGTCAAGCCATATTATGTATAGTCTTCTATTCTATTTACATCCAGTTCCATCCTTTGGAATATGGATTCTAGTGGGAAGAGGGGTTTTAAAAATTTATTACCTTAATTTATTTATTGGAGACAACCAGAAACTGAGAGGGAAACGGGAGATAGAGAAGAAGAGAGATAGAAAGACACCTGCAGACCTGCTTCATCACTCATGAAGCTTTCCCCATCCAGGGGAAGACTGGGGACTTGAACTCAGGTTCTTGTGCACTGTAACATGTGTACTCAACCAGGATAACTAGCCTAGCCCTACCTCTTTTGTTTACTGTTACAACTGCAGTGATGACAAGTGGTAATGCATAAGTACTGCCCACTAAAATGTGGGGTGCATGAAAAATTAGAAATAAGTGGCCAAGATAATTTTAGAGTGATAAACTCATGGGGTTCTGTGACAGTGTCTGAAAGAAAGGGTGGCTCTACATTCAAAACAAGACATGTCATTCAAGCTGGAACAGATTCAAATCAATGTGTGTGGTTCTGCAGACACTGAAGCCCAGATCCCTTTCTAGGTCTTGGGTCAAGTCTGAACCTGGATCTTGCCCTCCAGCAATTCTAGTTCCAAGGAGAGACAAACAAAGAGATAAGTGATTCCTGCTGGGACAGGAAGTGCATTTAGGAGAAGCAGTTACCTTGGACTTGGAGGAAAGACAATTACCAGGCTGGGCTTTCATGGGCAGATTGTAGTCTAAACTGGGTGCTGAATAAAAAGGAGCTTGATAAACTGGGAACTCTAGGACGTCTTTAGAATAAACAGACAAGCATTGTCACTAAGTCTTTCCAAGTCTAAGCTTCTTCATATGGCAAACGCTAGAAGAAGAAGCATACTCCCTTCCTCCATGCCACTATTAACCTGTACTCTATTATGCCTCCTCCTAGAAAAAAGTTTTTTTTTAAATATTTTTATTTTATTTATTTATTCCCTTTTGTTGCCCTTGTTTTTTTTTTTTTATTGTTGTAGTTATTATTGTTGTTGTTGGATAGGACAGAGAGAAATGGAGAGAGGGAGGGGAAGACAGAGAGGAGGAGAGAAAGATAGACACCTGCAGACCTGCTTCACCGCCTGTGAAGCGACTCCCCTGCAGGTGGGGAGCCGGGGCTCGAACCGGAATCCTTATGCCGGTCTTTGTGCTTTGCGCCACCTGCGCTTAGCCCGCTGTACTACAGCCCGACTCCCAGAAAAAAGTTTTAATCTAGACTTTTGACACTTTGTAAATAATTCTTTTCTGGAGTAGTGGGAGAGTGGAAGGAAGCTGTTTTGTGCATGTAGAATTCTTAGCAGCCTCCCTGACTTTCACCTAGAAAAAAACTAGACCTTTTCCACCTACATGTGACAATCAAAATCATCTCCACTGTTTACTTTTCCCCTGGGGAGTGGGGGCAAAAAAATTGCCATAGTGGAATAACACTGTTCTCAGCCTTCTAAATGAGACGCTTTGTGTCTTGAAGAATTAGCCCCCTAACCCATTAGTGCTTCTTATAATCACTAAGTTCAAGAACTTCTAAAAATGCCTGTTACTTAGCAATCAGATGCACCCAATATTGCTAGTAACCGAACGCAAGATTAGATATTACTTTAATCTAGGAGTTTAAGGGGTTAATATTCTTACTGTGTTAATTACTGTTCTTTACCCTTCCTCCCCCAGCTAGGTACCCCCACAAGTGATCAGTAGGTTCTGGGGCATCTCCAGACCAGAACATTTTACCCATACCCTCCTTTACCCAGTGTGCTACCTTTGCCATTCTGGGAGAATTACCAAGGATGACTAATTCCACAGATGTTTTCCTTCCTTTCTTCCCTCCTTCCTTCCTTTCTCTTTCTTTCTTTTCTATTCTTCTTCTTCCCCTTCTCCTTCTCCTTTCTCCTTCTCCTCTCCTTCTCCTTCTTCCTCTTCCTCCTCCTCCTCCTCTTCTTCTTCTTTTCTCCTCCTTCTCTTTCTTCTCCTTCTCCTTCTTCCCCTTTATTAGTATTAGTCAACTAGAAATATTATTACTATTATTTCTAGTAACAATAGTAGTAATAATACTTTGTTAGTATTAGTCAACTCTAAATTATGGTTGTGCCAGCAACAGAACCATGGTGCTCCAGCATCTCAAGTCCCTGTCTTCCTTTCAATAATAAGGAGGAGTCTCAGTATAGAGCTTGATTCCAAATACAGGAGTTATATACCAGGCAGAAGTAATCCAAAGTCAAAAATCAGACTAACAGTTACCTTGAAACTTGACAGCTTCTGGAGATTAGTAAGACGCTACTTACTCTACTGCATTTTTTTCTCTGAAAACTAATTCTGCTTCATACTTATGACTTGTCCACTGATACGTATATACATGATTCCTCAATTATTTTCAAAAGCAGCATTTTCAAGCTTGCTATATGTCATAATCAACTGATATGAGGTTTTGTTTTTTTTTTTTTTTTAATAAATCCTAGTGCCCAGGTCTTACCCAGACTCATTCCATCAGTTTGAAGGGGTGGGACCTTATCATTAGTATTTTTTAAAGCCCCACATGATTCAAATGTGCAGCCAAGTTCTACCACACAACTTTGCCCTTGACAATCTAACTTTTTGCCTTTTTCTTATGCCATTTAACTCATTCAGAATATCCTTCTTCCCAGGAACTATTTTGGGAAAATTTAAGGTAGCAATTTCTTTTTCTTTTTGTTTCACCTATGACACCTGGTGTAGTGTCACACCAGGTGTCATAGGTTCTGGTTAGAACCAGAAATCACAAAAGCATTGTGGAGATTGACAGGAAGTAAGATGTCATCTTAGGATCAGAGTAAGGGGCATAACAGGAACCATTTTAGAAGGGAGGTTAGTCAGAGGGAGGCTTTATAAGAGAAAAAACAATACTATGCAAACTAAGATCTGCAAGACACTGAGCAGTCAATCAGAAGCTAAGCTCTGACATTGGGAAAGACAATTGTGCTCCTAGAACACAAAGGATACAGCTGTCAGGACCTGGGCTGAGAGCCAGTGGGGTGAAGGGTACAAGAAATGATAGTTTACAGTGAGGTGGGTCATGGCTGGATCATGAAGGGTGTCACTGGTTGTAATGCAGTTGAATTTTATGTATTTACATCCTCCAAACATCAAGTTCATTAGAATCAGTTTACTAAACCCACATGGACAAGATAATGCTTGTTTGACCTGACTGGAACTAAAATTGGTTCTCTGAAAACAGTGAAGGTAGGTGACAACAAAGTTTGGAGATGCTTGGGTTCGGCCAGCCCACTTCTAAGAGTAAATCCTCCAAAAGTTGCTTCTCTCTCTCTTTCTCTCTCTCTCCTCATTCACTTGCTTTCTCTCTTAAATTGATTTGGGCTAAGTGTAGAATTTTGCAATAGCAATTAAGCCTTATGTATATTTTAAATGGGATTGTCGCTGAGCAGGCAGGGTGGAGATCTAGGGACTGTTCTGTTTAACATCTATCACATTTCTTCCTTGGAGTTGGCCACTTGTATTTGGTTGACAGTATTTTTCTTCTGCAGAAGAGTCCAGACCAAGTCAACTTTGTTAACCACAGGAAGACATTAAGTGAATGTAAAGACCAGAATAGCCAGAAAACCACGTGACCAGCAGCCTTTAAGTTCTGGGCTTTGGTAATTTTTATGCCACCTCAGTTGTGCATTAAGCTTTCCTTCCTGGAGTCATTATAACTGTGTGCCCAAAGAAACCCCTCAACTTTCAGAAGCAAATAGACAATGATCTAATTCACTCTTCCAACACCTTTCTGTCTTATCTACTGTGATTAGGCATTAAGCAATTTCTCGTCCTTAAATTTTCATGAGATTCTACTCCTGCTTGCTAAGATTATGTCAAAATGACTTGTCCTGCATGCTATTTTCACCCATCTATACAACTTGTCTTTTCTCCTTAAACATTATGAGAGAGTCCAACAAAGTTAAGGAATTTACAGCTAAAATGGGCTAGTTAGTGTAAGACTGCTGAACCTCTTTCTAGAAGGTGTATGTTTCCCAAGAAGCCACCCCTAGATGAAGTTTTGAAGGCACACACTTTATTTGGGAGTTGATTCTAGAAATCCCTGTTAGGGGAATGAATAGGCCAATATGGGGTGTGTTATCAAACAATTTATCATTGTGCACAATGGGGATTTAATCTCACTGGTAAACATTGAGGACTGGCATAGGCTATGCACTTCAGAGTGATCTTTCCTGAAGGTTGAGAGAACTGCAGTATTTGTCAGCCAAATTGTGTCAATCAAAGGAGGAAGAGCACTCCTGACCTCTCCTATAGGCAAAGAGCCAGTGGTCTTGGGTGTTAAATTAGCATGTGAAGAACTGGACAGGGCACTAGACAATGACTGCTAGACAGGGATACACCACACTCTGAGCTTCACAAGGTCAAGAGCAAGACTGCCTTGTTTACCCCAATGTTCACTTCCTAGCAGGATGTTGGGCACTCAGTAGGCCTCTAGTAATTATACAATGCATCTACATTTGCCAAAGCTTAATGCCACCCCCTTTTTTAGTTGATTTTTACTTTAAAGCTTTATTGTATGCAATAATGTATTGATAATTCATACTTTCTGTTTGTTTGCTTTTATCTTTTTCTTTTGATTTAACCCATCTTTTGTCTCTTAGAAGTATGCTCACCTGGGGACAGGCCTTCTTTCTCCTTCCCCATTATATTACTGTTAGGACAGTAGAAGAGCATTTGTAATATTCACATAAGCCAGATTGTTAAATAAAACAAAATACATGTGATGTGGGACTTATGAGTCTGAGGATTGTTCCAGGAAACCTAGTGCATAATGCACATGAGCAGACCAGGTGAACACCAGGGAGGACAAAATAAAGGTCAGTGTAAGTTTATAAAGAAATAGTTCTATGTAAAATAGAACTTGCTACTTTAGGCTATGGCCTTAGGGAATTTATTTTAACTCTGTTTCTCAGTTTTTCCATCTGAAAAATGGAGTTAGTCATACCATCTATTCCAGTAGGGGAACAGGGAGGATGGTGTACGCTGATATAAGATATTTAGAACAACACTTGACACATAGTAAACATTTCCATTCTTAAACATCTGTCCACATCAGTCACTGGACTGAGGGCTGGGGATGCAGAGAGACTAAAGTACCTGGCTGAAGGTTGGCTGTAACATAATGGTTATGCAAAGAGACTCCCATGCCTGAGGCTCCAAAGTCTCAGATTCAGTATCCCAAACTACCATAAGCCAGAGCTGAGCAGTGCTCTGGAAAAATATAAGTAGACAAACAAATAAACAAATGCCTGGTTGATACTTGGAGAACTCAAGAATCTAGGGAAATGCAGAGAAAAAATAGTAATGATAGCAATAGTAGTTGACTGCCCTCCAGCCTTCCACATAACCAATTTTGCTTCTCTGACTACAATTCATTCACGTGGAAAGACGTGGGAATGGGGAGGGGGGCAGAGAAGCAGGAGCTATAGCAGTGGAACTTACCCCAGCATCTTAGCACCTCCTTTGATGCTGGGGCCTGAATCTTGGCCTCAACCATGGTAAGGCATACACCTTATCCAGTGAGCTATCTATCTGACCCTAGTAGCTGACTTTCATGAAGCACTTGGTGCTTTCATGTAGCACCCTATGGTGCTACATAGGGTCCTAAATGAAAACTTGAACTTAGTAGTCTCTAAAACAATTTGAAAGTGTCAGTTGATTTTACTATTGCCCTTATAAGGAAGCAGGAGCAGAGAGGTTAGGTAATTTGCCTCAGGTTCTGGAGAAGCCTGAACTCAAACCCTCCTGGTCAATCCTAGTTCTTACAGTCAACAACCAGGTTATTTCTCTCTTGGTGATGCTGCAGCCACAGTGACTGATTAACACAAACTCTAATTGCCGCTTTGCTTTTCCTCATCCATATCCTAAAAGATTTGTGGTTGTTAATGTTTTATACTCTCTGAACAGTCTGATTCATAAAATCAGAATGGGGCACAGTTGACAGTTGCTGGATACTTTTGATATACTCAGGGCTGTACTATTGACATCTAGTTGGCAGAGGCCAGGGGAGCTGCTATAGTGCCCAATGAAGGCTCTTCCAAACACAGAGTCAAATCTCACAGCCAGGCAGTGGTGGCACAACTAGTAGGACATACACTGTATGTGAGGATCCAGGTTCAAGCCCCTCATCCCCATCTGTAATGGTGGCAAAGCTTCACAAGCAATGGGACAGTGCTACAAGTTTCTTTCTCTATCACTCTCTACTTCTCTCTGTCTGTATTAAAAATAAACTGTAAAACAGTAAAACAAGCAAGGAAAAGAGGAAAAAATAGCAGTTGGGAGTGTTGAATTCAATAGGCAGGCACTGAGCCCCAGCCATAACCCTGATAGAGGAAAAACAAAACAAAATACAGCAAAACAAAATAAAACAAAAACAAACACACACACACACACAAAAAAAAACCAGCACAAAATCTTAAGTTCCAGATGTCAATTGGTCAAAATTGAGAACCCAGCTAAAGAACCCCACAAACTCTCAGGTATGGAAAATGCTCTGGGCGTTAATCTTGTTTCTAACTCAGATGTTGATTAGTAGACTTAGACTTCTGAATGAGATACTACATTTTAAAAAAAAATTATTTATTTATTTGTTTTATTCCCTTTTGTTGCCCTTGTCGCTTTACTGTTATAGTTGTTATTGATGTTGCTGTTGTTGGATAGGACAGAGAGAAATGGAGAGAGGAGGGAAAGACAGAGAGGGGGAGAGAAAGATAGACACCTGCAGACCTGCTTCACCGCCTGTGAAGCAACCCCCCTGCAGGTGGGGAGCCGGGGGCTCGAACCGGGATCCTTATGCTGGACCTTGTGCTTTGAGCCACCTGTGCTTAACCCTCTGACCTACCGCCCGACTCCCTGAGATACTACATTTTTTAACAAGCTCAATCAGATGATGCTAATGCTACAGATATAAGGACCTCATTTTTCAACTCAAAATGTCAGTGATATCTGGCACATGTATATGTTTTGAATCTGGGTTTTGACCGCTATGAACTCCTAAAAGATAAAACCAAAATATCACCCAGAATTAGTTCAGAATAGAAGTAACTATCAACTTATATAATATACTTTAAACTTGCCTGTCACAATTTTTGTCCTTAAATAAGCCATGGGAGGGGCTTGGAGAGTCAGTAGAAAGTAAAATAGTCAAAGGGAGCCAATTGTACTGTGATGGGTAGAAAGAGGCTTGTGATGATGATCATGTTGTAGTGTATACAGTTGTGGAGTTAAAATGCCAGAAATTTACACAATATTGTAAACCAGTGTTACCTGAAAGAAATTATTTTTAAGAGAGAGAGAGAGAGAGAGAGAGAGAGAGAGAGAGAGAAAGTACACTAAGACAGAACAACTCAGAAGAAGAAAATCTGCAGGGCACTCCTAGAAGCATTTAGCGACTGATTTCAGACCAGAAAGGACAGAGCTTGGTCAGGACTGCTTTGCTTTAAGTCCTGAAACATCAAGTCAGGTCTATTGTTGCCTGGAATCATGGCTTCTTTCCAAGAGCTGTGCATTGATGATGGGCTTTGCATCTGCCTGACTTTCAGGCAGGTCTGCAAATGTGAGATGAAAAAGTGGCTGTTTTTAAAATGGTTGCTCTCTTGGGAAAGGGGTATGGGAGAAAATGGACTCCCTGCGTCCAGCCCTCCAGAGATGGCACCCCAGCTCCTGTGATAAATGGCAGCATTAACAAGGTTTGGTTGAGAGGGGACCAACAGATTTATGACTTCCTGTCTCCGCCAGCAGATGTCATTATGGCTGACAGAACAGAAGGCCTTTCAAGAGCTCACTGGGGTGGAGCTAAGAGAGGGGGAAAAAATAAAATAAAAGGCAGAAGCCAAAACTAGCATTTGCTTAGTGGTGCTATTGTTAATGCTGTCATTTTAGGGACACATGGAAGTTTTGCATGAAGCTGAATGTTTTGTAATATTTCTAAGGTCCAGCTTCTAAGATTTAGGCAGGAACTCTCAAATGAAGGACTGGTATTAGCTCCACTCAAATAAGAAACTACAGGATTTTGTTCCTGGTCTCTTTGTACCCTTAAAAGGTCTCTGGGACAAGACAAAAATGTGTTGAATCATAATATATTTTACCCTCTAACATCACTTTGTTGGGTATTTCACTATATTTAGTTTATAAATTTAGCAGGTCATTCTGAAATTCCTTTGGTGTACATATTTAACTCACTTTTAAATTGTTTTATAGGATGTTGTTGGTTTTTTGTGTGCTAGAATTTTTTGTTGCATTGAAAAATGATATATATTTGGCACTCATCATTGTGTCCCAAAATCCATATGAATAAATACAGCTGCTAACACATACTTAGTGGTAATTACAGGTCCAATTTCCACACTTCCTCTTTATAATCCTTGCCTAAAGATTTACATTCTGTGAGTAGAGGAAGTCTGTGCTCCAGCCCCCCAGTTGACTCTGTTTTCCAATGGACATTTAAGTACTTCCTTTGGGCTCACATAATCAGTGTCCTGGATTGCAGTACAGAAAGGACAACTTTGACTTAATGTTGGGTTATCTTCACTGTCCTCACCCCTAAGCCATCCCCTACCAGGACCTCAAGATTAAGATGCCTTAGAAGAAATTAAGAATCATAGAAGTTAGCCACAGAGTTTCTTTTGACCTGTCCTTTAAAAAAAGAAAGAAAGAAAGAAAGAAAAAAAAAAGCAAAAGCAAAAGAAAGGAAAAACCAGACAAACCTGACTTTATTAAAAATTTATAAACTTCTATAATTAATCACTAACCATGTTTTTTATTAATATACTAAATGAACATCTGATTTTTGAAAGAGCACTGTATCTCATAATGTCATGAAAATAGCTACCTCATAGTCCATGTTGCAAGCAACTTTGGTCTGATGGTATGACAATGTGCTTAACTAACCTAGGTGTTGGGGACTCTCCGAATTTCTTTAATGATTTTTTTCACTCACTATTTGCATTATTCTATTCTAAGATATATTACTTCAGCTGTTTTCTCACCTGGAAAAAGGTTGATGGTAATAGCATTATCCTCTTAGCATTTAAACAAAAATGAAGATTGAACGCAGTTTTTATAAAGTGATTAGTCCAGTCCTTGCAAAAGGACAAGAACTCGATAAATTAGTTACTGTTGTAATAATTAATGTTCAAGTATCTTTCCCCTCTACTATTTCCTAGGTAGACATGCCCACTCATAGATTGATATATCGATTACTCAGAAAAGAAATTCAATAATAATAATACAATTATAACTGTTGTATAGTGAGTGCAAATTAAGTCCCAGACACTTTGCTAAATGCTTTAAGTGCTAAATCTATTGAATGTAATTCTTATAAATTCTATGAGGTCAAGTATCAATAACCCTATTTTATATATAAGGAACTCAGATGAGATAGTTAAAGCTGTTGGTTCTATAACTGCAGTACACATCAGAACTACCCACAAGGCTCACAAACACACAGAAAATGCAGTCTCGGGAGTCGGGCGGTAGCACAGCAGGTTAAGCGCATGTGGCGCAAAGCACAGGACCATCATAAGGACCCCGGTTCGAGCCCCCAGCTCCCCACCTGCAGGGAAGTCGCTTCACAGGCAGTGAAGCAGGTCTGCAGGTGTCTATCTTTCTCTCCCCCTCTGTCTTCCCCTCCTCTCTCCATTTCTTTCTGTCCTATCCAAAAACAACGGCATCAATAATAACTACAACAATAAAACAAGTACAATAGGGAATAAATAAATAAATATAAAAAATTTAAAAAAAGAAAGAAAATGGAGTCTCTTCCTTTGATTGAATAGATATTGAATGGGAACTCCAAACATTTCCATTTTAACAGATTCCCAAGGGATATTTTTGTTGCTAGTTTGAAAATCACATCTGAGAATTATTGCATTCAGTAACTTGTTCAAGGTTATACAATGAGTAACTAGCACAATGAACTTTTAAGTTTGAAATATTTTTTAGTGGTTCTCTTGAGTGATCAAGAAAAAAAATTTGGATGGTGCACCTGCTTTGTCAGATTTGAGCCTGGTCCCCACTGCACAGAAGAAATCAATGCTTTGATATCATTCACTCTCTGGCTTTCTTCCTGCTTCTTTCTCTCTGAAAACATTGGCCCTTCACAATAAATTGTAGATGCCATCTGTGACTATAAGGTAAAGTGTTTCCTTTGTCATCAACCTGGGAGGATTCTTAAAATATAGCCACTGGACACCCTAGAACCATTAAATATATCTAAGATTCAGTCTTCTCGGTTAAGGTGATCTTCTAATAACCAGTCGGCCAAGGAAACAATTGGTGCAATTTCTGGTCTGGAATAAGAATAGAGTGCTCTCATCTATACTGAGGAGTTTGTAAATGGATAATGACCTGCAGAAGCATTGATGAGAGATGAGATTGGGGGCAGGATGCAGATATAAAAACAATAAAGCAAAAAGTCTCTTAGTGGGTAAAGCAATCCAATGAGCAGTTATTGATATCTTTCTTATTCAACTGCAAATGAAACAAGCTGGGATAGAAATATATAGGTAACATTTACTTCAAAAAATGCAAGCACTCAAAGACTTCAAGAAAATAGGTAAAGTAAGGAAAATGAGTGATGGCATTGACTAGAGAAAACTGGTTGCTGGTAGATTGGTAGGTCCTATTGCTATGATGGAGACTGGAAGAATGAAGAGCACATTATCTTGACTATTGAGAACTTTGAATCATGGTAGTGTTATCTCTCTGGGAAGTAAATTCACTGATCATTTATGAACTTTCATCTTATGAGATAGAAAGGTGTAATTTATTCTTAATGTATACATTCCTTTAACACATATTATTAAAACATATTATGAACCAATAATTCTTAAGAGATACAGAAGGAGGGGTCACAGATTCAAACTCCTATTCTATTTTCTCTAGTAAGAAGGGCAAGCTCATATAGAAAATAATCCGGGAGTCGGGCTGTAGCGCAGCGGGTTAAGCACAGGTGGCGCAAAGCACAAGGACCGGCATAAGGATCCCGGTTCGAACCCCGGCTCCCCACCTGCAGGGGAGTCGCTTCACAGGCGGTGAAGCAGGTCTGCAGGTGTCTTTCTCTCCTCCTTTCTGTCTTCCTCTCCTCTCTCCATTTCTCTCTGTCCTATCCAACAATGACAACAACAATAATAACTACAACAATAAAAAAAAACAACAAGGGCAACAAAAGGGAATAAATAAATAAAATAAAATAAAAAATTAAAAAAAAAGCAAATAATCTATTGAGTATATTTGTAGGTGAAAGTATATAGAAGAATTAAGGAAGGGAATGAATATCTGTAGCCAGGTGGTGTCATTGAGAAATGGTCTATTTCCATTTCTAACTATAACATTTATCACCATCAATAAATAGCCTTTGGTTGCAAAGGACAGAAAATTAAGTCAAACTAGCTTAAGGACAAAATGAAAAATTTTGGCTGCACATAATTCAGAAGCCCATGAGTTCATAGTTGTAATAGGTACTGTTGTTTTTCCTCCCAGCATGCACTCCATTCATCTTTCTGACATAACCCAGATTTCTACTTGAGTATCTAACTTTCCCTATTTGATTTGTGTACTTCCTGGCAAGCAGACTCCTCCCTCTACACTAGGGCATCAGTCGCTAGATTCCATTCCTTTCTGACCACCATGATTAGTTCTTAACTGGGTAAATAGGTCAGTAATGTTTAAGCTGAGAAACCCTGCCTTGTTCTTTTGACTGACCAGAGAGGGGAAGCTGTATTGCTGCTAACCATCTTCCAACCATTGGGAGTTTTGCATGACTTTATTTTTGAATAAAGTCATGAAAAGATGGGAAACTTAAAAACCTAGCCATGGATGAGAAGCCACTGGATAAAACCATTCCTGAGTAAATGTTCCCTAATTTTAGATTTACAGTTAGAATATTAAAAAAGTAAATGCTCTTTATGACTTCAAGCCATTTGAGCTGAGCTTTCTGTTATTTTAAATAGAAAGAATCCTTGAGTTAAAGCATCTAGTTCAGAAACAGCTACATCCAGATGCTCCTCAGTGACCTCTCAGATCACTTTCTTTACATTCCGCTAGTTTCCCTTTTTGTGGACTTGCTTTATCCAGCATCAACCACCAGAAACTCCCGACCTGTGTTCTTTTCCTGGACAATAATAGACAAAAATTTATACTCATGTTGGTGTATTTCTTTGAGATCTATATCCAACCCTAGATCAATCACCTAGCTCAAGAGAATATGGAATAATGCAGATTCTGGGACAGATGCTTTTGGGTGGGGGCATTATCTACTCTATTAAAGTCACACTGTAATCAAAACTTAGCCATGGATGAGAAGCCACTGGCTTCCTATTTCTCAGAAGAAATAATGGTGAATTGATTGCAGAAATGTTGGACATTGGTGTTGGACAATCAGAAACTATAAACTTCACTCTACTATGTACCTACTTTTCTGCTCATATGCCTCATTTCCCTATCAATAAAATACAGAAGTTGAGATAAAATGATACCCGACATTTTTACTGTCAATGACCAACCTCTCTCTATTTATTGCCCATTATGGAGTAAAATTAAACTATGTTGTAACTTATTCATTGATACATATATTTACTGTTTGGTATACTTAAATTAAACACCCAGTACCTTATTGTGTTGTCCTAGGACTGTAATTACACCAGTGAAAAATATTGGAAGGCATGGGATCTATTCTGTTTAATTGAAATACTGTGGAAGGTAGAGTCATTTGTTTCTTTCTTTTCCTTTCTTTCTCTCTTTTTTCTGAGTAGAAAGACTAGAAACCTCAACAGGAAAAAAGCTTTAAGTTCATATTAATGCTGGTTGAGAAGATCATCAAAAGCTATTAAAAAAAGGTTGCAATCGTGATTTCACTTGTGAAAGGACTTTGGTTTGTTGTGGATTTTCCTCTCACAACACAGTAACTGAACAGCAATAGCCAGGAAACAAAACACACCAAAGAATGGTTAAATCAGAAACAATTAAATCAACTAGAACAATGAATCAAGACAGGAGCCCAGAAGAAATTCCAAGTAAGCCAGAAGCAACTAAAAATGAGGAAACCATCCAAACATTAATTGATGCATTAGCCACAGGAATGAGGAAAATACTATCAGAAATAGGGAAATAACCAATGAGACGCTGAAAGAAAACATGAGCTACCTTGAAGTAATTAGAGAACTGAAAGCTGAAATAGTTGAGTTAAAAGGCCAGCTAGCACACAAGCTAATATTGTAACTGAACAAAGTGAAAATGCATATATATTTGAAGAAAGTAGTTGAGGAAAGAGAAAGCATCATAACAGAAGCAGAAAACCAATTTAGCCATATCAAAGATGAATTAGAGAAAATTAGAAAAAGAAATAAAATGCTAAAAGAGAGTCTAGGAAACACTGAAAACAACAAGAGACATATTGGATGACTTCAGAAGTAGCAACATGCACATAATTGGTCTACCAGAACAAGAAAGAGAAGATGAGGAAGAAAGCATCCTAAAGGGAATAATAGAAGAAAACTTCCCCATCCTAATAGAAAGACACTAAGATTCAAGAATCACAGGAATACCACTAAAAGGGGCAAGGGCGGCTATTCTCATCTCTGACACAATAGACTTTAAAATAGATAAAGTAATAAAAGATAGGGATTCGGGTGGTAGAGCTGAGGGTTAAGTGCATGTGGCACAAAGCGTTAAGGATTGGTTAGGATCCTGGTTTGAGCCTCAGGCTCCCCAGCTGCAGGGGAGTGCTTTATAGGTGGTTAAGCAGGTCTACAGGCGTCTATCTGTCTCTCTTCCTCTCTATCTCCCCCTTCTCTCTCAATTTCTCTCTGTCTCTATCCAAAAACAAATAAATAAAAAAAGTAATAAAAGATAGGCAGGGATATTACATAGTGATCAGAGGATCAATCAACCAAGAAGACTTAACAATTATTAACATCTATGCATGCATCCAGTGAGGGCCCATCTAAATACATCAAACACATACTGAAAGAGCAACAAAAATGCATTAATAGTAATACAGTAATAGTAGGAGTCTTCAACACCACATTCTCATGCTTAGATCATATAAGCAAAGATTCAACAGAAAAACAGAAGAATCAATGGAACAGATGGATAGGCTAGATCTTCTGGGCATTTTCAAAGTTCTTCACCCCAAGAAATTAGAATATACATTATTTTCAAATACACACAGAACATCCTCAAGGATAGACCATATGTTAGGCCACAAGACAGAATCAACTAATTCAAGAGCACTGAAATCATCCCAAGCATCTTTTCAGATGACAGTAGAATTAAGTTAACACTTAACAACAAACAGAAAATTAGTAAAAGTCACAAAATACAAAAACTCAATAACACACTGCTTAGCAACCACAGGCTCAAAAGGAAGAAATTCAAGTGCTCCTAGAATCAAGTGAAAATGAAGGCACAAGCTATCAAAATATTTGGGACACAGCTAAAGCAATAAGAAGGAAGTTCATAGCCACACAGCACACATTAGGAAGTAAGAAGTAACACAAGTAAACAGCCTGACCACACAACTTTAAGACTTAGAAGAAGTGGAACAAAGAAACTGTAAAGCAATCAGAAGGGCTGAATTAACTAAAATTAAGGCAGAAATAAATAACATAAAAAATAAGAGAACCATGCAAAAGATCAATGATGTCAAATGTTGTTTCTTTGAAAGAATAAACAAAATGACAAACCCTTAGCCAGACATACAAAAAGAAAAAAAAAAGGGGGAGAAGACTCAAATAAATAGAATTTTAAATGATAAGGAAGACATCACAACGGACACCACAGAAATGTGAAGCTTCTGTGAACTATACACCACCAAGATAGAGAATTTAGAAGAAATGGAAGAATTTCTAGAAACACAAGAATACCTTTCCAAAACTGAACCAGGAAGAGCTGCAGAACCTAAATGGACCAATCACAGACAAAGAAATTGAAATATTTATTAAGAACTTTCCTAACAATAAAAGTCCAGGACCAGATAGATTTACAAATAAATTCTACAAAACCTTCAGGAAACAGTTAATACCTATACTTTTAAAGCTCTTCCAAAAGATTGAAGAAACAGGAATACTCCCTTCTGTCTTCTATGAAGCCAACATCACAATAATACCAAAAGCAGATAGAAACACAATAAAAAAAGGAAAAATATAGACCAGTATCTCCGATGAACATAGATGCTAAAATACTGAAAAAAAATCCTAGCCAACCAGACACTGCAATATATTTAAAAGATTGTTCATCATGACCAAGTGGGATTTATCTCAGGAATGCAAGGCTGATTCAATATGTGTAAATTAATCATTGTGATTCAACACATCAATAACAGCAAAACCAAAAACCACATGATTATCTCAATAGATGCAGAGGAAGCCTTTGACAAAATCCAACATCCCTTCATGATCAAAACACTACATAAAATGGGAATAGATGGAAAATTTCATTTCTTTTTTAAAATTTTTTTATTTTATTTAAGAAAGGATTAATTAACAAACCATAGGGTAGGAGGGGTACAACTCCACACAATTCCCGCCACCCAATCTCCATATCCAACCCCCTCCCCTGATAGCTTTCCCATTCTCTATCCCTCTGGGAGCATGGACCCAGGGTCATTGTGGGTTGCAGAAGGTAGAAGGTCTGGCTTCTGTAACTGCTTCCCCGCTGAACATGGGCGTTGACTGGTCGGTCCATACTCCCAGTCTGCCTCTCTCTTTCCCTAGTAGGGTGGGTCTCTGGGGAAGCTGAGCTCCAGGACACATTGGTGGGGTCTTCAGTCTAGGGAAGCCTGGCCAGCATCCTGATAGATGGAAAATTTCTAATGAAAGTGGAGTCCAATTACAGCAAACATATAGCCAATACCATACTCAATGGGAGAAGCTGAAAGTATTTCCCCCTCAGATCAGGGACTAGACAAGGTTGTCCACTATCACCATAACTCTTCAATGTAGTATTGGCAAATTTTGCCATAGCAATCAGGCAAGAGAAAGGGAACAAAGGAACACAGATTGGAAAGGAATAAATCAAACTCTCACTATTTGCAGATGATATAATAGTATACATAGAAAAACTTTAAAAATCCAGAAGAAAGCTTCTGGAAATTATTGGGCAATGTAACAGGTATCAGGCTACAAAATTAATGTACAAAAATCAGTGGTAGAGTTTTACATAAATACTAAGTCAAAAGAGAAAAATATTCAGGAATCACTCCCATTCACTATTGCAGCAAAATCAATAAAATATCTAGGAATAAACCTAACCAAAGAAGTGGAAGATCTATATATCAATCACTCTGAGGCTAATATTGTCAGATAAAGTAAGGACTACAAAAGTTGTATAAGGGCAAGAGACCTGCATACTTTATTGATGGTTCTTTTGCTCACTACCAGGCCATCTCATCATCTGGGATCCTATTAAGGGAATCCTGGGATTCCCACTTAGATATGATTGGACTACACCTCTAACAGATTCCTCTCTCCACTATCATTGGTTATCTCCATCACAAACATCATAAACCCTCTTGTGGGCCTCTATCGGACCTAGCCCTCAATTTGGAACAATAGTGGTAGAGATTGCCTCACTCTCTGAAGGGAGGCTGAATCAACCTACTCTGGCACTTGAGGAAGATGGGTCCTGAAATGAGTGCAGCCTAGAATGTTCCTAGATATGATCACAGAATACAAGCTCTGACCTATAGGGATAGCAGAAGTTACATAGTGCTAAATATGGGACCCAGATCAGATTGATGGGGTTTATAGTTAACAGTATGTATATATTTTCCCCATATTTGGGATCTACTTTCTGCCCATATCTAGCTTTCTAGTCTTATTTACAACTATAATACCATATCCCCAGACAATACCTTTAACCCACCAGCATGTTAACTGTCAGGCTCAGGCAAAAATTAGTAAAGTCATGGACCCCTTGAAATATACTTAAAATGGACCTATTAGCTTTTTCCAAAATGGAGACCCTCAAATCTCATCTGCTCTATTCTTACCTTTAGGTTCTTGATTATTAAAGAATTTGTTCTGATTTACATCTTAATGTTTTTTAGCCACCAAGTTGCAGATGATACTATGATGCCAACCTGACTTCCCTGGTCATATAGCCCAACCACTGTGTCCCAGAAACCCACTTCTCCAGAGTCCTCCCTCACTAGGGACAGATAGAAACATGTTGAGAGTATGGATCTACCTGCCAATACCATGTCCAGTGGAGAAGCAATTACAGAAGCCAGGCCTTCTACCTTGTGCACCCCATAAAATTTTTTGTTCATATTCCCAGAGTGGTAAAGAATAGGAAAACTTCCAATGGAGGAGATGGGCTATGAAACTCTGGTGGCGGGAACTGTGTACAATTGTACCCCTTTTATCCTATGTCTTATCAATCATTATTAAATAATAAAAAAGTACCAAAGTTTATATAAGGAGAGATATTCACTCAAATAAATTATATTTATCAGCCAATAACATTTTCTACCATGTTACATAATTAGTTCAGATGTTAGAGTATATATATTTTAATATATATTTAATTTAATAATTATATATATATACATATACATATCTTAAAAGGCCACAGAGTAACTATTTGAACTTCACAGGCCATATTGGATTTGAAGGCCATTTTGTTGAAATATCCCAACACTACTGCTGTGATGCAAAAGACATTGTGGAAGATGTAAATGAGTGGACAAGGCAGTATTCCAATAAAGGTAATAGAGGTTACATCATGGGCTATAGTTTTCGACTGCTGGATTAATTATATATACTGAGTATGTGATAAAAGTCATAAAATCAATAATAGTTTGAAATATACCCATTAATATATGAAAATACAATAACTATGTGAAAAACCTCTCAAGTTTTTGCTTTCCAAGTTAACTAATGCCGGAGACCTTCTTGTGCACAAAATTGGTGACTCAGTTATTCTTCTGTCATAACTTCCTCTTCTCTCCATATGTGAATTGACTGGTTGATAAGCTAGAGAACTGTTCATGATATTAACCTCCACCATTTTTTATAAATATTAATGAAAAAGATTTTAAAATATACATTTTGATAATTTCTTCTAATGAAAAAGAAATATACTAATTCCAAGGGAAATAGTCAAAGATATGATTGTGACATTTATTATCCCTAAAATATTTGTGCTGAGAATTTTCTGTCCAGATCAAAGGTAATAGTTTTTTTTAGCAGAAAGTCTAGAACCACATAATGTATTGATATAAAATACTATTATCGCAACGATTGCCACCTCAACATGCTTCACCTCAGACTGTGTCCAGAGACTTCACGTGTGGAATGACAGCCCTTCAGCTTCATTACTCGAGTGAGACCTTTCCTTTTATAGTACACTCTAATTTCATCTCAGGTAGTTCACTTTGTAACAAAGTCCCATAACCTAGATATACACCAGTTTCTGTGAGAGAGAGAGCTTATGTTCACACGTACCCATAAACTACTGCAAAATATATACCTGAAAGCAGAAGTACACTAGAGTTTGCAGTGAGTACCACCCTAACACTTCCTCTCCACTATTCCAAGCTTTGGGTCTATGATTGCTCAACAATTTGTTTGCCTTCGTATGTTAACTCTCTTTTCAATCACCAGGTTCCAGATGCCACCAGGATGCTGGCCAGGCTTCCCTGGATTGAAGACCCCACCAATGTGTCCTGGAGCTCAGCTTCCCCAGAGACCCACCCTACTAGGGAAAGAGAGAGGCAGACTGGGAGTATGGACTGACCAGTCAACGCCCATGTTCAGCGGGGAAGCAATTACAGAAGCCAGACCTTCTACCTTCTGCAACCCTCAACGACCCTGGGTCCATGCTCCCAGAGGGCTAGAGAATGGGAAAGCTATCATGGGAGGGGGTGGGTTATGGAGATTGGGTGGTGGGAATTGTGTGGAGTTGTACCCCTTCTACCTTATGTTTTTGTTCATTAATCCTTTCTTAAATAAAAAATTAAAAAATAAAATAAAATAAAATACTATTATTTACATGGAATGCTTTTTACATAGTGAATATCCTTTAATGTATCTCAAAAGAAATCTCATGGTTCAGAAAAATCATAAAGCACTTCCAATAAAAGACAAAACCTGCAGAAACATTGAAAATATTTTATAAGAACACTGTTTCCATCAATGAAAGTGAATTGTAAGTAACCCAGATTCTGAAAATGAAATTCTTAAAAGATAGTCCAGTTCTCTTTTACTTTTACTAGCTACACCTTGATTATCAAAAAAGATAGAGGATTAAAAAAAAATCACAAGATTACTAGTTTCTACAACTAGTCAGACTCACAAACTCAATTGCCTGTTGTGTTCAGAAAAGTAACAATGGAATGTATTGGATCTGAGGTAGTAAGGAATAATGGAGCGAGAGAAAAACTAGAGTGCTTATACCCTGTCTAAAGGAGGCAACCTCTAAGTTTCTAGTCTGTTTTCCTCCTTGGAAATTCCTTGGGAACTTGGCTATAACTTTAACATTTTTGCAAACTATTCCCTACTTTGAAATTATATGTATATCAAGTAAATCATATGTGTGGGCTCAGTAATTCCTTAGATTGCAAATCTTTCTATCTCTACAACACAATATAAAAACACCCTCTTCTATACAAGAAATATACACTCCTTCAAGAGATGCTGGACGCTACGTTAAGTAAAGCTTTGTGTCTTTTAACTGATCATGCTTTTCAACTCTGCCTTTCCCAGACAAGATAGATTGTTGCAGAACATGGCAGTCCTTCCTGTATAGATCTATTAGTGCTACCATTTATGGAGAGGAGAACAGACAGTGATAATTTATACATACATTTGCTTTGTAAAATGTATACTCTGATCCTGTGATTGGCTTGAATCACCCAGAGTATCACTTCTCTGTGATAGATAATGTGACTGGAAGGGGAAATGCTAACTCGTTTATGAATTTCAAATTTTTATATTGCCACTTGTAGCAAACTGTGCAATCCATCGAGCCATGGCGTTTTTTTCTTTTCTGAATACGTCATAAAAAAGAATAGTGATTACAACAGTTTACACATGCCAAACACATTTGTTGAATAAACAATACAGAAATAATTGCAATCAAATAAACAACCTACAAAGAATTACAATAAAAGTATACAAATTATTTAATCAGATTTTAATAGAAATATAGCATGTTATATCTTTTGCTTAGGTAGGATATAAATCCACTACAAAGTAGGGTAATGAGAATAAACAAGACATTTTGAAAGATGGAACTTCTAAGATCTTTAAGAACAAAAAGAAGATTACATTTATTTATTTTCCCTTTTGCTGCCCTTGTTGTGGCTATTGATGTCGTCATTGTTGGATAGGACAGAGAGAAATGGAAAGGGGAGGGTAAGACAGAGAGGAGGAGAGAAAGATAGACACCTGCAGACCTGCTTCACCACATGTAAAGTGATTCCTCTGCAGGTGGGGAGCCAGGGGCTTGGGATGTTATGCTGGTCCTTGTGCTTTGCACCACGTGTGCTTAACCCACTGCTCCACCGCCAGACTCCCTAGAACAAAGTTATAAATCATCAGAAAAGTTAACTGTAGTTCAAGAAAACAAAATGACCAGTTTGCTGGGCGTTAAAACACTTGTGAAAAACACATCACCTTGTGTGAGACAAAGTAATATTTGTTCATCCTTTTGTTCAGAACCTGATCCACTTACTTAAAGTGGGAGAGAGGCATGGGGTTGGAGATGGAGAGAGAGTTCTCTGGTCTCTGGTCATTAAAGAAAGAGAAACCAAACTCTAATGACTATAGTGAAAGAATAAAAATGAAAAGTGATACTTGGTGCTAGCAAGCTAGCTCAGCTAGGCAGTGCATCTCCTTTGTCATGTGCGTACCCTGGGTTTAATTTGGGTTCCCACTGCACTGCAGGAAACCTTGTGCTGTGGAATCTTTCTGTCTTTTCCTCTCTCTATTTGAAAATAGAGAGTTCACAGAGTTAAGTCCTCATTGAAGATGAAAAATACGTTGTTTTATGTTTGGATTTGAGAAGAGCATGGGCAGAGCAGCTATAGGAATAGCTTGATAACAGGTACTTAAAAACCATGACCTCCCAAGTGCTGCCTCTTGGTTTCCTCTTGCCTGTACCAATGTAATATTTTAACCTGTTAGGCTGCTGGGTTTAGCAAATACAAATACAAGAGGGAGAGCCAGGCTGTGTTGCACCCACTTAAATACACATATTACTTGGCTCAAGGACCTGCACAAGGATCTGAGTTTGAGCCCCCGGCTCTCCACCGGAGGGTGGAGGGTGTGCTTCACAAGCAGTGAAGTAGGTTTACAGGTGTCTATCATTCTCTTTCTGTCTCTTTCTCCCCTTCCCTTTCAAGTTCTCTCTGTGCTATCCAATAAAATAGAAACAAAATTTGCTGCCAGGTGCAGTGGATTTGTGTTGGGAAATTGTGCAGATGTGGTTGTACATTGGCAGGGCCCACAAATCACCATATTTCCATGCAAGTATTAATATTTACATACCAATCTTCTGCTTTTTCTTAGAAATGACTAAAGGTCTCCCCACCACTTTATCACCTCAGTGTATTGCTAATTCCTACCAGTTAAAACCATCACAACAGTTGCTAAGGATGCTTCCACCTTCCCAGTATGCCTTTTGCCTCTCTCCACCCCCTTTCCTAGCCATTTCTGTTTCCGACTTGCCACTTCCAGTGTTATCCTATAAAACCTACTTCTGTTCCTGGTTTCTCTCTCTTTTCTCTCCTGCGTCCTGACCTGAAGAAGGGCTGGTGTGCAGAGTGGGAGGTGGCCATTGTGGTTTGGCACCACATGGCCTAACCCTGCTGTGCTCACACCCAACTCTGGAGAACTCCTGTGTGAATAAAGAATTGTATTACCATGCTGCCAGGAGTTGCCGTTCTTTCTCTCTAGCCCAGCAGATTTGTAGTGCTGGCACCGAGCTCAGTGATAACCCTAGAGGCAAGATATCCCTATCTATATCTATCTCTATCTATGTAAAAAATACAGGAGGAATGGATGGTTTGAGTTTCAGATAAACAATTATTTCTTTAGTTTAAATATATTTCATATACATGTAGACAAAGAATTAAAAGTTATTTATTGCTTATTGAAAATTTGAATGTCATGAGGAAACCTGTATTTCACATAGCAACCGGATTTAGAATGAGGTGGCAGAGATGGCTATCAGCACTTCTAGGCTCGTGTTCATATATCAACATGAGTGAAAAGGGGCTTGTTCTCTAAAATTCATATAATATATAGAAATCCCAAGGTTATATCCCATTGGAATGATTTGGGTCAAGTATACATCCAGGCCCCAGTCACTATAGCTTAGGACATGGAATAATTTGATGGGGTAGACCCAACCTGATGTATGACTGTAGAGAATTCATAGCTAAATAACATTTGTCCATAAAATCATATAGCTTTTGTAAATGTTTGAAACAGGAGAACAGAATGAATTGATCCAAGATCTTCATTTAGCAGAGGTAAACTGGTACCTAAAGAGCTCCTTTAGCTTTTTGATTTGCATAGTCCTAGGAAAATATGTATTGAAACAAACATCTCCCAAGTCTTCACCACCTAGAGCTCATGCTAACCTTCCATGAGACCATTGACAGCTGATACCACTAGATAAATCAATGAACACCTCCAACGGCTTTTTTCCTCCTTCTCTCTCCTCTGTATACAAAATGAACAGGTAAAAAGGAAATCCATGTCAAAATAAATCTTTATTGGGTTTTCTTCACTCACGGGACAATTTCAGTAGCATGTCAATCACTTTGTTGCAAAATAGCCACTCCAACATACAATCCACATTTTACTATGACACTAGCCTGCCAGTCATTCACTAAATCAAGGCCAGATTTCATGCCAAGCAAAGATCAGTTTGTCAATCATTTTACCTGGCACACATCCATCAGAATCACCTGACAGCTATAACTTTCTACTCTCAAATACAGTGGGTCGTGTTAAACTTCTGTGTATCCCCTAATTGAATTCCCTTTAATACTGGTAGCTTAATAACTAATAAGTTATTTTCTGTGATAACTGGCCTAAATTTTATAGCTTTCTTGACCAATGCTACTTGTTAGAAAATTGTTTCCCTCAAGTGGCTAAACAGCAGATGCAAGTTTTATTGAATACCAAATTGTTCTATTGTTTCTAATTGTAAGTTCTTTCCTACTGTTTTGAAGTAAACACAGGATGTGTTGTTGTCAAATAGACATAATTTTAAATATAAAATTTTGGAAATTTTTCTTCAGCCTTCAATTTTCTATTATTGGTAGCATTCAATATTGGAAAAAAGGCCAATAAGATAAACAACCTTACATTTATTATATTGTAAATTGTTTCACTAACACCTGTGCAGAGCAAGTCACTGTGATGCTATGTCCATAGTGTAGCATTTGTTTTTGTCCCAAAGGTGAAGAGAGTTGGCAACAGATTGTGAAATCCTTTGAAGAGAATATAAGAATAATAGAGACTATAATAAGTAATAACTCTGGTTACCATAAAAAAGAGACAATTATAGTATTATTTTACAACCATGACTATATAGTCATGATCCATATAGGCAGCTTTGCCATTTCTTTTTGTGACACAGCTGCTAATACCCCCTCACTAGCTTTAGAGATGTGTCCCACTGAATGTATATTATGGGTAAGCGCTTGCCCTCACACCCCACTATGGATTCTAGACACTCTTCCAACCAGTCACAAGTTTGAAACCTAAACCTAGCTAATAGGATATGTGCACTCTGTAGTTTTGAATCTACAGTGGAGAAAACATTTGAATTGAATCACCACAACTTTTCTGGTACCCATGGACTGTGATATCAGCTGCAAACAGTGCTGGTGCTCTTATCACGGCTTGATTGTACTTGTTTAAAGAAGGGTACTTAGATGCTTACCATGTGCTTCTAATCAGGTTATCCAACTAAGTTTTAATTTGGTATTTGGCTGGTATATTTCTCCTTTTTATCTACTTATTTGGGGGTTAATAGTTTACAGTACAACTGTTGACACATGGGTGTAATTTCTTATCCCCCTGTGTTAGATGTCTGCAGCACACTCTCACCCTGAATTTAGGTCCATTTCTGCCATCCTGCATCAAGACTCAACATATTTCAATTACATTTATTGTTGAAATTTAAGACATTCAGTTTCTCAGAACACTAGAGATGGACCTAACTTATTACCCAGTAATTTCTCTCCTGGGTATTTACTCAAAGGAAACAAAACACTTATCAGAAGATATCTATGTATACCTGTATTTATAGCAACGCAATTTAAGAGAGTCAAAATTTAGAGGCAGGGGCCGGGTGGTGGAACACCTGGTTGAGTACACATGTTACCATGAACATGTACATGGGTTCAAACCCCTGGTCCTACCTGCTGGAGGAAAACTTCACAAATTGTGAATCATTGCTGAAGGTCTCACTCTCTCTCTCCCTCGCTCTCCTCTTCCCTCTTAATTTATCTCGGTTTTATCAAATGAAATATATAAAGTTAAAGAAAAACTTAGAAGCAACCCAGATGTCCAATGGCAGATTAACGGCTAAAAAAATCATGGTGCATATACATAATAGAATACTACTAAGCAGTTAAAATGATGAAGTGCATCTTCTTTGCATCATCTTGGATGTAACTTAAAGGCATCATGTTGTGAAATAAGCCAAAAAGAGCAGGGCAAATACCAAACGATTTCACTTATAGGTGTGGTTTAGTAAACAGAGACAAGGAGGGAGAACACAAAGTGAAGCCTGTACTGTACTTGGTGTAGGGCATCAAAGCAAAGGGCTCTGGTGAGGTATGGAAGGGAGGAACTGAAGAGAACCTTAGGGACCTGGTGCATGAGGGTATAAAAGTACCTAGGGTGTGGGTGAATGTATTCTGCAAATTATATTCACAGGGAGATGAGAAACTGTACCACTGAGTCAAAATAACTACACTATAAATCACTCTCCCTATAAAAATGTAAAACCAAAAATAAATACAACCAATAATAAATATAACATAAAAATATATGAAGTCAATAGACTAGAAAACAAAAATATGATAGATGGTATAGAAACTAAAACTAAGTAAGATCTATTGTTTGAAAATACTAATAAGTAAAGAAACTGAAGACCTTTAGCACTAGCTTCTTCTGTAGGATACCTATGAACCTAACATTTTTAATCAGTATATATATGCTTGAGCTAAGAGGGTTTCTCTATTTGCTCTGGACTGTAATAATTTGAAAAGACTCAGTGGAGAAGAAAGACTTTCTTTAGTGTTTTCATAAGTAGGGGTCAGTTATAAAACATCTTTACACTGAGCCAGCAGTATGGAAACAAATTTTAGTTTTATTGAGATAATGCTTCTTTCCACATCTGTATATGTTGTAATGTTGTAGTATACTATTTCATCATCAGTCTTAAAATTCTGTGTTACTATATCATGCCCACCACCAAGGTACCAACTTCTCTTTACCACTAGACCCCCATCCTACTCTTTTTCCAACCTCAGTTCTGTTTCAGTCTTTTTTTTCTTAGAATACACTTTAAATCCATGAATAAAATGTTTTATCTTCCTCATAAATTTGTTTAAGCAATAATATAGAGACTGTTAGACAGCAGTCTGAAAGAGTGAATAAAAGAGATACAATAAAAGGAAAAGATGCCTGGATGGACTTGGTGAAACTTGAGACTCCTGGTAGGCTATTAAGAAATGAGGCTCTAGTGCCAGCAAAAACAACAACAACAATAACAACAAACAGCTCACCTGGGTTAGTGTGCCTGTTTTGCTATGTGAATGATCACAACACTTTGATGCTTATCTCCCCTCACCTTCTATTTTCTCTCTCTTATCTGAAAATGTCTGCCTGTAAGGGTGAATCCTTGTAAACAGTTGTTGGACAAAAAGAAATGTGGGAGATGTACAAAATTAGCATGTAGCTGGCATCAGTCAGATGTCAAGAAACTTATGCAAACTCACAAGGTATTGTGGGTATAGGAAGTTACTTAGAAGAGTAGTTGGTAGAAGTCACTCTTTTTTCCTTCTTACCCTTTTGTCTCTCCTAGCCTTCCTTCCACTGTTGATTCTTGTAGATCTTTCCCTAGACACAATCAAGCCATTTCCCTGGGACATCACCATTTAGCTGAACATGGTAAGTTATTCTTAAGGATTATGACCCATGCCACATGGCTAGAAGATATTTTCCTCTCTGACTATTTTATTGTCATGGAATAAACCCGAGATGTAATAAAAACTGCCACATTGTGATAACCCCCACTGCAAAAGCCCAACAGAACTTTATTATTATTATTATTATTACCACAAATAATGGTAAATAAATTGCTCTAACACTAGTTTGGGTATTATCTTAAAGAATATAAACATGAACAACTACTCTTTCCAGTTGTAGATACATTGTCAGCATGTAGCATACCCATCATTATACATAAAATGCTAAATTCTAACACCTCAGAGTGCTGGAGTCATGGAAAGTATATCCAGTACATCACTGGATGAGTCATCATGCTTTTGGTAGACAACCTCAATATGGAAGTTTCTGCGTACTAAAAGGAAATGGATATAAATTCCCCATTAATAATCTGGGAGAGGAAACTGAACATGAAGAAAGGAGGGAGGGAGGAGGGAGAGAGGGGGGAGGAGGAGGGGGAGAGAGGGAGGGGGGATGGAGGGAGAGAGAGAGAGAGGGAGAGAAGAAGGAGGAGGGAGAGAGGGAGAGAGGGAGGAGAGAGGTAGAGAGGTAGGGAGAGAGGGAGAGAGAGAGAGAGAGGAGAGAGAGAATGTTATGGCTAAGATAAAAAGAAGCCATTTGTGTATAATAGGAGATGGCTATAGGCATTTTGCAGAACATGTCATAGGATGCCTACTTCTTCAGCTGCACAATTACTCTGAACTTTAAGGTGTGTCCTTTGAACAGTTACACTTAGGGAATTCCATATTATTAGTAATTAAACTTTTGATATTTTAATGCAGAACATTCTGGCATGGATAAGGGATGAGTGAATAATACAGAAATTAGGTTAAAGAGCACAGATAGGGAGGCAGGGCTATGGAGCATCAGCAGCTGTGTTTCTCTCCTCTCCTCTCCCAGGTCAACTAGGAATACCAAAGGATTCTACCTGGGACGACAACAAGACAGGACTAGAATGACTTCAGGAACCCATCAAATCACCTGTGAGTGCAAACATGTGTGGCTCATGGTCAGAGAGTAGCCTAGGGAGATATTAAGTGGCGGATAACAATCTGACAATTTACCATATTTTCATATTCACCAGTCTGTTTCACAAACAAAAAGACAGCTGAAGGGAGGAAAGGACTCCCCTAACACTCACCAAATGCAACTGTTGAGTCTCCATTGCTGCTGCCCTCAGAAGCTGGAGCAGCAGGGTGGAGACCCTGTGCTGACACCAGGGGACAGAGAACAAAGACACTCAGGAGAAGACCTATACCTCATTGGCTTAGCAGTGGGACTGTGAGAGTCTGTTTGCATAACCATTGTACTATCTCTACCCCACCCTGATTTATCTCTTGGTCAGGAGTCAGTGATTAAGCTAAGAAACCTACTTATAGTTTAAAAACTCTAAGGCTCCCATAGCCTACAGGGAAGAAAAAGAACAAAAGAGGCTTTTAAGCCACTGTGCTCCAACTCAGGGATTAAAATAATATTGAAACAACTGTCAATTTCCACAATGGTGAACCCATTAATTACTTTACTTAGACACAAGCCAATCCAGGTAAGAGTGATCAGTAATTTGAAAAGTACTGAGAGAGGGACTTCATAACATACTATATAAAATGGTTACTCCAACAAGAAGAAATATTGGAGAAATGAACCAGGACAAGAGTCCAGCTAAAAGCCTCCCAAAGGCTGAAGCGCAAAATAATGAGGTCAACATCCAAACACTAGTTAAGGAAATAATCACAGGAGTGAGTAAAGAGTTTGAAAGAATTGTCATCAGAAATGCAGAAATAACCAATGAGACTCTGGAAGAAAACACTAATTATCTCAAGGTTATTAGAGAACTGAAAGCTGAAATAGCTGAGCTAAGAACACAACTAGATGAACAAGCTAAAACAGTATCAGAACAGGGTAACAAAATAGATGAATTGCAAAAAAAAGTACAGGGTAGAGAGAATAGAATAAATGTGGCAGAAGACACAACTAGCAAGATTGAAGATGAATTAGAGACAACTAAAAAAGAAGTAAGAGATCTCAAAAAGAGATTAAGAGATACTGAAAACAACAACAGAGACCTATGGGATGACTTCAAAAGAAATAATATTCACATTATTGGCTTACCAGAGGAAGAAAGAGAGGGAGGGGAAGAAAGCATTCTTTAGGACATAATAGCTGATAACTTCTCTAGTCTAGACAACATGAAAGACATAAAGGCTCAAGAAGCCCAGAGGGTCCTAAACAGAATTAACCCAGACTTAAAAACACACCAAGACATATCATATTTAGAATGGAAAGGAATAAGGATAAGAAAGGATCCTGAAAGCTGTGAGAGAAAAAGAGTCATCTACAGAGGAAAACCCATAAAATTAGCAGCATGCTTCTCCACACAAACACTACAGGCCAGAAGAGAATAGCAAGATATCTGTAGAGTGCTCAATGAGAAAGGCTTTCAACCAATATTACTGTATCCTGCTAGACTGTCATTCAGACTAGATGGAGGCATAAAAACCTTCTCAGACAACCAACAGTTGAAAGAATCAACTATCACCAATCCTACCCTGAAAGAATTTCTGAAAGTTCTCCTATAAACAGTCAGACCACCATAAATAGGCCATATATAAGAACATTCTAAAACTCTACAAGAATGGTCTTAAAATGTCTTCAGTCTTTGATATCAGTTAATGTCAATGGCCTGAATTCACCTATTAAAAAGCACAGAGTAGGAATATGGATCAGAAAACACAAGCCAGCAATATGCTGTCTACTGGAAACCCACTTAACTCAATAAGACAAACACAGACTCAACGTGAAAGTATGGGAAATTATCATACAAGCCAATGGCCCACAAAAAAGGGCAGGAACAGCTATGAAGATACAAGCTATCAAAATATTTGGGACACAGCTAAGGCATTACTGACAGGGAAGCTCATAGCCATACAAGCACACATTAGGACACAAGAAAAAGCACAAATAAAGAGCCTGATTGCACATCTTAAATACCTAGAAGAAGAAAAAAGGAACCCTAAAGCAACCAGAAGGACAGAAATAATTAAAGTTAGGGCAGAAATAAATAACACTGAAAATAAGAAAACCATACCAAAAAATCAATGAAAGTAAATGTTGTTTCTTCCAAAGAGTGAACAAAATCAACAAACCATTAGCCAGATTCACAAAACAAAAAAGGGAGAAGATCCAAATAAATCGGATTATAAATGAAAGAGGACATATCACAACAAACATCGCAGAAATTCAACATATCATGCGAGACTTCTATGTACAACTATATGCCACAAAGCTAGAGAATCTGGAAGAAATGGACAATTTCCTAGATACCTATGAACTTCCAAAATTAAGTAAAGAGGAACTAGCTAACATGAACAGGCCCATCACAGCTAATGAAATTGAAACAGTTATCAAAAACCTTGCCAAGAATCAAAGTCCTGGACCAGATGATTTAACAAATGAATCCTACAAAACCTTCCAAGAAGAACCAATATCTCTACTTTTATTTTATTTTTTAATTTTTTTTATTTACAAAGGGAGACATTAACAATACCGTAGTATAAGAAGGGTACAACTCCACACAATTCCTACCACGAGATCTCCATATCCCATCCCCTTCTCTGATAGCTTTCCTATTCTTTATCCCTCTGGGAGTATGGACCCAAGGTCATCCTGGGCAGAAGGTGGAAGGTCTGGCTTCTGTAATTGCTTCCATGCTGAACATGGGCTTTGACTGGCTGATCCATATTCCCAGCCTACCTCTCTCTTTCCCTAGGAGGTTGGGGCTTTGGGCAAGTGGAGCTCCAGGACACATTGGTGGGGTCATCTGTCCAGGGAAGTCTGGTTGGCATCCTGCTAGCATCTAGAACCTGGTGGCTGAAAAGAGTTAACGTACAAAGCCAAATAAATTGTTGACCAATCATGTACCTGGAATAGTGCAGATGAAATGTTGGTGGGTACTCAGTGTAGACTATTGAGTACTTTTGCTTTCAGATATATTTTGCCCTAGTTTATGGATACCTGTGAACGTATACCTCTACATTTAAAAGTCTGCCAGAAGATTGAAGATACTAGCATACACCCTTCCAGTTTCTATGAAGCCAATATCAGCTTGATATCAAAAGCAGAGAGGGACACAACCAAAAAAGAAAACTACAGACCAATATCTCTGGTGAATATAGATGCTAAAATATTGAACAAAATACTAGCCAACTGATACAATATAGCAATATAGTAAAAAGATTGTTCATCAAAACACACGCACAGGCACAGACACACACAACAAGTACCATATTTACATATCTGGAGTGGTGATTGAAGTTCTTGGGTAATATTTTTCTTCTTATATTTTCATTTCAGTCTTGAATAGAAAGTTTTCTTATGGGGCCAGGATGTGGAGCATCTGGCTAAGTGGACCCATTATAGTGCACAAGGCTCTGGGTTCAAGCCCCTGGTCCCCACCTGCAGGGGGAAAGCTTCACATTTGGTGAAGTAGAGCTGCATGTTTCTCTGTCTCTTTCACTCACTATTGCCCCCTCCCTTCTCAATTTATCTCTGTATCTAATATAAATAAATAAATGAAATTAAAAAAAGAGCAGAGATAATTCTAGTAGCTACATTTGGTTAGTGGTTTGACCCATTTCTTAGTGGAGAGGGACTTGAAATTAGTTTCTGGATTCATGTTATGTTGTGTGTGCTATATCCAACTTTGATTGCATCACTTACTGTGCATTAGGCTTTGTTCTAAAAACCTTACATACAGCACTTTGTTAAAACCTTGTAAGAACTTGCAAACGTAGGTGTTGAATGGGAGGTCTTGATCAAAGAGGGAAGTCTATTGTTTTGGAGAAGGTCTTATTAAGAAAATAAGGTCTGAAAGTGGAATGTCTGAAGTCACTAAACACTTATGGAAAGACAAAACAAGGAGGAGAAACTCCACAAGATTTACATTCCAGTGATTGCAAAATGGTTTTGAGCCAAGGAAAAAGTATGAGAGAATGGAGCCAGAGTTCAACTAAAGTTGGATTCTCTCATTCCATTTCTAACACCATTGCCACAGGGTTTCTTTCCATGTTAATGACATTACAATAACACACACACACACACACACACACACACACACACACACACACACACACACACACACACACACAATGAATAAGATAATAACAAGAGGCAGAGACACCCATGATGTGATTATTTCCTTACTGGACAAAAATCCACAAATATTTGGCCAAATTTTGTATAATATTAACAAAGGATAACATCACAAGGGGAATAGTTTTATTATTTATTCCATTTCACCTGTAGGTTCCTGACTAGTAAAAAAAAATTGTTCTGCTTTATATTTTACTGATTTTCAGCCACGGAGTTGCAAAATGCTACCACAACACCAACCTGACTTCCCTGGGCAGACAACCTCACCAATGTGCCCTGGAACCTCACCTTCCCAGAGTCCTAGTCCATCAAGGCAAGATAAAAACAGGTGTGGGGGGGTATGGATTGAACTGCCAATGCCAATGTACAATAATAGAAGTCAGAGCTCTCATCTTCTGCACCCCACAAAGAATTTTGGTCCATAATTCTATATGGATTAATAATAGGGAACTTTCCAGTGGAGGAGGTGGGACACACAACTCGTGGTAGGAATTGTATGGAATTGTACCCCTTTTATCCTGCAATCTTGTTGATCATTATTAAATCACTAATAAAAAGTGTGGAGACTATATACACAAGAAGGCTTTTCCATACATAAAGTATTGCTTTCCCTTCCAGCAATTATGCAAGTAATTGTTGATTATGAAGCCACATTGTGGGGCCTGCTTACTATGTGGCACAATGGCAGTTAGTGCCATTGATGAAAATCCAAATATGAACAATAGTCAATAGTCAAACCTTTGGCATGCTTCCACAAATTAACCTGAACTTGAAGCATCATCAGTAGTTGACCATTTGGCTTTATCTTTCTAATGAAGATGCTTGAGATGAAAGCAAAACTTTTGAGATGTGGAGGTTATTATTAATCTCATTTTACATATATGAAAACTAAGGCTCAAACATGTAGATTAGGAATAATATGTAGTAAAAGCCAGGTTTTGCAATAAGATCAAACTTAGTATATAACCCAAAGCCTTTTTCATTCTGGTACATACAGAAAACTTCTAGTCCTTTACCTAGGCTTTTTCTTCCATTTCCATTTATTTTTATTATCTATTTATTTATTTATTGGATAGCAACAGCCAAAAATTGGGAGGGAAAGGGGTGATAGACAGGGAGAGAGACAGAAAGACACCTGCAACACTGCTTCACCACTTATTTATTTATTTGTTTTTTATTTAAGAAAGGATTAATTAACAAAACCATAGGGTAGGAGGGGTACAACTCCACACAATTCCCACCACCCAATCTCCATAACCCACCCCCTCCCCTGACAGCTTTCCCACTCTCTATCCCTCTGGGAGCATGGACCCAGGGTCATTGAGGGCTGCAGAAGGTAGAAGGTCTGGCTTCTGTAATTGCTTCCCCGCTGAACATGGGCGTTGACTGGTCGGTCCATCCTCCCAGTCTGACTCTCTCTTTCCCTAGTAGGGTATGTCTCTGGGGAAGCTGCTTCACCACTTATAAAGCTTTCCCCCTGCAGGTGGGGACCAGGGGGCTCAAACACAGGTCCTTGGACATTGTAATTTGCATATTCAACCAGGTGTGCCACTACCCAGCCCCTTTTAAAATCTGATTTTTAATTTTTTTAAAGTATCTTTATTGGATAGAGACAGCCAAAAATTGAGAGGGAAGGAGTGACAGACAGGGATACAGACAAACAGACATCTGCAACACTGCTTCACCACTCACAAAGATTTCCCCCTGCAGGTGGGGACCGGGGGTTTGAATCTGGGTCCTTGCACATTATAACATGTGCACTCAACCAGGTGTGCCACTATCCGGCTCCCTTATTTTTTTTTCAATATTTATTTATTTATTTATTGGATAGAGACAACCAGCTCATTGATTTTTTTTAATAAAATAATTTTTTTTTTTAACAATACAATCTCTACTAGGTCCTCTGTCATCCTTTTTGGACCTGTATTCTACTCCCACCCACCCCATAGTCTTTTACTTTGGTGCAATATGCCAATTCCAGCTCACTGATATTTAAAATGACAGTAGAATGTATAGGTTTTGTGAATCACGTGATCCGTTGCCCAGTCTGATATATGCCGGGAGCCAAGGCCTTAGCTAAGTCTCTCATATAGTCGGTGAGAGGACATTCCGACCATTGGAACTGAGATTACCATCTAGCTGTTTGGAAAGTTGCTCACCCACCTCCCCTCCCCCCCCCAACTACCTTAGCAGAACTTCCTCATTGCTTGTGCTTATATTGCGGCTGCAAAATAAAATTTTCAGAGCTTGATCAGACCTCCTGTCTTGCTCTCGTTCTTTGTGTCTCTTGTCCTTTCCATTCTCTCGCCCCCTACCCTAGGTTTCCGTCGATAACCCCGCAGGTCGGGGCAGATATATATATATGTTCCAGCTTCCCTAGCATCTTGATCATTACCCTTGTAGTGAATGCTTGTCAATGGGAAATGAACAAACTGATGTTCACTACTTTTACAAATGTTCCCCATTGCTTAATCACCTCTGAATCTCAAAGGATATGGGCTGGGGAAAGCAAAAAGTAAAAACAAAACAAAACAATAACAAAATAAACAAAAAATTAACCCATCCCCAAATCCATAATAACGATTCAAATGAAGTAAGCTGTAAAGCACTAGATATGGCTTTCTTATTATCCTTCTGTGAGCAGGTCCAGTAGAAGAGAATCACCTTCTTGCTGGTACTTGCTGACCATTGTCAAAGGCAGTATTTTGAGTCATAGGATAAGACGCTAGCACATCCAGCTCAGTGACTACTACAAAGACAGATTTCTTGGTTGTGACATCTATAAATTCAGGTTAGTTCTTCCCCATGCTCTCTTCACTTTGAAATGCAGCCTAATGGAGAAGTAGTGAAAAAACAAAAGCAGCTCCTAAAAGATGTTGCTGTGAAAATTGCATCTTTTGCCCATGATTAATTGGTCAAAATACATCACATGATTAAGCCTGCGAGGAATCTATAAGCTTCCCCCAAAAGCAAGGCATACCTTGCATTCTCTCCTCAAACTTGAGGTTAACAATTTTATATTCTTGTGCAGTAAAAGAAAGGGATATTCAAATATTAATTGCCCCATTTGACCCAGAAGCCAACATGGTGATCAAATCCATATTTGAAATCATATTTTACTCCACTTCTCTCTCTACTATTTTTAATATATACATTATTTTTTTCTACTTATTTTTTTAAAGAGTACTGATCAGCTCTGGCTTATAGTGATGTGGGGGATTAATTTGGGAACTTGTGACCTCAGGCATGAGAATCTATTTTCTTTCTTTTTTTTTTTTTTTTTAAATTTTTAATTTAAGAAAGGATTAGTGAACAAAAGCATAAGGTAGGAGGGGTACAACTCCACACAATTCGCACCACCCAATCCCCATAACCCACCCTCTCCCATGATAGCCTTCCCATTCTCTAGCCCTCTGGGAGCATGGACCCAGGGTCGTTGAGGGTTGCAGAAGGTAGAGGGTCTGGCTTCTGTAATTGCTTCCCCGCTGAACATGGGCGTTGACTGGTCGGTCCATACTCTCAGTCTGCCTCTCTCTTTCCCTAGTAAGGTGTGTCTCTGGGGAAGCTGAGCTCCAGGACACATTGGTGGGGTCTTCAATCCAGGGAAGCCTAGCCAGCATCCTGGTGGCATCTGGAACCTGGTGATTGAAAAGAGAGTTAACATACAAAGCCAAACAATTTGTTGAGCAATCATGGATCCCAAGATTGGAATAGTGGAGAGGAAGTGTTAGGGAGGTACTCACTGCAAACTCTAGTGTAATCCTGCTTTCAGGTATATATTTTGCAGTAGTTTATGGATACGTGTGCACATACGCTCTCTCTCACAGAAACTGGTGTATGTCTAGGTTATGGGACTTTGTTAGAAAGTGAACTACCTGAGATGAAATTAGAGTGTACTATAAAAGGAAAGGTCTCACCCGAGTAATGAAGCTGAAGGGTTGTCATTCCACACGTGAAGTCTCTGGATACACACTGAGGTGAAGCATGTTGAGATGGCAATCGTTGCTTTGGTTAGGTTGTGATCGGCGGATGCAATATTATTTGGTATGGATTGGGAGAAGCATACGGGAAAGTGAGCCCTATCCAAGGGTGCCAGGACTGGGGGAAGTAGGGGCTCTATAGTGAAGATGTGAGGTTCCTGCTGTCTTAGGGTTCAAAAAGACAATCAATAGTTAATATTATCATCACATTATTTGTTAATTGGGTTAACTTTGAAAAGTCCCTTTGTTATGGTTTGCTGTACAGTACCCAGTATCTTGTATATAGCTGTGCTATTGGAAGCTTCTAATCTACTTGGTCTAGGCTTTTGAGAGAGTCCGCATATCAAACACGTAGCCTATCTATTAAAAAGATTCAGTTTGTCTTTTGAGAACCTTTGAGACATACAATTGATTTCCCCCTCTCATATTAATTAACTACTGATTTATATGTCTACATTTTGCTAGGAGTGTACATAAACACCATTCCCATCACCAAAGGACCGTGACCCATCCCTCCCGCCCATTCCCACGCCCCACTGGCCCAAGAAGCTACATGTCTACCCCTCACCACTGGGTTTTTACTTTGGTGCCCTACTTACAATTTGATCAGGTCCTGCTTTTAGTTTCCCTTTCAGATCTTCTAAGTCAGCTTCTGTTGATGAGTGGGATCATCCCATACTCATCTTTAACTTTCTGACTTAGTCCACTTAACATAATTCCTTCTAGCTCTGTCCAAGCTGGGTCAGAGAAGGTGAGTTCATTGTTCTTGATAGCTGCATAGTATTCCATTGTGTATATATACCACAGCTTTCTCAGCCACTCATCTGTTGTTGGGCACCTGGGTTGCTTCCAGGTTTTAGCTATTATGAATTGTGCTGCTATGAACATAGGAGTACACACCTCTTTTTGGTTGGGTGTTATGGAGTCCTTGGGGTATAACCCCAGGAGAGGAATTATTGGGTCATATGGAAGGTCCATGTCTAGCCTTCTGAGAGTTTTCCAGACTGCTCTCCACAGAGGCTGTACCAATTTACATTCCCACCAGCAATGTAAAAGAGTTCCTCTGTCCCCACATCCTCTCCAGCATTTGTTGCTGCTGTCCTTTTTGATGTATGCCATTCTTACAGGAGTGAGGTGGTATCTTAGTGTTGTCTTAATTTGCATTTCTCTGACAATAAGTGACCTAGAGCAGTTTTTCATATGTTTGTTAGCCTTTTGGATCTCCTCTGTGGTGAATGTTTTGTTCATTTCCTCTGCCCATTTTTGGATGGGGTCATTTGCTTTTTTGCGGCTGAGTTTGCTGAGCTCTTTATATATTTTGGTGATTAGTTTCTTGTCTGATGTCTGGCATGTGAAGATCTTCTCCCATTCTGTGAGGGGTCTCTCTGTTTGTTTAATAGTTTCTTTGGATGTGCAGAAGCTTTTCAATTTGATGTAGTCCCATTGGTTTGTTTCTGCTTTGGTCTTCCTTGCAATTGGGTTTGATTGATCAAAGATATCCTTGAGGTGTAGATGGGAAAGTGTTTTACCAATGTTTTCCTCTAAGTATTTGATTGTTTCTGGTCTGACATCTAGGTCTTTGATCCATTTGGAGTTGATTTTTGTTTCTGGTGAGATAAAGTGGTTCAATTTCATTCCTCTGCATGTTTCAACCCAGTTTTCCCAGCACCATTTATTGAAGAGAGCCTCCTTCTTCCATTTAATCCTTTGGGCCCCCTTATCAAAGATTAGATGCCCATAGGTGTTGGGATTTACTTCTGGGCTTTCAATTCTGTTCCACTGGTCTGTGTGCCTATTTTTGTTCCAGTACCATGCTGTTTTGATGATGATGGCTTTATAATATAGTTTAAGGTCTGGGCGTGTGATGCCTCCATTTCTGTTTCTTTTCCTTAGGATGTTTTTGGCAATTCTAGGTGTTTTCAGGTTCCAGATAAATGATTGTAGTGTTTGTTCTATTCTCTTAAAGAAGCTTGGTGGAACTTTGATGGGTATTGCATTAAATTTGTATATGGCTCTGGGGAGAATGTTCATTTTGATGATATTTATTCTTCCAATCCATGAGCATGGGATATCTTTCCATTTCTTGGTATCAGTTTCTATCTCCTTGAGTAGCGACTCATAGTTTTCAGCATACAAGTCTTTCACTTCTTTGGTCAACTTTATTCCTAGGTATTTGATTGATTTTGCTGAAACAGTAAATGGGAGTGATTTCTGGATGTCTTCTTCTTCAGATTTAGTGTTTGCATAAAGAAATGCCACTGATTTTTGTACATTGATTTTGTAGCCTGATACCTTGCTATATTGCCTAACAACTTCCAGTATTTTTCTACTGGATTCTTTAGGTCTTTCTATGTATACTATCATATCATCTGCAAATAGTGAGAGCTTGACTTCTTCCCTTCCAATCTGTATCCCTTTGATTTCTTTCTCTTGCCTGATTGCTATGGCAAGAACTTCCAATACTATGTTGAAGAGTAACGGTGACAGTGGGCAGCCCTGTCTAGTCCCTGATCTGAGGGGGAATGCTTTCAGCTTCTCTCCATTGAGTATGATATTGGCTGTAGGTTTGCTATATAAAGACTCCACTATCTTGAGGAATTTCCCATCTATTCCCATTTTTTGTAGAGTTTTGAGCATGAATGGGTGTTGGATTTTGTCAAAGGCTTTCTCTGCATCTATTGAGATAATCATGTGGTTTTTGGCTTTGCTTTTATTGATGTGATGAATGACATTGATTGATTTACGGATGTTGAACCAGCCTTGCATTCCTGGGATGAATCCCACTTGGTCATGATGAACAATCTTTTTGATGTGTTGCTGTATCCGGTTGGCCAAGATCTTGTTTAATATTTTGGCATCTATGTTCATCAGAGATATTGGTCTGTAGTTTTCCTTTTTTGTTCTGTCCCTATCAGCTTTTGGTATCAGGGTGATGTTGGCTTCATAAAAGGTGGAAGGGAGTATTCCTGTTTCTTCAATCTTATGGAATAGCTTAAGAAGTATGGGTATTAACTGTTTCCTGAAAGTTTTGTAGAATTCGTTTGTGAAGCCATCTGGTCCAGGACTTTTGTTGTTGGGGAGATTCTTAATAACGGTTTCAATTTCTTTGTCTGTGATTGGTGCATTTAGATTTTGTAGTTCTTCTTGGTTCAGTTTTGGAAGTGCATAGGTTTCTAGGAATTGTTCCATTTCTTCCAGATTCTCTAGCTTGGTGGCATATAGTTCTTTATAGAAGTTTCGCAGAATTCTCTGGATTTCTGTGGTGTCAGTTGTGATATCTCCTGTATCGTTTACAATTCTATTAATTTGAGTCTTCTCTCTTTTTTGTTTGGTGAGTCTGGCTAGGGGTTTGTCAATTTTGTTTAATCTTTCAAAGAACCAACATTTGGCTTCATTGATCTTTTGTATGGTTCTTTTATTTTCGATGTTGTTTATTTCTGCTCTAACTTTAGTGATTTCTGTCCTTCTGGTTGCCTTAGGGTTCCTTTGTTCCTCTTCCTCTAAGTCCTTGAGGTGTGTAGTAAGTTCGTTCATTTGGGCTTCTTCTTGGTGTTTAATATGTGATTGTATAGCTATAAGTTTCCCTCTCAGTACTGCTTTAGCTGTGTCCCAAATATTTTGATAGGTTGTGTCTTCATTTTCATTAGTTTCCAGGAACATTTGAATTTCCTGTTTGAGTGAGTGTCTGACCCAGTGGTTCTTAAGGAGCATGTTGTTTAGTTTCCAAATTCTATGTCTTTTAATAATTTTCCGTTTGTTGTTAAAAGTTAGTTTTATTCCACTGTGGTCTGAGAAGATACTTGGGATGATTTCAATGCTCTTGAATTTATTGATGCTGTCTTTGTGGCCTAACATGTGGTCTATCCTTGAGTATGTGTTGTGTGGATTTGAAAAGAAGGTGTATTCCAGTTTTTTGGGGTGGAGGAGTCTGAAAATGTCCAAGAGGTCTAGTCTGTCAATCTCTTCATTCAATTCTCTTGTATCTTTATTGGTTCTCTGCTTTGTTGATCTGTCTAAGTGTGAGAGTGGGGTATTGAAGTCTCCCACTATTATTGTATTACTATTGATGTATTTTTGAAATTCTTTCAATAGGTGTTTAATGTATTTAGATGGTCCCTCGTTGGGTGCATAGATGTTAATAATTGTTAAGTCTTCTTGGCTGATTGATCCTCTAATCATTATGTAATGTCCTTGCCTATCTTTTATTACTTTATTCAATTTAAAATCTATCGTGTCTGAGATGAGAATGGCTGTTCCTGCCCTTTTTTGTGGACCGTTAGCCTGTATGATAGTTTTCCATCCTTTCACTTTAAGTCTGTGTTTATCTTGTTGTGACAGATGTGATTCTTGCAAGCAGCATATGGTTGGGTTATGTTTTCTGATCCATCCCCCCACCCTGTGCCTTTTGATGGGTGAGTTTAAGCCATTGACATTTATTGATATTATGGATTTAATGTATTGTAGTGCCATTGTTCTAAAAAACAATTTGTTTACTCTGATATATTACAAGTATTATAGTGATGTTCTTGTTTATAAGAGGTCTTTTAGTACCTCTTTCAGGGCCGGCTTGGTGATAGTTGCCTCCTTTAACTGTTGTTTGTCTAAGAAGGTTTTGATCCCTCCATCTAGCTTGAATGAAAGTCTAGCAGGATACATAATCCTTGGTTGAAACCCTTTTTCATTCAGGGCTCGATAGATATCTTGCCACTCCCTTCTGGCTTTTAGAGTTTGAGTTGAAAAATCTGCAGAAAGTCTTATGGGTTTTCCCCTGTATGTGACTTTTTGTTTCTCTCTTGCAGCCTTTAGGATCCTTTCTTTATCCTTACTTCTTCTCATTGTGACTATGATGTGTCTTGGTGTTTTCAGGTCTGGGTTGATTCTGTTTGGTACTCTCTGGGCCTCTTGCACCTTGATATCCTTTCTGTTATTCAGGTCTGGGAAATTTTCTTGTATTATTTCCTCTAGGATGTTTGCTTCCCCTTCCTCTCTTTCTTCCTCTGGCAGGCCAATTATACGAATGTTACTTCTTTTGAGATCATCCCATATGTCTCTGTTGTTGTTTTCAGTGTCTCTCAATCTCTTTTTAAGCTCTTTCACCTCTTTCTTAGTTTTCTCTAACTCATCCTCTGTCTGACTAATTCTGTTTTCTGCTTCTGTTAGTCTGCTTTCCCTTGCCTCAGCTTCTTTCTTCATTACAGTTATTTCAGCTTTCAGTTCTCTAATTGTCTCAAGATAATCAGTATTTTCATTGGGGGTCTCAACTGTTGTTTCCCTAATACTGCCATTTCTTTCCTCCAATGTTGTTTTCATTTCTGTGATTAATAAGTTTATTATTGCCTGCATACTTTTCTTATCTATGGTTACTTCTGACTGATTTGTGGTTTCTTCTGGGCTCTTGTCTTCATTCATTGGGGTAGCAGTTTTATTTGTTTTTAATCTACCCATTTTTTTTTTTTAATTTATGTGTTTCTCTTTTTTTTTTTTAATGCTCTGTTGTTCCTCAGTTGTTGTGTTTTGAGCACAAGTAACACTGTACTAAATACCTTTATGACAATTGCACTCACCAACCTCCGGAATAACAGTAGCAACTGAAGTAAGTATTGAAGGAGTTTAATCGTTACCAGTTAGCCAAACAATTTCTCCAGTCCATGAAAAAATAGTAACCAAATCCCAGTGAAGAAAGAGAAAAGGAAGAGAGGATAGCAAGAATAGACAGTTATGCAAATCTACTATCCAGTGTATATTCTAAGGGTAACAAGAGTGTAAAGGGAACTAGAGCAGAGATACACACGTAGAGAGTCCACTCTGGGTCAGATTTCTTCCCCAAAGTAATTCACAAATTCAGAAAGGCAAAGAAGAAAGAAGTGTATGACAAGATTAAAAAAAAAAAAAAAGAGAGAGATAGAGAGAGATAAGAGAGAGAAAAGGGAGAAGATAAGAAGAAGAGTTGTAATTAAAGAGCAGTGCGAGGAACTTCCCAAATGTGTATCAGTGAATTAAAAAAAAAAAAAAAAAAAAAAGAAGAAAAAAAAAAAAAAGAAAAAAAAGACCCTGTTTGGTGGTATGGGGTATCCTGCTAGTAGCTGGTCCCAGGCACTGCTTATGGGGGGGGGGGGGGGCGGCGGGAAGGATGTATGCTTGAAAATTAAAAGGAAGAAAAAAGAATTTTTTCCCCCTACTCTAATTCTTAACCCAAATTAAGTTATAGACACATCCTTAGTATGACCGTTATGGCCCCTTATTGGCTGGCCTGCTAAAGGCAGAAAATCCTATTGTTTACACGAGATGTGTCCAGAGCTCAAAGGCTGGCCGCTTCTCCGGGCGCCATCTTCCGGGAAACCCCGCCCTCCAGACTTTTTTAAAGGATTTCTCAAAAATGAAAACTAGCTCCAAGTCCTTTGATCCAATGAGAGCTATACTCAAGAAGTCTTTGGATCCACCCTCAGGGTCGCGGTGGACCCTCGCGACTCCCAAGAGGCAGCCCCCGAGCTAAAGTGCTCTCTCCGGGTCCTCTGCCCACCGGGCTCTGCAACCGGCGGAGGAGCCGCCTTCCCGGGCAGGCGGAGGACAATACCCGGCGCACTCGCCTTGCCTGGCGCCGCCTGGGAATTCTGGAGCCCCGCTAGTCCGTGTCACCTTTGCTCTAATTGTTAACCCAAATTAAACTGTAATCACTTCTTTGGTGCCCCCGCCCCTTATTGACTGGCCTGCTAAAGGCAGAAAATCCTACCGTTGCCGACGATGCTATCAGAGCACTCGCTGTCAGCGATTTCTCAGGCCGCCGCCATCTTACCTCCAGGAGAGAATCTATTTTCATAACCTTTATGCCATCTTCCTCCACCTTACTCTCTCAACTATTTTTAATTTTTATAAAAAACTTTTTATCATATTTTAATTTAATTATTGACTTACTATTGATTTACAAAACTATGAGATAAAAGGAGTAGAATTCCACATGATTCTTACCACCAAAGCTCTGTGTCCTCATTCCATCCATTGGAAACTGCAGTAGCTCTCCCAAGGTCATAGAAATGGGTTGACTATTATTTCTATAACTATCTACCTATATTTATACAGATTTGCCCATGTTTAATATGGCCCTGCCTTCTATTCCTTTATAAGTTACACCTTTGCCTATTCCTACTTCTGGATGTCCTTCTTTTCCTCCTCTTCTCTCTCTGAGTCTTGATGGAATTGAAGTTCAGAGCCCTCTGGTTATCTTTCTTTAATGTTTCTCCCTCTTTTGGAGTGTGGACCAAAATTCTTTATGGGGTGCAGAAGGTAAGAATTCTGCACTGTGACTGGAAAATGGAAAAAGTGTCTGCCAGAAGCAGTGAATTTATAGTGCAGGCACCGAGCCCCAGTTATAACTCTGGAGGTAAAACAAAACAAGCCAACAAACAAAAAACAAACAAACAACCACCCACATCCAGGGAACTAGTCAAGGAATCCTGGGATTCCCACATAGACGTGATAGTACTAGACCTCTAACAGATCTCTCTTTCCACTGTCACTGGTCATCTCCATTTGGAATAACAGAGTGGATCCTCTTGTGGGCCTCTACAGGACCTTGTCATCTGTGGATCAAGAATGGTAGGGGCTACCTCATCCTCCGAATGGAGGCTGGGTCAGCATGCTCTGCCACTCTAGGAAGACAGGCCCTGCAATGAGTGCAGCCTAGCATGTTCTTAGCTATGACCACAGAATTTAAGCTCATACCTACAGGGATGCAGAGATTACATAAGCTCTTGTGCTGAATATGGGCCCCAGATCAGATTGATGGGTTTTACAGTTAATAGTATGTATGTACATTTTCCATATTTGGATGCTACTCTCTTCTCTGATCCAGCTTTCGATTCCTATTTACAACTCTAACATCATCTCCACAGATAATTCCTTTGGCCCACCTGCTTGTTAGCTGTCAGTCAGGCTCAGGCAAAAACTAATAAAGTCATGGGCCCTTTGGAATATACCTAAAATAGACTTAGTAGTTTTTTCCAAAATGGGGATCCCCCCAAATCTCACCTGTTATATTTTTACCTTTAGGTTCCTGATAATTAAAAAATTTATTCTACTTTATATCTTAATGCTTTTTCAGTCACCAAGTTGCAGATGCTACCATGACACCAACTTGACTCCCCTAGGCAGGCGACCTCACCAATATGTCCTAGAACCCTGTCTCTCCAGAGCCCTGCCCCACTAGGGAAAGACAGAAATAGGATGGGAGTATGGATTAACCTTCCAAGGCTCATGCCTAGTGGAGAATCAATTACAGAAGCCAGACCTTCCACCTTCTGCACCCCATAATTATGCTCCCAAAAGGATAAAGAATGGGAAAGCTTCCAATGGAGGGGATGGGATGTGAAACTCTGGTGGTGGGAATTGTGTGGAATTGTACTCCTCTTATCCTATTGTCTTGTTGATCATTATTAAATCAATTAAAAAGAGAGAGAGAGAGAAAAGAAGAAATCTATTGCTGCCCCAACTTCATAAATGCTGACAGCGCAGCTCAGAGTTCCAACCACTTGCCAAGAGCCACCCACTCAGTAAAAAGTCACAATGTTAACTCCTCTCTGCCTGTCCCTAAAACTTACTCCTTTTCTGTTGGAAAAAATAGCTAGTGGTCCCTTGTGTGAGTAGGAGATGGGAAAATATGGAAGAATCTATGAATGTCTGGAGTGTTAAACATGTTTATTCTGTGGTTTACTTCCGACACATATGCAAGCTTTATTAAAGGTGTAAGCATTATCTGGTCCCACTGTAACATTATGTGCCATGGAATACTTTAAAAATACTAGGTAACCCAAACATAATTAGAAAGGTACATTTCCTGGGGAGTATTCAGTGGAAAAACATTCCCAAGTGTAAGATAAACATGTTTGAGTTTAAAAATAACTTTAGGTGTTTTGTGTTTATTCTTTATTTTGATTAGCAGACATAAAATAAAAGTGTGCACCCAACTACAAGCACTGTTTACAGAGTATGCATAAATAAATAATCCATCTATAATCTAGTTGAACTTACATAAATGTGGATCTAGACTTGTTTGCCTGGTATTAGAGGTCAACACATAAATGTCCTAAGCTTTCTTTATAGCTTTATTTTATTATTTATTTATTCAGTTACTTATTCATTTATTTTTACCAGAGGACTATGTACCTCTGGCTTAAGGTAATTCAAGTATTGAACCTGAAACCTTGTTAACCTGAGACTTTAGAGACTCAGGCTTAAGAGTCTTTTTGCAGGAGTCAGGTGGTAGCGCAGTGGGTTAAGTGCAAGTGGTGCAAAGCATAAGGACTAGCTTAAGGATCCCGGTTTGGGTCCCCAGATCCCCACCTGCAAGGGAGTCACTTCACAAGCAGTGAAGTAGATCTGCAGGTGTCTATCTTTTTCTCTCCCCCCTCTGTCTTCCCCTGATCTCTCCATTTCTCTCTGTCCTATCTAACAAAGACAACATCAACAACAATAATAACTACAACAACAATAAAAACAAGGGCAACACAAAGGAAATAAATATCTTTTTAAAAGAGTCTCTTTGCATAACCATTATGCTATATCCCAGATCAGCATGTACATATCATGATTTCAGGGGACTGTGTCAGTCTTGGAGACACACTCATTCTGCCAGCTATTTCACCAACCAGGAAAAAAAAATCTAAAAAGGGACCATTCAATCCAGGACATAGATTTTTGGGAAATATGATCCAGGCGTGGTCCATTATATGACTGATGGTTGATGGTTGTCGCAGGCTGTCACATAGCTTGCAAAGTGCACGTGTAGTACAGTTCTCCTGAGACATGTCACGAAGGTGGCAGAGGTTCAAGGTGGAGACACCTATGAGTGATTTTTTTTTTTCCAGCTTCCCAGATTTCTCAGCCAGAAACCTTGTGGTTTGTTTAGCAGTCTTTCCTACCTCTGTGCACTAGACACAGGGGATACATTTACTACTGAGAGTGATAATGACAATAAAAAAAAAAGAAAAAAAATCTCAGTTGACTTTGCCAAAAATCTCCCGTGGGGCAACACTGCTCCCCATCCAAAAACCATAGTCTTCTCTCATTGAGTCTCAATGGGAAGTCTGGTGTTACTGACTCCACCATTACTCTCTAAGCTCTATGCAAGTGGGAGTTCAGAGCCATCTAGAAGTCTTAGAGAGCTAGACTCAGCACCTAGGAGCCCAAAGTTTCTTAGAATATAATTAGGAGGCTGAGAGTGAATGAAGTATTCAGACACTTCTTCTGGTTTGGAAAGTTAGAATAATTTGACTTCCCTGAGCTACCCAGAAAAAATGCCTTTCTGTCCTTCCTTTATATGAAATGTGAATCTCACAGTGCACATCCCTGCAGCCTGGTATGTGAAATCACCCACTAGAGAATGCAGTTAATTCTATGCTGGACTCTTGAGCATTCCAGAAAGAAGCTATGAGTCTTGATTTTCTCCCCCTAAGTCCTGGCTCAAAATGGAAGCACTAGAGCGAGAGTGGTTGCAGTCAAGAGATTCATTCTTGCCCCCCCCCCCCATTGCAGATAGCCTTAGAAAAATTATTTTTTGAAAAATGACCTAGATCATCCGTAAAAGCCTCAGGAATGACACCTGAGGGGAGCATCTGAAAGACTTCACATTCATTAACTAAACCTTGTTAGGTTATGTTCCCTGAAATGCAGTTGACAGTTAATGAAGTAGAAAAGATGGCAGAGAAAATAAAATCAAATCCTGTTAGATTCTGGCAGTAGAAGAAGGAGGAAAAAAAGGAGGAACCTAGAGAGTGATCCATAGATCAGCACCCCCATACTGTGAGTATTTTATTGCTGGTGTGAATGGCCTCTGATCAGAGCTGGCTGCAAAGCAGAAATTCATGCCTCACACTCTGTTCTTGCCTCTCTTCAGATCTTAAGACCAACCATACGTTAGTCAGGCAACCTAGATAAGGAACTTGTCAGGGCAAAAGCAGCAGGGATATGGGGCTGACTGGCAGATATGTGAAACACTGATGAGAGAAGAGAAAGAAAAAGAAAAGACATGTTAAAAAATATTTAGACTGCTTTAGACACCTTTCCCCATTTTAGTCGGATTGCAATTTCACCCAAGCCTTGCTTGAATACTCAGAAGGTGAAACCAGCTTGCAGGCAGTCAGCTGAGTGAGCAGACACAGAATCGCTCTGAAAACATTCAGTATCCATTTCCTGTTTTCTTCTTATCTGCCAGTACCTTCCATTGAGGCCCCCAAAGAGGAGGGGTGTCAGGAAGAAAGGTGGCACCCTGGGCACACCTATGTAATTGCCCCAAGTATTATTTGGTTAATTCAGTTCATCCCAACCTCCCTGAAGTTGGGCAAACCTGTTTTCACTCCTATGATGTATCACTTAGAAACACCAACTGCAAGGATTTCTTATGTTCTCACAAAAAGAGAAGGAAACAGCTGGTAAATGTTTCACAGATGGCAAAGCTCTTGGCATCTCTCTCAAGAGAGGGCCACCCATGCAGATGGCTCATTATTTTAACATTTGGATTTTCATCTTATTAAAACATCTTTTTTTCCCTGGTTTTATTTAGCATCATAAATTCTCTTACACTTTAGCAAGCGACTAAGCGATTTGAGGACGTGCGCTCCGAGGAACATCCTTTGGCTAAAACATAGATTGGTAACATCATTATTCCCAGCTTTGATCTCAATGTGATGGGTTTCAATCTGATTAAAAATTCCAATGAAAGGAAAAAGCTCAGCCTAGTAAATTTATCAAGCAAAAGTCCATGAAGTCCATATAGTAGCTGAATTATTCAGCAGAACGATAAACCGAGTGAAATTGGGGAAATAGTTTTATTCAATGCATAAAATCCCTATTACTATGCAATATGCATATATAAAATAGGCAAATGCACACTAGGTGTAGATTCATAAACATACCCTTTCTACATGTATAGAGAAGTGTCTATACCATGAAGTACAACAGGCAGAATTTAAGCTAAGCAATGCCAGTTTTTGGCATAGTAGATAGGATAGGATCAAGATTACAAAGTATATTTCTTTCTCCACCCACTTAAGTTTGGACAAGACTTGAGCCTGTATTTTATATCTAAATAGCTGTTTGTAGATGGAGAATCAGGCAAGTTGTCAAGTAACTGGATGCAAAGAAACAGGGAACTCTTACTCCCCAAACATTGTGGCAAGTAGGCCTAGGTGCCTTCCCCTTTACAATTATTGCTGTGGAGGACTGGGAAAAGCTGTGGTCACCTCAGCATCCTAACTATTGTGCTGGGGTATGGGAACTATTGGAGATGCAAAATGCAAGTGACAAAGCAATGTAATAAGAACAAACCAATCTATTTAATGTGGGGAGACGCTGGCCTAAATACAGGATCATTTGCTGTGCTCTTGCAAATGGGCCTTATGGAGCAAGGTCTGTGCATGCCACGTTGTAAATGTTTATTAGCAACAGAACACAATGCACCTTATGGATCTGTGGAGCTCAAAGATGTCTCACTTTGGGGGTCAAATGCAAATCCCTGAAATGCTGAGAAAATGTTAATAGTTGCCAGCACCAAGAATGTATCAGTTGAGAGCATACATAGGTATCATAAATAGACACTCCTCTCATCTGCTTGAATCACCTCTGGTACTTCTAGCCTACAGCATTAAGTTGTGTAATGTATTCTATGAGCAGTTGTCTTTTCTATTATATGAAAAGCAAGAGGGGAGGTGCAGGGTGTAGCTTCAAAAATGCAAAGTGGAAAGAGCTGTGCTGATTTGGCATGGCTAGAAAACTATGAGCCAGTAGAGAAATAAAGAGAAAAAAAAAATTTTTTTTTTGGTTTACCTTACATAACATGCAGTGTTTGCCTCTTCTCAACCTGCAGGCCTGTAAACTGGCTTTTCCAACCTCCATACCTAAGGAAGAAAAGAAAGAAAGAAAGAAAGAAAGAAAGAAAGAAAGAGAAAGAAAGAAAGACTAGGAAAGGTGATTTACCTGAGGTGAGCTAGCCTGAGGGGTCTGGGAAATGGTGTTTCTAATTCCTCTTTAGGTACTTGAGAAAACAATAGGTGCTTTGGTGATTCACAGGAAAGCAGCTTGCAAGCCAACACCCTAGAGATGTACACTTGTAAGAAAGGATTAAAGGACTGGGAAGCTTGAAAATAGACATTTGTTAAAGAAAAAAAAAGAATCAAAAGGACCTACAAGTCTGGTGGCCTTGAAAGTTCAAACCCAACTTCGCCCCCCCAAAAAGAGAGGTAATTTACATAGGGATATGGAATGATCTTAGCTGACTTGTATTTGTGCATGAAGCAGAGACTTGGAAAACCTTTAAGAGGAAGTGAATGAGGAGGAGTTTGAGTCTCCTTGTCCCCACATTGTACAATGTCTGGTTTTTAAATAGTTTTTTATTGTGCTTTAATAAAAAAAAATTTTCCTAGCTCAAAGTTATTGGGCTGTTAAAGACTACAGGCAGGCAGGCCCAGAAATGCTTATACTGTGGTTCTATTTTAGTTATTTCTCTCTAAGATAGTTGCTTTTGGGGGGTTTATGTTGTCTTATGTTATGTGGCATGGTTAACACAAACTGTTATCACAAGTCCATGTAGTTCTTAGCTACAGCCACCAGTGGGTGGACACTACATTATCTTATGCTTCACTGTAGTGATTGCTAAGGAGTCATCTCTAGGCCAACAGCTACAGCATCACTAGACCTATGGCATCAAAGGCTCCATGGGAGAGGCCCAGAGCCAGGTTTTAACAAGCCCTCCAGGTGATTCTGATGCACACTCAAGTTTGAGACCCACTGCTCTAAGGCATAATAGTTTGTCACTCCACCAGTGCCCAAGAATCTTTTTGGTGACAGATATCAAGTATGATTCTTGTAAAATCCTGGCAGCAGAATACATTTGTCTATTTAACTGCATGCAAAACACTTGTCAAGAAGGATTCTGGGGTCTCTTTTTTGCTAAAGTTTCCTGCATGTACTCTATGCATCTCTTTGGAGACTGTGTGTGCCTTCAATCCAAGCTCCAAAGTTACAAACCATTTGAAAGCACCCTCACCCACCTTCTTCACCTTCTTCTAGCATTTGCCCTTCTTCCATAGCCAGTCAACAGCGTCAGGTTGAAAGCTGTCAGGAGCTGCTTGTTGCTGGCTTTGAAAGTGACTGGGATCCATGTGGATTCAGTCAGCTAGGAAGAATCATCAGTTTCCCCAATGAATGGGTACTCACGGGATGCACCACGAGAAGGTCGATCCAATGCATCCCCTTCTTCACCTAATATTGGTTAATAAGACAGAGGAAAACTGCATCTGGTTTTCTAAGTGCAGCTGGAAAAGACTGACTGATTTCACTACATTTGTCACAGGGTCTAAAACTTCATGTGGGAGAAAATAATCCCACTTAGTAAAAATATCTCGCTGTAGCTTTGAGTCAGAATGGAGACGCATTGAAAGTATTGTTCTTAGGAAAATTACAAGGCATTTGGTATGTGTTTTCAAAAGTACAAGGACTATTCACCAAACTGGTTTAGGTGGCTGAAAACCCAACAAAACTACATAGGGACTAGAATGCATATACATCCTGTGAAATGGCATAAGAATCAAAGGAGAAATGAATTTCCTGTGGTGCAGATGAGCTACTTAAAATCATTCCCATATGAGTACACCTCCTTTTCCTCATACACATTGAAAACCATTTGAATAATACACGCTATTCAGTTGCATTGTGTGCTCTGAAAGCCTTTTAATGAAGGTAGACAGGCTTCTAAGAAGGTGTATTCTTTGACTGATGTAGAGACTCGTGGAAAAAATCTTTCTCCAACATGGAAGGCAAGATTTATTGAGTGAGTGGAAGAAGGAATGGTGTTATAATGTCTTGTTTTACTCAGTCAAATTGAATGGAAGCCACCTTAGGTTAAACTTGATCTATTCTAAGTGAACTTTACCCTGTGCTGTGTCTGTACTGAGAAAAACTGCCTATCAATCTGTTTTAGCAAATCAAACCATCTTTTCATTGATGTCCATTATATTATCAAAGTTGCTTTATCTCTTTCTGATTGATCATTAATTAGCAGCAGCTCCAAGCTCCAACCTTTTTGCTAAATAGTTAAGGAGCTATAAGCCGATATTTAAGTGTAGGAGGGATACCTCCACCTAAATAAAAATTTCATGAATATTTTGGAACATCAGAGGCACTTACTTGCATAGTGTATACATATTGATTTGATAAAGTAGTTCTTCATATACAATTAATTTGGTTAATTGAGCCAATTTTACTATTTTAAGTTTCCCTCATTCTGGCAGTTTGGACTAAGGAAGTCTACTCAGGGGTTAATGGTGTGAGCCCTGGAATCACAGGGGGAATTAGTTCTGCTGAAGCACTTCTGAATGCTGTCACTGACTCCTCCATGACCCTCCATCTCCTTCTTGTTAATGAGTCAAGTATTCTGTTCTGTCTTCTTTGACTGGAGTGAAGAGCAATGCCCTTTATGTATCCTTAGACAATGCTGGTCATATAGAATAGGAACAAAAGGCAGGTAGGTGGTGTGTTTTATGAGAAGAAACTTCACTGATATTCTGTCCATGCCAAGTCAGGGGAGTGTGATGGCCTATGGCAAAATTACACCTGTTGATATTCATATACCAGAGTGTTCAGCTCTAAAAGGTAAGTGCCAAATATGCCGTGGAAGAATAATCTTAATGATTTCTCCTTTAGTACCCCCACACTTTCCAGATTTTACTTCTATTTTACTGAGTATTCACCATGTGTACATGTGCTTTCTTTTTTAAGTTAATACATAGAGCAGTGAGTAGGTATCAGAACTTGCAAAATATTTTTTTCCTTTTTATAAATAAAAAAATTTTAAAAATGTTACAGGACATCCAAGGCATCAGTTAGAATAACACTTGCCAGGACTTATTTCCTTGCTCTTCTGGTCTTTTCTACTTTAGGATTTCCTACATACAAACGTTACAATCCTTATATGCACTAGTTGTAGCTCTTCCTTTCATTTTTAGCTCAACTTCTTTTCTTATTTAATGTTCAATATGCAACTAACAGTCTCTTTGTCTCTCTCTCCTTCTGTTTTTATCTCAGCTGCTCTCCCATTTTCTTTTTTTTTTTTTTAATTTTTTATTTAAGAAAGGATTAGTGAACAAAAGCATAAGGTAGGAGGGGTACAACTCCACACAATTCCCAACACCCAATCCCCATAACCCATCCCCTCCCCTGATAGCTTTCCCATTCTCTATCCCTCTGGGAGCATGGACCCAGGGTCGTTGAGGGTTGCGGAAGGTAGAAGGTCTGGCTTCTGTAATTGCTTCCCCGCTGAACATGGGCGTTGACTGGTTGGTCCATACCCCCAGTCTGCCTCTCTCTTTCCCTAGTAGGGTGTGACTCTGGGGAAGCTGAGCTCCAGGACACATTGGTGGGGTCTTCAATCCAGGGAAGCCTAGCCAGCATCCTGGTGGCATCTGGAACCTGGTGATTGAAAAGAGAGTTAACATACAAAGCCAAACAATTTGTTGAGCAATCATGGATCCCAAGCTTGGAATAGTTGCTCTCCCATTTTCTCTAGGCAGGAACCCCCTTTCTTTATTCTTTTCTAAAGTTCTGAATCACAATGTATGTTGAACCTTATTGTCAAAGATTCCCTAAGTTTGGATTTTAGGTCAAGAGATTAGGAAATCTTACCTAGCCTTACTTAGTCTAGTGTGGTTCAAGGGCCCATTTCTGAAATAGCCTGTACAGACAGGGGTGATGGGATTCTGATATGTGAATATTTCTTTTTTGGTTTGTTTGTTTAGTTTTATTTATTCAGATTGATAAGACAGAGGAGATATTGAGAGGAAAAGGGGAATGTAGAGGGAGAGAGAGTGAGATAGAAACACCCACAGCACTGTTTCACCACATGTGAAGTTTTCCCCTTCAATGTGGGGAGCTTGAACCTAAGCCTTGTGCATGGTAACATATTCCTAACTTAACCAGGAGAACTACGCAGCCTAGAAATACATATATTGTCTCCAGGGTTATCGCTGGGACTTGGTGCCTGTACTATGAATCCATTGCTCCTGGAGGTCATTTTTTCCCCCATATTGATTGCTTTTTTTGCTGTTGTTGTTGTCATTGTTGTTATCTTTGTTGTTGTTGTTGCCAGATAGGACAGAGAGAAATGGAGAGAGGAGGGGAAGACAGAGAGGGGGAGAGACATATAGACATCTACGTATCTGCTTCACCACCTGTGAAGCAACCCCCCTGCAGGTGGGGAGCCAGGGGCTGGAACCGGGATCCTTATGCCTGTCCTTGAGTTTTGCGCCATGTATGCTTTATCCAGTGCGCTACTGCCAGGTCCCCCCCCCCCTTTTTTTTTTTTTAACCAGAGCACTGCTCAGCTTTGGCTTATGGTGGTGTGGAGGATTGAACAAGGGACCCTGAGACCTCAGGCAAACTATTATGCTATCTATTCCCCCAGAATATTTTTGATTCCTGTGAGACTTGGCGAAATAGAACCAAAGTATGTTCCAAATTAATTTCAGGATGGTGGTGATATCTTGAGAAGGGTATGTATTGGACATTGGTGGGAAGGAATAAAAATAGAATTGCATTTGGATCTGAAAAAAAAACTCCTTTCTTTCAAAAATTAAAATGATACATGAAGAAAATATGATAGCATGTTAATATTTATGATATTTAGGAAATGGTTACACATTGGTACCTTATCTTATGTGTGCTTAAAATGTTTCACATTATGAGCTTTAAGAAATTAGTTAAAATGCCAAATACCCAAGTCACTCAGAGGCCTTGTTAAAACAAATGTTGGAGCCAGGCAATGGAGTATCTTCTCACATTACAGTGCACAAAGACCTGGGTTCAAGACCCTGGTTCCCACCTACAGGGCTGATTAAGCAGGGCTGCTAGTGTCTCTCTACCTCTCTCCCTCTCTGTCTCCCCCACCCCTCTCAATTTCTTTCTCTTTCCAGTAATACATTATACACACACACACACACACACACACACACACACACACACACACACACGCTAATTATTCTCCTCCCCCTGAATTTTCCACCCATTCTATCTGAGGTAGGACCTCAAAACTGGCATTTCTAGCAAGCTTCCAAGTCATGCAAATATTGCTGGTCCAGTAATTATACTGTGAATATCATTATATAAACAGAAAACCTCTATAACAGCAAGGATCACAGATCATATGTATCTTGCCATATTCCAAGCATCTAGCTCAATTCCTAACAAAACAAATACTAAAAACAGTATGCACGTGGATTACACTCATGGCCAATCACAAATGGAAATAGTCAGGGATACCTAACTCTGCTCCTTCTTCCCTTTGGTGGGTAGAAAGTATATCCTCTTCCTTATCCTCAGAACAAGGAAAAATGGGTTCATTAATCAAAGAGATTAAGGATAATGAAGAATGGAGTGTGGGTATCTTTTTAGGAAGGTGACAGGGCAATGAAAAATGAACAGACACTGAGAAAGAAGAGTGAGAGAAATCCCCCTGATTTCCTCTAGTCAGCCCAGGCAATCCTGGTTGCTAGCTGATACTGATTTCAGTATCCAGAAGCCTATTCAGATGACTTCCTCTATCGCTATGTTGCAGATGCCTGGCTCTTAAAGTACCTACCCTATGGCTGCTTTCTTTTTTTTTTTTAATTTTTTATTTATAAAAAGAAAACATTGACAAAAACATAGGGTAGGAGGGGTACAACTCCACACAATTCCCACCACCAGAACTCCATATCCCATCCCCTCCTCTGATAGCTTTCCTATTCTTTAACCCTCTGGGAGTATGGACCCAAAATCACTGTGGGATGCAGAAGGTTGAAGCTCTGCTTCCCCATTGAACATGGGCATTGACAGGTTGATCCATACTCCCAGCCTGTCTCTCTCTTTCCCTAGTGGGGAAGGGCTCTGGGGAAGCGGAGCTCCAAGGCACATTGGTGGTGTTGTCTGTCCAGGGAAGTCTGGTCGCATCCTGCTAGCATCTAGAACCTGGTGGCTGAAAAGCGTTAACATACAAAGCCAAACAAATTGTTGAATAATCATGGACCTAAAGGCTGGAATAGTGCAGATGGAGTCATTTGCACTATTGACTATGGAGTCATTGGGGGTTCCTCCATTTTGTAAATAGCTAGTAGGCATATTTTAGTTATATTTCAAAGGGCCTGTAGCTATACTAGTGTTTTTTTGTTTGTTTGTTTGCTTTTTTTTTTTTCCTGAGCCTGAAATCTGATATGCAGGTGGATCCTAATTATTGTCTAGGGAGGTGATGTCATGGCTGGGAAAAGGACCAGAAAGATGGATCAGGGAAGAGAGTAGCTCCCTAATATGGGAAAAGGGTATACATATTGTTGACTGTAAACTGAGTGCTTTCTTTTTAATGACACTTCCATTTTACCTTTATACCTCAACTTATGATGCTTCCTCCAGGTAATTTTTTAAATTTTTATCCCCTGTACTGACTCAGAGACACCAACCACATGGGTATGTAAAGCATAGTCCTTTCTTCATACCCCTAAATGTGCAATTATACTTTTTCTTGTTTGTGGTTAACATCTAACTTCCCAATTTGACTCCAAGGCTAGATCCTCATTGGCTTTGTCTGTTCTCTCACCAACTCATGGCATTATCTGATCCATACCTTGTGCTCAGTAAATATTTATTGGATGAATAAATGAATAAATGTCTCCTTCCCTCCACCCTCTCTCTCCTTCTTCTACTACAGGACCAGGGACTTGAATCTAAGTCCTCAGTTTTTTTTTAAGTATAAGTTTTTTTAAGAAGTATAGTGGAAGATTATTTTTTGGGGGGTCAAACTGAAAATTGTATGTATATATACTTGGTTTATACAGTTTTATATTATTTTATTTCTTTTTATTGGAGGGTTTAATACTTTATAGTGCAATTGTAGATACATGGATATAATTAACATCTCCCCCTTTGTCACATAAGAGGACCTCAAGGTTCCCTCCACCCCCTCCTTCTGTCTCCTTTCCCTTATTTTGGTTCAATACATCACACCCAGTCTCTATTTTTCTTTGTGATTTTCCTTTCTATCATTATCTTTTAAGTTCCATCTATAAATAAAATCATTCAGTATTTTTCCTTCTCTTTTTGACTTATTTCACTTAATTGTTTGTCTTCAAATTCTATCCAAGTTGACAATTTTATTTTTAACAGCGGAGTAGTACTCCATCATGTTTATATACCACATTTTTTTTCAGCCATTTATCTGTCATTAGACATAGTTTTTTTTTTTTTCCCAAGTAATGGCTATGACAGATTGTGATGCTGTGAACATAGGTGTCATAGATCTCTTCTGATAACTATTTTTTGTTTACTTTGCTCAGTCATAAGATATGTCCTGTTCTAGTATTCTGAGAAATTTCCATACTGTTTTCCACAAGACCAATTTATATTCCCACCAGCAGTGTGAAAATATCCCTTCCTGTCCCCACATCCTCCCCGACATTTGCTGTTTCTATCCTTTCTGGTGTATGACATTCTCACAGATGTTAAGTGTTATCTCATTTTTTTCTTTTCTTTTTTTTTTAGTTAATTTATTTATTTAAGAAAGGAAACATTAACAAAATCATAGGATGCGGGGGGTACAACTCCACACAATTCCGCCACCAAATCTCCATATCGCATCCCCTCCCCAATAGCTTTCCCATTCTCTATCCCTCTGGAAGCATGGACCCAGGGTCATTGTGGGTTACAAAAGGTGGGAGGACTGGCTTCTGTAATTGCTTCCCCACTGAACATGGGCTTTGACTGGTCGGTCCATACTCCCAGTCTGCCTCTCTCTTTCCCTAGTAGGGTGATTCTCTGGGGAAGCAGAGCTCCAGGACACATTGGTGGGGTCTTCAGTCTAGGGAAGCCTGGCCGGCATCCAGATGGCACCTGGAACTTGGTAGCTGAAAAGAGAGTTAATATACAAAGCCAAACAAATTGTTGAAGAATCATGGACCCAAAGGTTGGAATAGTGGAGATAGTGTTGGGGGGTACTCACTGCAAACTCTAGTGTACTACTGCATTCAGGTATATATTTGCCCTAGTTATGGATACCTGTGAACATATGCTCTATCTCCTGGAACCTGGTCTATATCTAGGTTTCGGGACTTTGTTAGGAAGTGAACCACCTGGGATGGATTTAGAGAATACTATGAAAGGAAAGGTCTCACCCGAGTGATGAAGCTGAAGGGTTGTCGTTCCACAGCTGAAGTCCCTGGACACAGTCTGAAGTGAAGCATGCTGGGGTGGCACTCATTGCATTGATTAGTTTGCAATCAGCGGATGCAATATTATTTGATAAGAATTGGGAGAAGCATACAGGAAAGTGGGCCCTACCCTAGGGTCTCAGGACTGGGGGAAATTTAGGCTCTATAGTGGAAATGTAAGGTTCCTGCTGTCTTAGGGTTCGAGAAGACAATGGATAGTTACTGTTATTATCACATTATTTGGTAATTGGGTTAGCTTTGAAAAGTCCCTTTGTTAGACATACAATCAATTTTCCCCCTCTCATATTAATTAGTGATTTATATGACTACAATTTAATAGGTGTGTACATAAACACTATTCCCATCACCAAAAGATTGTGTCCCATCCCACCCCTCCCCTCTCCCACCCCCGCTGGCCCAGGAAGCCGTATGTCCACCCTCCCGCTCACCACAGGGTTTTTATTTTGGTGCCCTACTTTCAATTTAGTCAGAAAGATAAAGATGAGTATGGGATGATCCCACTCATCAACAGAAGTTGATAAAGAAGATCAGAAAGAGAAACTAAAGGCAGGATCTGACTATCTCATTTTTTAAAATATTTATTTATTACCTTTTGTTGCCCTTGTTTCTTTTATTGTTGTAGTTATTATTGTTGTCGTCATTGTTGGATAGCATAGAGAGAAATGAAGAGAATAGGGAAAGACAGATGCGGGGGGAGAGAAAGACACTTGCAGACCTGCTTCACGCTTGTGAAGTGACTCCCTTGCAGGTGGGGAGTCAGGGGCTCAAACCAGGATCCTTAAGCTGGTCCTTGCACTTTGCACCACCTGTGCTTAACCCACTGCACTACTGCCCAACTCCCATGTTATCTCATTTTTTTCTTTATTTCTATTTCTCTGATAATCAGTGACTCTCAATGCTTTTTCATGTGTCTACTGGCCCTCTGTCCCTTTCTCTCAGTGAAGATTTTTCATGTACTCCTTTTATAACTTTTTTTTGTTACTAAATTTACTCTGTTCATTTTGTATTTTGAATATTCATCCTATATCTGAAGTATGTTATGTAAATATCTCCCATTCTGTAGGATATCTCTCTGTTTGGGTAAAGATAGCTTTGACTTTGCAGGACCTTTTCCATTTGATGTGGTTCCATTGGTTTAATATTGTTTTTATTTTCTTTGATGCTAAACTTGAGTCTTTGAAGACATTTCTGTAGGATAGATGGTGAGATGGTTCTGCCAATGTTTTCGCCTATGTGCTTTGGTAGTTTCTAATTTGTCGTCCATGTCTTTGATCCACTTGAGGTTAACTTTTGTATATTGTAATATGTGGTGTTTCAATTTCTCTCAGTTGTACATTTCAACCTAACTTTCCCAATAAAACTGTTGTAGAGGCTCTCCTTTCCCCATTTAATGTTTTGGCCTCCTTGTCAAAAGTGATTTGTTCATAGGTGTGGGACTTATTTTTGGGTTTTCAATTTTATAGCACTGCTCTATGCATCCATTTTGGTTTCAGTACTGGGCAGTTTTGATTATGGTAGCTCTGTAGTGTAGTTTGAGGTCAGGAAGAGAGATGCCTACTGCTTTATCTTTTTCTCAAAATTGCTTTGGCTGTCATAGTTATTTTCTGGTCTCAGGTAAGTTTTTAGAGCGTTTGCTTTATTCCTTTAGAGGAATTTGGTGGTACCCTGATGGGAATGGTAGTAAATCTGTATATGGCTATGGGTAGGATGGCCATTTTAAGAAAATTAATTCTTCCAATCCATGACCATAGGATAGCTCTCCATTTTTTTAATATTTATTTCCTTAAAGAGTGACTCATATATTTCAATGTACAAGTTTTCCTTTCTTTTCTTAACTTTATTCCCAAATACATGATATTTTTTTCTGCTATAGAAAAGGAGATTGATTTTTGTATATCTTCTTCTAAGTTAGTGTTTGCATAGAAAAATACCACTGAGTTTTGCATGTTGATTTCTAGTCTTCTATTTTACTATATTAGTCAATAATTTATTTTTATGTTGAAATTGAAATTGAAAAGGAAGGGGTAGATAGAGAGGGAAAGAGACAGAGAAACACCTGCAGAACTATTTCACCACTTGTGAAGTTTTCCCCCTGCAGGTGGGGACCAGGGCTTAACTTGGGTCTTTGTGCATTGTATTGTGTGAGCTTAAGCAGGGGTGCCACCACCTGGCCCCTATTAATGAATAATTTCCAAGAGTTTTAAATGTATGTATCATCAATCTTTATATATATATATATATATATATATATATATATATATATTAGAAGTAGAATGGAATATTACTTTTTAAGTACTTTATTTATTGCGACCAAGAAGTGGCACACTTGGAAATCAGATTAGCTACAATCCTCTAGGACCCCAGTTCAAGCCCTTGGTCCCCATTTGCAAGAGGAAAGCTTTGCAAGCAGTGAGTCAGTATTGCACATGTGTCTCTCATTCTCCATCTCCATCTCTCCTAACCCTCTTGACTTCTCTATCTTTCTCCAGTGAATAAACACATGAAATAATTTTTAAATAGTTTGATGCCCCAGCCTGTGGGGTTATCGACGGAAACCTAGGGTAGGGGGCGTGAGAATGGAGGGGACAAGAGACACAAAGAATGAGAGCAAGACAGGAGGTCTGATCAAGCTCTGAAAATTTTATTTTACAGCCACAATTTATGCATAAACAAGGAGGAAGTTCTGCTAAGGTAGTGGGGGAGGGAGGTGGGTGAACAACTTTCCAAACAGCTAGATGGTAATCTCAGTTCCAATGATCAGAATGTCCTCTCATTGGCTATATGAGAGTCTTAGCTAAGGCCTTGGCTCCCGGCATGTCCTCCCTTTTTATAATTTAAGTGACGCAGGAAATTGAGGGTAAAATCTAGGAATCTTATCAAGAGATAAGTGGGCATTAACCAGAGGGGAGAAATATTGACCTAATTTCTCCTGTGGGGTAACTATAGAACTGATCTTCCTGCATCTTATACGGCTCTTGGTGTCTTTTGGGGAGGGGAGGGAGAGCCACTATTTTTAAGGTGAGGAAAACTCATGGCGAAGAGTTCTGATGACCGACACCAACCTCCATGCAAATCAGGTTTGCTTCACGGGGGAGGCAGATAGGGTCCTCCCCCTGCAGTTCTTAGCCCTGCACCCCTTACCAGTGCCCACGCCATGCCAAGGCTGGCGTGCATAAATCTGAGTTTTATGCAGCTCCTAAAAGAGGTCTATCACCTTCAGATTCAGCCAAGCCTCTGTCAGCCAAATCAAGTCTGTGGTAATATATTTGTAAGGGTTTTGATGCCAAGGAGTCAATTTGTTGTTTTATAAAGCCAATAATCTTATTAAAAATAAAGGGTCCAAAGGTAATAATTAACAAAAGACTAATCAAGGGTCCCATAAGGGGCATCAAAGTGTCCTAGCGCGCCACCAGCAAGTCGAAGGGAAGCAGTCAGTGGATGTGATGTCCAGGGGAAGAAACACAGCACGTCTGGTCCTCTGGTGGTCATCAGCACCAACTGATGAAAATTTTCTTCTTCATAGGGGGTCAGCTGTGGAACAAGCAAAACTAGGAGGCAAGGACCAGGTAGAGAAGAATTGACATGAAAATATAGGGTGGTGTTGTACCAAAACACAGAGGACATGCATACACATTAGGTGAGGTTCCTTGAACATGAGGAATATTGGGAGAAAAGTGAGCAGTCAATAAATATGTAAGGATGAAGTCAGCAGTGGTAGATCAGCAGAAAGAGAAGACTTGGATAGGCTGGTGAGGTTAGCTGGAGTATATACTGCCATGGCGTCCTTTGTGGTAAGGACTTGCCAACAGGGACTGTGTGGATTTTGCAAGAGCAATAGTGTCATCCACCATAATAAAAGGAAAACAAACATGGACATCCAGTGTTGAAAAAAGAAAAAGAAGAAATATGTCTCTATGGCTGGGAGAGTGGGTGGCTTTGTCAATGAGATATAATAAATGGACAATTCGAATTTTTGTAAGTATTAAAAAGGTTTAGTATAGTTACTTCATTGACACTTTAGCCAACTGAATACTGGGGGGTGCATTCCCCTTCTTTTTTTTATTAATTGAGCTTAAGGGTTATAGTTTTTCTTGTTTGAGCTGTAGCCCACATAAATTTAGAAAAAGTACCAATTGAGAAAAAAAATTTTTTGTTTATTAAACATGGGCAGGTGAATTACATCAATCTGTCAGAGAGCACTGGCTTTTATCAATGGGGATTAATCTTAAAAGTCTGAATAGCAGGATCTTAATTAAACAATGTAGGAGCCAGTAAAGTGCCCTCACTATGGCAGGTCAAGCATTAAAATTTTAAGAGGCTTGTAAAAAAATTAGAAAAAAATTTTAGGATATGAGTGACTTTAGGAGCCATCACACACCCATAAATAAAAAATGAAAAATGTTTAATTTTAAATCTTACCATATGAGCAGTCAGTTCTTCATGTGCAGATGTACCTATAATTATTTACTTAGGGAGAGAACTTGTACCAAGTTACTTGATGATCTAATGGTTAGAATTGGCTTGAGTCTTTTAAATATGATTTTAGAAGGCCTTTTATTAAAATATACCAATATGTTATAGAAAGTCAATACCTAATGTGTTGCATGATAAAATGTTTACCATTTTTTAGCATTATTTTAAACTGATTAGACAGTTTAATCACACTATTATAACTTAGTTTACTAAGATCTTTACTCACCACAAAGCTATCATGAGTAAGTGTAGACATAAAATTCTTAATAGATTTTGCTCCTTAGAACTCTAATATGGCAACTTAAAAGGCTAAATTAAAACCTCATAGCTTAAATGTTCAAAATAATAATTTTGTTAAATCAGGTTTTATCAAAACAAATCTTTTATCAGACCAGAAGCACCATGTATTACCTTAATTTATCAAGAATAAACCTCTGACAGTGTCTTAAAACAAGCCAGATAATTTTTTACTCTCTAAAAGAACTAATTAAAGTTTGACATGTATAATCTGTACTCTCAAAAGCCAAATATTTGATGATTTTTGTAGTCTTTCTAAATAGGGGAGTTATCTCAGTAACAACTTTATCAGAAGGAGTAAGTCACTGTAAAAGCAAAAGTAACTAGCTCATGACTAAGATAAAAAAAAAAAAAAATCTCTTACCAAGTTTTAAAATAAAAGTTTTAACCAGAGCATTTTTGTCTATATCAGACATAAAGCTCTCTTAACTTTTTACCTAGTCTCTCTTATGTCTTAATATCTAGAGTTCTTTCTCAGGGAAACCAGGGTCATACTTCTTGAATAAAATGTAAAAAAGTTAGCTAAAACATCTATACAGCTAGACATTAGGCCGCCCAATATTTATTTGATAAGTTTTATCTGGAAATTTTTTTTTACATATCTTATTTAAATTAAACTTCATTTATCAGAGCAAAAGCCTCTGGCATGTAAATAATTAACATAACGATTGTGTTATCTTTTACTAACCCAAGCCAGTTTTGCCTGTTTAGTTGAGAAAGTATTTTAAAACCTTTTTTTTTTTTTTTTTTACCTATCACAGTCAAGATCTAGGCACATCTTCAGTGTGTGATACCTAATTTTAAGAGGCTTTGTTTGAATTTTAAAGAGCATAAATTTAAAAGTTATCTTTTTAACCTCCTGTAGCAATTCCCATAACCAGGGTCTCTAAACCCAATTCAGTTTGACTAAATTTTTTCTATAAACTTTAAATAAACTTAAGTTACTTAAAGAGTTAACACACATTAGTGACACTGCTTCTCAAAAACATTTCTAGTGTCAGACAAATGCCAAATTTGCTGTGGACCAATATCCACAAAACAGTTCACAGGACATTTTGGGGGCCCTCCAGAATGTGCTGGAACTTTTTCAGTTAAATACATAGATAATTTGTATATCAATTTGGAGATGAAGAATTGTCACATTAAATACTTAAGACTTTTACTTTAAATCTTTAGCTGTCTTAGCAAATGAATTTTTACCTTTATGTTACCACATAAGAACTTTGTTGGAAACTTTTTTTTTTTTGAAATCACTTAAACAATGTTAAGTAAAATGTTAAACTTTGTTAGGATCTTTGCTTATCACAAAGCTATCATACCCTTAGGGCAGCTATGAACAAGGGTGGGTACAAAACTTAATTGATCTTTCACTTTGATTTGGATAGGTAACTTAAAAAGCTAAGATAGTTGAAATGTTCAAAATAAATTTTTACTGTTAACATTTCTTTTAGATGACCATCTTGCACTAAATAATTTGTTTGAATCACATCTGCCGAATAAAACATTTTCATCAGGCCAGGAATACCATGTTTAACCCTTTTTTCTTGGCAAGGCCACTGCTTTACCCAGACTGGGTTATTAGAAAGCCAGTTCAAACATGGAATTTGTTACAAACAGTGGTATTGTTACAAACAGTTGTTACAAACAGAATTTGTTACAAACAGTTGGTATTGGGGTGCTGTTAAGGTTTAGAATTTTCACAAGAGTGAAAGAGACTGCAGAGGCTTTTACCATGCCTTGACATCTCATAAAATTTCTAACTAATGAATTGATATTGATATTAGCTATCAGAAGGACGAAACTGTCCTATATTTTACTCTGGTAAATGTGTGACAACTCTATGAGTAAGGATCTTTAAAACCACATTTAGCTTAACTAAATTTTATTTAAAACTTAAAACAAACTTTAGTTACTTAGGTGTTAACACACATTAATGAAAACAAGATTAGCACACAGACTTAAAACAGACATTCTTGGTGAAAAGAAATATTTCCCTTTGAAAAACCGCTCTGGTTTTTGGATTCCTAACTCACCGACTCTCCACCCGCCCAGGAGGGGCATTTGTGGCTAGGGAATGATTGACTGCAGTCTTTGCCAATCTGTGGAGCAGTAGCTCTGTGCTGTGATTGGCTGTATGGATGGAACAGGCGGGCTTAGTTTACCGCGTGGAGAAAAATCTTTGAAATTCTTTTTCTGGGCTAACGTACATTTTACAGTTTTAAATAAACAATTCATTAAATTTCTATCAAAAGTATGTACTGGTTCTCTATTAATAGTTTTTAAATTAGAGAGAATGTCTTGTTTGATTTTTTTTTTTTTTTTTTAAGAATAGCTTGCTAGCCAGATAAGATCTCACTCAGAATTAGTTTAACGCTTTCTGAGAGCTCTGGTGGTAGCCAGAGGGAAAAACCTGGATCTTTTTTGGCTGGCTAGTTTTAAGATAATGCCAAATCAAGAGCCCACAGTTCTTTAACTAATTGTAAATGCTCTCATTTTTCTTCTATTAATTTTCTTAAGGAAGCTGATTTTTGTGCTAGTTGAGTTTTAGCCTTGGTGGTACAGTCAGTGATGTCGGCCAAGTCAAGGACCGGAGCACAAAACAGAGGGGTGGTGGTGTAGGGAGGTGGTCTGGACAAAGAAGAACGTGGGGTTGGCCAGTCAGGATTATGATATTTGGCCATCTTTTTATCAAGGGATAAGGCCTCTTCAGGAGAAAGACTATCATCAGGCCCATCTTTGGTGGGGGGTCTTAAGGTTGTCAAAGAGGGGTAAATCTTAACAGGAGGAGACTTAGCAGAAGCCGTTTTGATCGCAGTGGCCTCAGGGGTGGGGTCTCCTTAATCAGGCATGGGAATAGAGACAGACTCACAAGCAGAAGGTTATCTCTTAAACAGTTTCCTACTCTGGCCCATCTTTTTTCATCAATAGTCCCCTCTAAGGGAAACCACAGACAAATATCACTCACAAAATAAAAAAAACTTCTTGAGATCCTTTTTCTTAACCCTTACTCCTCGTGTCTTGAGGGACTTTTTGAGGCCCTTAAGCAACAAATCATGTTTACTCAATGCTTGTCCCATAATTGCGTCACTCTTTCTTACCTCAAAACGGATAAATCTCACAGACGGCAAATCTGCGGCGATCACCATCTGGATCTTCACTCACTCTGGGCTAGAGTGGTGATCCTATGCGAACCTTCACTCACTCCTTCTCTGAAGTGGCAGTCCTATGCTTCGTGGTTGACCACTGGGAAGCGACATTCTCTAGGACCCCAGATCCAAAAATGTCCCACGTCTGGCGCCAGGTGCCCCAGCCTGCTGGGTTATCGACGGAAACCTAGGGTAGGGGGCGTGAGAATGGAGGGGACAAGAGACACGAAGAACGAGAGCAAGACAGGAGGTCTGATCAAGCTCTGAAAATTTTATTTTACAGCCACAATTTATGCATAAACAAGGAGGAAGTTCTGCTAAGGTAGTGGGGGAGGGAGGTGGGTGAGCAACCTTCTAAACAGCTAGATGGTAATCTCAGTTGCAATGATCGGAATGTCCTCTCACCGGCTATATGAGAGTCTTAGCTAAGGCCTTGGCTCCCGGCAGTTTGAAATTATTTATTTTAATGAGAGACCCAGAAGGGGACGGGAAGAGAAACCATTGTTCAGCTGGGGATTGAACATGAGACTTCAGAGCCTCAAGCAAGTAATTCTTTTTCATAACCATTATGTGGTCTCCCCAGCTCCTAGCACTGTCTTATTATATATTCTTCAAATCTTATATTGCAGGCCCCGTTCTTCAATACACTCTTATCATTTGAAATGCCTTTCGTATTTTAGGTTTTTCTTACCTTTATATTTTACAGTTTTAGAGTCTGAAATTGAAAGACTGAGTAAGGGTCTGCTCCCTCCATGAAAAGGGTGAAATAAGACATTGTAATGACTAAGGAGTTCTAAAAGCAACAACTAGGTTAAGATTCTACTGGAAATCTCAAGTACAGAGGGGGGAAGAACAAACCCAAATCATTAATGTCACACAGAATGAAGATCTCACAGTGACTTGTTTTTACTATTAACATATTTTTGTTCAGTTTTCCTTTTGAAGTGGAAACTTGGCACTGGTTGAGGAAATGTTTGTATGGGGCCACTTAAGCCACATAGGCTGTTTTATAGAGCCAGGGGTTCAGATATTTGAATTGTCTGATCACAGCCTGTCACCTTTAATCCCACTGTATTTTGTTTTGTTCTTAATTACATAGTTTATGAATCATTGTTTCTACTTCTTTAGATATAGACATTCTCAACTTTTCTCTGTCTAGATTGAACTTGTGTTTGTTTTTTAAATATAATCTTCTTGTGCTCATCTTAATGAAAGGTATACATATTCATTTCAAATAACTATAAACACCATGAAATTGAAAATGAAAGTGCTCCTATTATTCACCTTTCAGGGATAAAGTGTTATGGGAAGCCATCAAAGGAATTTAAACCATCATTCTGTTGCATTATCTGGACTAGTGTAGGAGGTCAGACAGCAAATTATTGCTATATCCGGGTAAGGACAGGGGACCCAGGTGACTCCACAAATCTAGGTAACACAACACTGAGTTTCAGAGAGAAATATCCAAATGGATGCCAACTGTCATTAAGCAACAATCCACGTTAGATTAAAATCAACCAGGTAAAAGTGAACCAGAAAATCAAGACAGAGGCAGCATCAAGCATCCAAAAGCTAACACCAGAAGTGTTTGGGACCCTCCAGGCAGCTGAGTCATTAAGGACTGAAATACCAGAGAGAACACTGAGTAAGATATTGACTTAACAGAGGTCTCTGACCTTCACAGGCCTTTCATCTCTGGATAAAAAAGACCCTTGAGGTCAGCTCCTCCCCTTGAACATATCTTTCTGGGCTTATAGAAACAAACCAGGGCTACAAAATGATTTCTGGACTCTTTGAGGTAGGAAATCATATTTATAAATCTGAAATATCTGTTTTCTGGTCAGGCTGAAGGTTAACACTGGGGTTATGTCTTGACAACTTATGCTTTTTACAAGATGGCATACAGAATCTATGCTTTTTGTTTATTTATTTGTTCGTTTTAATCAGTTTCTTTAGCATTCACTTTAGCATCTGGAAATCTGAATAACTGTCTCAAGGAGAGCAGAAGTATAAAAACTGCCTTGCTGAAAGAAAATTTCATGATTTGGCATTGCTTTCCACCTCCTGAAATAGTATTTAAAAATACACAAGATAACTGAGCAATAATGCCCAAGAAACATTTCTAAACCCATTTTTGCAGTCTTTTATACTACACTATATAAGACAGCATATATTTTCCCATGTGCCCAAACATAGATGTATATACAGGAAGCTCTACAAGTTTACATTTCCAGTTAGTCAAATGGGGGAGAAAAATATTAAAGTTTCTATGAGGCTGAGATATGTGATAGCATCAGTCAGGGAGGAAAATTACTGAATATCGGCTACTAGAGGTGGTGTTGCGGTAAGATAATGAAACTCTGCCAACAGGGATCTCTGGAACCACATGGCATTGGCTCAAGAGTCAAACTATTTCTTCCTATCAGTTTGAACTCAGACAAGTTGAGTCATTTCTCTGCCTCAGTTTTGTCATTTGAAAAATGGGAGTCACAATAGTATTAGCTCAGAATGCTGCTGTATGCATTAATGAGTTCCACACAAAGTACATACACCTGTGCTGGTGCAAGCGTTCAAGAAGGTTGTTATTACTCTTTCAAAACATATTTTTCTTCTCCATTTTACTGGATATGACAGAGAGAAAATGAGAGGGGGGAGATGGGGAGGGAGAGAAAAAGAGACACCTATAGACTTGCTTTACTACTCTTGAAGCGTCCCTGCTGCAGGTGGGGAGCAGAGCCTTGAACTCAATTCCTTGCATTGATCCTTGTACATAGTATTATGTGTGCTTAAACTGGTGGGCTACCATCTGCCCAACCCCATCAAAGTGCTTATTACTTTTGAAATAACATTATTTTAGAGAAAAATATGTCTATAGAATCCTGGCAAAAGCCTTCTAGTTATATATAAAGAATACAGACAGCTTCTCTTCTGGTAATTGCCGAGAGTCTAGTAAATGTGCCTTGAACCCTTAACAGCACTTGGTGATAACTTTGCTTTGTGGAGAGCAGTAGTATTACTATACTGAAGTCCTGTGCTCTCTAAATTCCTCTGGTCTTTCCTCAGGTGAGTTATTCCTCCCTCCTTTGTTGCTATTTATTTACATGGCATCTCTCTGTTCTTTCAATGATATCACTAACATTTTGGTAAAGCCATTCAGTTTTTTCCCTCTTTTCCTTCTTTGTGCTTTGCTCTAAATATAACCACGGAAACAAGACAATGGGGTTCCACAAACAAAAGAGACTGGCTGTGTATTCAGAACCCTTCTCTAGGTCTTGAGACAACTGCTATTTCTTGTCTTCATGTTTTATAAAACAGTCCATGGCTCTCACAATAGAAATAGAGGGAGCCCTGATTAAATGGTATGCATTACTTTAAAAAGGAATTAAAATCAATGCAAACATTTCCACTAAACCGAACTGGCAAGGATATTCAAGAACAAAGTTGCCCTGGTGGTATCCAATGTGAATGCACAGATTCTCAATCTGTGATGACTCACTTGTCCAGAAACCTTTTTTTTTTTTTTTTAAACTGACTGATTGCTCCTTCCATTAACTATTGGCCTAAATGAGATCATAAAGCTATGTTTTCAGGATTGGGAATAAGTTGTAGTGAAAAGGTGACTAAAGTTATTTGAAAATAAATGTAGAGTCAAGGGATAGCATAATGGCCTATGCCTAGAGTTCTGAGTTCCCAGGTTCAAGCCCTGGTACTCTCACTAGGCAAAGCTGAGCAGGGTTATAGTGAAAAATAAAAGCAACTTAAGTGTACAAGTGAAAAATAGAAATTGATCAAAATGTTTGGAGCACTAAAGCCAGATTGATTTTCTACAGAATCCAAGAAAACAATGTTTTATTTATAATGTCTGAAAACAGTAGCAATAGAAGTGCCTAGAGAGTGCCTGCTCTACTGTGCGACAAGTATTGTTGGAAGCAAGGTTCATAGTAGAAGCCGGAGCCCTACCCACATGGTCTTATATTCTAGAGGTGGGCAAAGGGATAGTTAAGATCATTTCATCTTCTGGAAACCCTATAGAGGAGACAATGGGAGTCAGACTGTGGCCACAGAAGAGATTAACCTGAGGTCAGGGAAGATCTCTCCAGGAGGTGACATTTGAGCTGAGACCTGAAGGGTGAGTCTATATGGGAAAAGTCAGGGGGTGGACAGTTCTAGGCAGAGGATGGCAAGCTTGCCAAATCCCTGAGCTGTCAAATGACTTATATGAGAGAAACAGGAAGGAGTCCAGTGGCTAACACAGACTGTGACATAACTTACCATGAGCGTATTGACATTCAGAATCAGAATGGAATTTGTTAGAAAGCTGAGACCAAAACTCAATAACTGTTAGCCTCATATCACCCAACTCTGGGCAACAGAGGTACCATGAGGCCCTAATCACCTAAATCTTTGGCAAAGGACAAGTTGTACTGCAAAATGGAACATGTTTAATATAAATGGTAGATATCGGCTGGTTGTTTTCTAATTACGTTTACATAGATTTTCCAGTATGCTCTTCTTGAAGTACTTTGGGGTTTCATTTCATCCAAATGTTACTCACTTTTAATGCTCAGTGTCTCCCTTAGTTTTCTGGAACCTATGTATAAAATCTCATCAGGGTTTTTGTGAGAGTTATATAGATCATCAGGCAGTGTTTGGACCAATAACTGGCATGTAGAAAACACACGAAGTGTAAAGTATCATCACTATCATTATGATTATTATTTTGTCAATATCCCCTCAGCCTTTGAATTAAAATGCTAGTTTATAAAAGATTGCTTTGTATATTCTTTACATTTCGTATACCAGTGTAGACAGGATTGTAGCATAATAACCAACTTTAATGTTCCAAATATTTGTTTTTTTGTCACAGAACTGACTATCAAATATAGAGCTAGGTTTGGGGAAAAGAAAAAAATATGAAGTGATAATACCCATTGTCAGAGTCAGAGGACTGACATTTGGATCTGTCACATGTTAACTCTGTGTTGTCAGTTAATAATTTAATGTCTCAAGATTCACATCTGAACTACAGAGTCATACTAGCTTATACTGCACTGCTTTGACACATATTAGATGCTATGGTGCCTAGAGCCCCGAAGGTGGAAACAACAAATTGAAGAAGTTCATTGTAAATGAAAAATACTAAGGGTGATAATTTCCATTTCCTACATCTGAAAGATGTCCCCGAGACTCTGGAACTGGTCCTGGAAGGATGGATAAGGATTTTCTGGATTGAAGCAAGAAGGAGGTTCAGAGAGTGAAGGCAGTGTATGTAAAGACATAGAAGCTTGAAGCAAAATGACTTATTGGGGAAATGCTAAATAGCCCTAAATAGCTGTTTTGTGCACCAGAGGATGGTGAATGGATATTGAAGTATAAGGAAGAAAAGGTAATTCTTTCTTAAAGAATGTGTTTTCATTATGTTCATGATCTTCAGATTGCCCTGAAGTGGTATCCAGATCAGTGAGGGAAAAAAAAAAAATCCTGAGCAAACTTTTTCTTTTCTTCCCAGCAGATGACATCAAAACAAAAATGTGGTGTCAAAAGTGAGTCTGTGAATGTCCTCATGGATATCAGATGTTATCTACTAAAAATACTACATGGGATTTGATTTCCATCCAATCCAGAGAGATTCAGCTTTGGTCAGATGTCCCACCCCCATTAGTAATATGGTGACATTCAAGTGCATTAAGCAATGTTTGACAACTGGAATGTTATTTTGAGGAAAAACTCCAAGAAAAGACAAATGTGTTTATAACCAAAACAAAAGGCATAATAACGTTTTTAGAAAGCAAGCTGAAGAATTTTTTATCCTCAGGTATGGAGACTTTATCAGTGTTACTACAATTGCCCAGGCATGTCAAAATAAAATAGGAGCAAAAATTCTCCTCTGAATGAGTAGCAGAGGCTGATGAACATTCTCACCATGACATAGCCAGCCACTTGGCTGACATGACCCAGGATCTACACACGACACCCTTCTTGAATTTAATGATCTAATTTAAGGGCTGGCAAACATACTGTTTTTCCAAGGGGCTAGGAATGGCCCTCCCTTTCCCTCAACCAAAGTAATTATTCCCCCAACTTGAAGCAATAGTAGTGAAAGCACTTTTTGTTTTTCCAATCCTCCAGTCAAACCCTCAGGCTAAGAAATTTTTGTTAGGCATTGTTCATGCACAGTGGCATAGAATTTCATTTGCTGGGTTTCAAGTATTAAGAGCACAACACAAAATCTAAGCAATTTTAGACATGTGTCAATCTCTAATGAAAAAAGCTTTGTGCAGGCACAGGATGTCAATGCTTGAATTAAAGAGATGGAGAATTTCCCTGAGCGACAACAGTACATGCTGACATAATACATTGTTAAGACTCTGTGTTACGATACAACCAATATGTTTTAATAATTTATTGGTATTTATTTAACACATAATACTGTCACACCAAATCTAAACCAAGAGGTCTAGTTTCCTCATTTTTGATTTGTGAACATGGCTTTTATCAGTATTATCCAATGCTCCTTATAAAATCTTGTGTAAGTAGGACAATTATAGAAAGGTATTTCCCAAACCTCAGGAAAGCATTCTCATGTCACCTTCCAGGGACCCGCAGAAATATATTGCAAAAAAAGATTTAGTTTGACTTTGTCATTTCCTGCTTATTTATCAGACTTTTATCTTCTGATGAGATCATTGCTCTAAGAATTAGTCTTATTTGAGCACTTAGTCAAAATCTAGCCAGCTAAAACAGTACTATAGGCAGACATAAAAACCTACTGGATATAAAATAAAGGTTGAATTCTTCTTGACTGATTATTAATTTAACTGTATGAGAACTCATTCATTAATTTTTATATTACTTTCCTAGTGAAGATAATGGAGACCAGCAAAACTTAAAGGCTAATTGTTTTTAAAAAGTCATTATTTATTAATTAATAATGACATCAACAATAACTTTAATTTTTCATATATTACTTCTAGAACTTTCTATCTTAATTATACTTGCCATATTGATAAATTTCATCCTACACCTCAAAATAAGCTTTGGTTTATGATTTTCAAATCATAGGTGCATGGAGAAACTATCTTCATGTAAAAATAATCAGACACTTTTTTTAAAGCTCTTCTAACGGCAGAGATGAAGAGAGAATAAATACAGTTGATGAGATTTAGTGTGACATCAGTAATTCTCAAAGGGACTCCACACCATGGAGTGTGCCGGTATAGATGCTCTTTGCTTTTATGGAGGTGACAGGCCTGACCTGTCAGGTACTAGTAACACTCAGGACAGACTAAAAATGTCACAAACTACTAACAGTTACTACACAAGATATAAAAGCATCTGTCTAAAAGGGGTTGGCTCTTCAAAGCTAGCTTAAATCTATTTGGAAGTTCTTGTTTCTAAAAAATTATTACTATGGGATTAAGCATCTAGCCTAGCCACAACTTAAAAATATTTTGGGAGTCATTGGCTCACATCTCTGTAAAATTCTTGATCAAACTTCAGGAATAGTTTAATTTAGGTGTCCATACAATGACACAGGGACATTGTATCTGTTTCTTTGTTTTCTGGATTCATGGCATTATCAGAAAGATAATTTTTTTTTCTCCCAGAATCATCACACTTACCTGTTATCAACTTTAAATTCAGTGTTAAGAGAAACTCTGCTACAGCCGAGGCATGTCTACCAAAAATTTGTTATTGAAACCCTAACCTTTAGTACCTCAGCATGTGATTTTATTTAGAATCAGTGGTTGAAGGTGCATTTCTCTAAGAAGAAGTCATATTGGAGTAGGCAGAGATCCTAATTCAATATGACCGTTGTCTTTATAAAAAGGAAAAATTGAGATAGACACATGTACAGGACTCTTCAAAACTAAGAATCTTGGAATAGATTCTTCTTTGACACTTTTTATATGAGTTTATTCTTGTGGATACCTTGACTTTTTACGAAGAGTGTCCAGAACTGAGATAATAAACTGATGCTTTTTATTTTATTGTATTTATAAAAATGAAATGCTGACAAAACCATAGGATAAGAGGGGCACAATTCCACACAATTCCCACCACCAGAATTCCACATCCCTCCCTTGACTGCTTTCCTATTCTTTAACGCTCTGGGAGTATGCCACTCATGTTCTGGTGGTACTTTCTCCCTCTTATCCTCCTCCCCTTTCCCTATTCCCCCCTCTTCCTCTTTTTTTAGGAGGGAATTAATGGCTTACAGTAAATAAATACAGTTGTTAGTACATATGTGAAATTTATCAGTTTTTTGTAAAACGCTCTGCCCCCCAGCAACCACCATCCTGCAGCAGAATCTAAAAGCACTGTAATCCCTCCTCTCCTCCCTGCCCCCCAGAGTTCTTTACTTTGATGCAATACACCAAGCCCAGTTCAAATTCTGCTCTGTGTACCCATTATGTTCTTTTTTTTTTTTTTCCCTCAACTTCTGTCCATGAATGAGAACAAACCATATCTGTCCTTCTCTTTTTGGCTTATCTCACTTAATATGATTCCTTCAAGTTCCATCCAAGATGAGGTAAAGAAGGTGAAGTCATTTAGTTGAGTAACATTCCATTCTATTGTTTATATAAATCACAACTTTCTCAGTCACTTATATGTTATTGTTTACCAGGTCATGACTATTGCAAATTGTGCTCTTATGAACATAGGTATACTCACATCTTTTTTGATGGGTGTATTTGGTTCCTTATGATATATCCCCAGGAGAGGAATTGTAGGGTGATAGGATACATTCATTTCTAGCCTTCTGAGGGTTCTTCAGACTGCTCTCACAGGGGTTGGACCAATTTACATTCCCAACAGCTGTTCCTTTGCCCTCACAACATTTCCATTCCTTATTGTTGTTATTGTTTCTGTTGTATGACATTCTCCCAGGGGTGAAGTGTTATGTCACTGTTGTCTATTTGAATTTCTCTGAAAATCAGTATCTTGGAGCATTTTTCATATGATTTCTTTTGGATCTCTTCTTTGGTGAATATTCTGTTCATATTCTCTCCCCACTTTTGGTTGAAGTCATTTAAAAAAATTTTTTTAGTTTGGTAGCTCTTTATACATTTTGGTTATTAGCCTTTTGGCTAAAGTATGGCATGTAAAGATCTCTCATTCTGCAAGGAGTCTCTTTGTTTGGGCAGTGGTTTCTTTTGCTATCCAGAAGCCTTCCAACTTGAGGTAATCCCATTGGTTTATTTTTGTTTTAGACTTCCTTGCAGTTGGATTTGCATCATTAAAGATGCCTATAAAATTTAGATGGAAAAGGGTTCTGCCAGTATTTTTCTCTAAGTATTTGATAGTTTCTCATCTAATATCCAAGTTCCTGGTCCATTTAAAGTTTACTTTTGTGTGTGGTGAAATGTAATGGCTCAGATATGTTCTTCTGCACATTTCAACCCAATTTACCAACACCATTTCTTGAAGAGACTCTCTCTTCTCCATTTGATAGTTTGCCCCCCTTTGTCAAAAAATTTGATGTCCTTAGGTATGGGGTCTTATTTCTGGGCACTTAACTCTATTCCACTGGTTAGTATGTCTATGTTTGTTGTAGTACCTGGCAGTTTTGATTACAATGGTCCTATAATATGGTTGAGATCAGGATGTATGATGTCTCCAGTCCTGGTATTTTTCCTCAAGATTGTTTTGGTGATTCTAGGTATTTTATGGTTCTAGATAAACATTAGCAACTCTCACAAACATATACACTTTCCTTTCAGATGAGTCAGTAAAATGTCCCAAGCCTAGTCCCAGTTCATTTGTTTAGCATGAGATAGTTGAATAGATCCAACTCACATGTCTATTCTTCTATTTCTGAAAATGAGGATGAATTCATCCCTAACTACATGCCCCCGCACCGAAAGTGGGAAAAGAGTAGCTCTTCAAAGAATGAACACATTGCTAATATGAGTGGAGCAAAAACTGGCTAAATTAAAATATGTCTACTATTGATAAATTCATCAGATAAGAAGAAAAGAGAGGTTATTTTAGCTCAGTTGTCCTTGGTCTTAATAATAAACCTATCCTGCTCCCTATGCCTGATATTCAATGACAGTACAGTCACATGTACTGTGACTTCTGTGAAATCTTTCCTGAGTCTACCTCATAGAACTGCAAATTTTCTGCATAGACCCTCTCAGGTAATTTGACACATTGCAATAGTAGCAGTAGTAATCAATCGGTCTTTCTATAGTGCTTACAAGAGTTCTAAGCTATTTAGGCCATTTAATCCTTATGTAATCCAGAGTGGTAAGACTTTATTATGCCCATTTACAGATGTAGAAATTGAGGGACATAAAGGTTAAATAACCTTCTTGAAGTCAGTCTTCTTGACTAATAGGTGCTAGGTTTCAACAACTTTAGCTCCTGTCTATGTTCTTTATTAGTACTTTACTGTATCATCTACCAGAAGTTCATTTTCTTCATTTCCTCTCATTCCTGTCTTTTTTTATAATGCCAGTATTTCCCAAATATGGGGCATATATCATTGGTAGAATTCACAATGACTCTAGATATTAAACATACCATTAAATATTTTCATGAACTTCTCTTTATAGCAAGAGATACCTATTTTTATGGAGGTAATATCACTTTAATTAAATGAATTTCTTCAGTAAAATAAGTAGATGAAAATGTAGTATGGTTATTCCATTGCACACTATGTCAATAAAAAAAAAACCTGTAGAAAGTAGTATGGAAAAGGTTGAAGTTTAAGACCTGTGTACTTAGACTTTAAGTTCTTTGAGGGAGATATCATTCCTGCTGTATTCTTAGTGGTAGTGTTGGTGCAGTGTCCAGCATATAGCAGATACTATATACTTGCTGAATCATTTTGTACTGATTTGGTTACTGGCAACATAAATACAGGACCAACCGACAGGACTCAACTAAATCCAGCATATTGACTTATGTGAAAAAGCAAGAATATTGATCCTTTCCTCATTACTGAATTTCAGCCAAGCATAGTCATAATAGCCAGACATATGCCAACTGTCATTTGGGCAAAGTGTGATGAAAGTTGGGCTTTCAGTTCAATGCTAAGTCACTGGACAACTTTATTTCTCAGCACTGTATGTCCATGATATATGTGTTTTCCAAGGGTAAAGAATTTTGTATTCATTAGCTTTTGCTTACAATGCAATTTTGAAGTCACAAGCTCTTCTTTCCTTCCCCAAATAACTTCAGATGAGAACTGAATAAATATGAACAGCTCAGAAACAAAAGTAAAATATCTTGGCTATGTTAAAGAGTTCAGATTTTAAGATGACAAGAGTTAAAAAGCAAAGGGGTTGTTCTTAAGCTTCTCCTCCAAATATGTCTCTTTTGTAGCCATATCTACATCAGGCTGTTAAACTGTAATAGATAAGTGTGTGAACCTGGATAAGTTAATTAATTCCCATGTGCCTTCTTTGCTTTTCTGTAAAATGTGAATTATAATGGACTTACTGAAAGGATAAAATGAGTTAATGTATATAAAGCACTTAGTTTACTATTAGGTAAGCACTTAGTTATAATTGGTGTTGTTATTATTGCCATTGTTAATACTGTTGATTGAAGCTCATGTTTTCTTAAATATACCGGGACATCAAAACTACCTATGATGAGATGTTTCTTAATAACAGGTGCTTTAGGGACATTATTTCTTGTCTCAGATCAGCTTGCCAAGGAAGCACACACTGTAACTGAGAATAGTATGAAAGTTTATAAACCATTGCTTTGGGCTTTAATATCTAAGGATTTGGCTGGATGTTGTATCAGTAAGATAGAGAATTTGAGCTAGTTATCATCACAGCAACTACCTACGAAAATTTCACATAAAGTTGTGCATAAGATGGAATCATCTTTCAGAACGGTTGCAATTTAGGCAAAGAGTAATTTATTTTTGTACACTCTGATTAAGTAACTAGTAGATTTATGTTACTGTATGAAAGGTGTGTAAACTTGATGGTAGAAGTAGGGAGGGTTCTGTTTTTGTCTGAGATCAATTACTTGACACTTTGTGTTACTGGTGAAATTAAACCTTTAATTTATTAAAAATATAAACATTTATATTTATGAAAAAATGATAGAGAAATTACACACACACACACACACACACACACACACACACACACACACTGAGAAAGAAAAAAAAAAAGCCAGATCCCTGCTATGTTCTAGTTTATGGTGGTTGAACCTGGGACCTCAGAACCTGAGGCATGTTATCCAAGACTTCTTGATAGTAATTAAATCAATAAAAATTAAAAAAGAAATCTAACTTTCTACAGAAATATTAGTTTATTGCTATAAATGACAGTATGACATGAGGGACTCAGAATTGGTCTCCATTCTTGATCAGGTGACCATCAGCAATGCTAAAAAAGAAGTCCTTTACATAACCACTTTGCTCTCTCCCCAGCCCTAAGTCACTACTTTTAACTATAAGTTCTGAGTGTTGATGTGGCAGTGCTTGAGTTTCACATTTTTGTATAGTTCCTGGTAGTAATTTTTGGATTTGAATGGGTCTTTTTACCTTGGAAAAACATATAAGAAGATTAGTGGGATGGACAAGTTGCCATTTAATCTACCTTTACCACCACAACAAATTCTCAGTGCTTATCTACTTCTGTATCCTCTTACTTTCAGCACCAGTGCCAGCAGCTAAGGTAACTTATATAGTGGTATGATCCAGCATTTCCTGTTGAGGGTTTATTCCCATTATCATTGAATGTCTCAATGATAATAGTGACTCTTCTTATTGCCTCTTAGATCCTTGACAAGTTAAACTGAACTCATACAAGTGGAAGTCATTAAAAGGAATATTTCACTTTCCAAGTTTCAGATACTACTATAATGTCAACGTGAATTCCTTGGGCAGACAACCTCCCCATTGTGTCCTGGAACTCCACCTCTCCAGAGCCCTGCCCCACTAGGGAAAGAAAGAAACAGGGTGGGAGTATGTATTTACTTGCCAGTACCCATGTCAAGCAGAGAAACAATTATAGAAGCCAGACTTCCCACCTTCTGTTCCCTTAATGATCCTTGGTCCATATTCCCAGAGGGATAAATATAGAAAAGTTTCCAATGGAGGGGATGGGATGTGAAACTCTGGTGGTGGAAATTGTGTGGAATTGTACCCCTCTTATCCAACAGACTTGTTGATGGTAATTAAATCAATAAAAATTAAAACAAGAAATCTAACTGCCCACAGAATTATTGGTTGATTGCTTTAAATGATAGTGCTACATGAGGGACTCAGAACTGGTCTCCATTCTTGATCAGTTGACCATCTAGCAAGGCTAATAAAATATTTAGCTTGGTAAGTGGGAGTCCAGAGTTATCCGTATAACTGACTTCCATTCCTCTTTTCTATAGTTACCCTACTATATTTTTTAGAGATGGAATCAGATACACTAAGAGCAAATAATTGGCACATTTTAGATATTTAGTTATTTAATGCCTATTCATAGTAGATGCCTTCTGATGGATTGTCGTTTGCAGTGGTGGAACACAGAAAAAGGAGGTTTGGAGCAGAAAGGGAACTCAACCCTTTATTTGCGCTGGCACCTCAGAGTTGGGTGAGAGAGAAGCAAAAATGGCCACCTCACGCAGCAACCTTCCCTGAGTCTAAACATCGAAGTGAAGGGCTGGCAAGAGAGAGAGGTGCGGAAGAAGAAGGGCTTTTATGGGAGTAGCTCTTGCGAGAATGGGAAGGGGGAGGAGTAACCATAGAACTCCAGGGTAGGATAATAACTCTTGTGAGAATGGGAAGGGGGAGGAGTAACCATAACACTCCAGGGTAGGATAATAACTCTCGTGAGAATGGGAAGGGGGAGGAGTAACCAAAGCACTGCAACTATTGCAGGGAATAGACAATGCCCTGAGGGCACAACATGGCTGAACAGGTGCTCCGAGAATGTCCCAACTCTCGCGGGAACTAGCAATAGCCTGAGGGGACAATATGGCAGATGTGACTGCATCTGCACAATTTCCCAGCAATAGATGCTACCATATGGGACAATAACCTTTCCACTTTCAGCTCTTTTCCCATTTCTGTAAGGCTATAAACTTCTATCTCAGACATTTTTATTTCTGATTTTTTTCTTTTCTTCTATTCCCCCTTTTTTTCATCTTCTAAGACCCTGATAAACAAGCCAATCCATGTATCAGTTCCAATGAAGTCTGTAGGAGACCACTTCTCTTTTCATTCCTAAATTGATATTTGACTTACCATGATCTTTATTTTTATTTTTCATTTTTGCCACTAGGGTTATTGATAAGGCTTGGTGCCAGTGCTACAAATTCAGCATTTATTGGTATCTTCTAATACTGCTTTTAAAAACCCCTTCTGTTTCATTTGGTTTAAATCCCCCCTGCTTAACACTGCATTCTATTTACATAACCACTGTATTCTATTTACATAACCACTGCCATCTATTTACATAAATCACTTTTACATTTACATAAAGCACCACCTTCCCTCCAGGGCATTGGTGGTTTAGTGGTAGAATTCTCACCTGCTCTACCCCCTCTCCTTGTCACACCCTGATCCTCTCTCCTTGTCATACCCTGATTTTCACCAGTCACTTTTCTCTCCACCCTCTCTGCATCACATCCTGTTCCCACCCTACTGGGCTAGTATATTTATAAGGACAAGATTGTTTGTAGTTTTGAGTTTAGCTTAGCTTGGCTTAGATTGCACTGCGTCCTGCATGAATAAAGAGATACTGCCTACAGCTCAACCATGAGTCCCTGGTTGTCTGTTACCCGCCCGTGAAGCCAGCCCGTCAAAAACAACAAGCATTCCTGGTGGCCATTTTTTCGTTTTTTAATTTTTTAAATTTTATTCAATAGGGCAGAGAGAAATTGAGAGGGTAAGGTAAGGGGAGATAGAGAGGGAGAAAGAAAGAGAGACACCTGCAGACCTGATTCATTGCTTGTGAAGTGTGCACTTGCAGGTGGGAAACAGGGGTTCCAACCCAGGTCATTTCTCATACTAGTATGTGCACAGAATTGGGTGAGCCACTGCCCACCCCTAACTTAGTGTGATCTTTGTCAGAAATTCTGGAATGTAACTAAAATTCAGTTGCATGACTTTTTAGATCCACTTTTCCCAGTGTACTGAACTGGCCTCTTTGTCACTATATTCTTTTCTTCTTTATTCTGATGTTTGTAGTAGTCAGATTAGTGGCTCAAATGAAGATATGATAGGCGTCACCACAAGTGGTTCTTTAGGTGGCCATATTGTCACCTCCCTTCCCCCCAAAATATTGACATACAATTTTATGTTAGAGGTGCCAAATCTTGTACTTGGCCTTTTCCAAATGTGGTGGCTCCTAGTCCATAGATTGAGGAATAAGTGTAGGGTTGTATCACCTTCCAAATGTTTCTTCTTATTTATAAAGTAGGGGACCAAGTAAGTAAATAACTTATGGTTGGCGCTAGGACCCAGTAGGCTGGATATGAACACATCCTGGGCCAGATCTCCAATGATTATCTGAATCCATGTGTTCATATTCTAATCCAGAAGCACATTACTTTGAATTATTGGGTATCTTTGTCAATTTGAATCCTATGTTCAACTTTTTTTTTTTTTTTTCATTTTTGCCATTAGAGTTTTTGCTGTGGCTTGGTGACAGTGCAGCTGCACTGTTCCTGGAAGTCTTTTTTTTTTTTTAATTTCCTCCAGACAGAAGGGGAAACCAGGGAGGGTAGAGGAAGAGACATTAACAATCACTCAAGCCAATGAACAGAATAGAGAACCCAGAAATAAATTCACACAACACATAATGTGGATATCCAATATCTGACTGAGGAGTTAGAACTAGATGAGACTGAGTGTGTTCAGAGTCATATGGTCATAGAAGACACAGCTAAAACCATCCAAAGGGAAGAAAGAAATCTCTTTAACAGAAGCTGTTGGGGAAACTGTTTAGTCACAGTAGAAAAATTAAGCTAGAGCATCACTTACTGTCACACACAAGAACAAACTCTAAATAGATTAAAGTCTTAGATATTAGACCTGAAGAAGTAAAACTCATAGGAAAAACATAAGTGAAACACTGTAAGATGTTAACATCAAAGATGTGTTTGAAGGCTCAACCCCATAGGCAAAGAAAAAATAAAGAATAAACACATGGGACTACATCAGTTTAAGAAGTCTCTACACATCTAAAGAAACTTTTACAAGAGTAAAAAGGTAACCCAGAAATTGAGAGTATGTATTCTCAGGGAGTTGGAGTGGGTTAAGTGCACATAGAGTGAAATGCAAGGACCAGTGTAAGGATCCCGGTTAGAGCCCCGGGCTCCCCATCTTCAGGGAATCACTTCACAAACAGTGAAGCAGGTCTGCAGATGTCTTTCTCTCCCACTCTCTGTCTTCCCCATCCTCTCTCCATTTCTCTCTGTCCTGTCCAACAATAATGACATCAGTAACAATAAAAATAATAACCACAACAACAAAAAAATAAAAAGGGCCACAAAAGGGGGAAAAATAAGCCTCCAGCAGCAGTGAATTTGTGATGCAGGCACTGAGCCTCAGCAATAATCCTGGAGGCAAAAATAAATAAATAAATAATATATTCTCATAAGATATATCTGACAAGGCATTGATTATATATATATACACACATATATATAAAGAGAGAGAGAAATCATACAGTTTAACAACACAACAAAACCAATAACATAATAAAAAGGTGGGGAAAAGATATGAATAGACAGTTTTCTTAAAATAACAAACAGAGGCCCAGAGGCAGTTGTGCACACTAATAAGCACATATTATATTAAGCACATATTATATTAAGTGCAAGGACCTGCACAAAGACCCAGGTTGAAGCCAGCATTTCGACACCTGTAGGGTGGATGCTTCACAAGCAGTGAAGCAGGTCCATAGGTGTCTATCTCCTTCTCTGTCTCTCCTTTCCCCAATCAATCAGTTTCTTTTTGTCCTATCCAATAAAATGGAAAAAGAAATTTCCCACCAGGGTAGATTCACAGTGCCAGCACCAAGCCCCAGCAATAACTCTGGGGACCAAAAAAAAAAAAAAAAAAAAAGACAAACAAAAAGAAGACAGATCCCGGTTTGAGCTCCCGGCTCCTCACCTGCAGGGGAGTTGCTTCACAGGCAGTGAAGCAGGTCTGCAGGTGTCTATCTTTCTCTCCCCTCTATGTCTTTCCCTCCTCTCTCCATTTCTCTCTGTCCTATCCAACAACGACATCAATAACAACTATAGTAATAACCACAACAATGGTAAAACAACCAGGGTAACAAAAGGGAAAAAATGGCCTCCAGGAGCAGTGGATTCATGGTGCAGGCACCGAGTCCTGGCAATAACCCTGGAGGAAAATAAATAAATAAATCATATATATATATATATATATATATATATATATATATATTAAAAAAAATAAGACAGACCACCATAGAAACATATAAGGGAATTACTAGGATTGAATTATCTCTCCCCTCACAAAACAACAAATAAATACAACAAGAGACCCAAGTGAACTCAAAATCTACAGCTGAAAGATTGGCAGCCTCGGGTGGGTGCTGGAATGTGTTTAGGGCAAAAAGGGGCATGGCTTGAAGAACAGCACAGTCAAATCAGAGCTCCAGCAGCATGTGCTGAATACATTAAAAATAGTAAAGAACAGGGCTGGTGTAGATTGCATAATGGTTATGCAAAGAGACTCTCATGCCTGAGGCTCCTAAATCCCAGGTTCAGTTCCCCGCACTACCATAAGCCAGAGCCGGGCAGTGCTCTTCCCTCTCTCTCTCTCTTTCTCTCTCTCTCTCTCTCCCTCCCTCTCTGCATTTCTCTCAAAAAATAAAATAAACAAAATATTTCTAAAAATAGTAAAGTACAAGCAAATAGGGGAGGGAATTAAAGGATAAAGTAGTTCTAGCAAATGTTTGTTAATCAAGATCAACTTAAAAAAACTTTTCTAGATACACAGTCCTAGTTATTACACTTATGGTAACTACAAAACAAAGCAGGGAAAAGAGATTTTAGACTTTGGAAAACTATAATGATTACTGAGGGACATAGGGGGCAGTTTGAGCACAAACTTTCAGTTACATATCAGAGGGTAAATGGATGTATTACATCAAGTTCTTTAACTGTGTAGCCATAGCCCACTGTTTCAGATGAAAAAAAAAAATCAAATGCAAAACTACTGGATACACTCTGATATGACCATAATGCCAATAATCAGTGAAGCTAAGGTTTCAAATGCAGACTTGTATTTCAAAAATATTTTATCCTTTATTCAGTTTGCCAGCTTAACTTTACTAATACCCTCATCAACACATCCAACTACTACTTAGCAAATGTCTACAACATGCTACACATTACAATACAGCAAGTAGTCAGATAAATGGAACCCATTACATAATGAACAACAAGTGAATGTCTGATGTATTTACTTACAATAACAAGAACTCAATGGACACCCAACGATGAAAACTGTGAAACATTAAATTCAGCCCTAATGGCAGGCTGACCTGTGGGCATGGTAAAGGTCAAACTAACACTTATTCAATAGATACTTCATTCAAATAATAGTTGTTGGACACCAACTATCTGCCTTGCTCTAGATCCTTGAGATACAAGGGGAAAAATAGGACAGAATTCCTGCTTTCATGGAATTTATCTTCTAATGTAATCTGAGCCCAGAATAATCCCCCTAAAAAAGTGATGAGAGGGACTCATTCAGCTATTGAAAGAAAGTCTACATAGCTTTGGAATACTGATAACTGGGGAAAGAAGATACATTTATAATGTAGACTGTTCTAGTTTCACATCCAAATAGGAGAACAAAAAAGAAAACTACATGGAAGGGGAAAAACGTAAAACAATGCATCCATCCTGGAGTCTAGAACAGAGAGAATGGAGTCTAAGCCAGATTTATAAAGACACCTAATTTTTTTTCCCTCTAGCTGGGGCTCAGTGCCTACACTACCAGGGGCTTGCTTGGGTCCTTGCACTTAATACTATGTGCGCTTAACCTGGTGAACCACCAGTCTAGCTCTCTTAATATAGTTTTTGAACCATTTAGATGTTGATGTTATTGAAGGCATAATAACATCCTAGTAGCATTACTCTAATTCTGTTTCTTTTAGGAAATAAAAACTCCACATGGAGACATGGTGAGAGTACGTCTTTCTTTCCTTCTTTCTTCTCTTTTCTTTTTTTAATTGCTATTAAATAGGAGAAGCAATGTTTAGTATTTAAATAAATAAAATTTCTATAGAACAGGCTAGTGACGTAGTAGGTATTCAATAAAGTTTAGTAAGTTGTTCAATTCCAGTACTGCTATTTATAGTTTCTTAAATTTGGGGGTTGAAGGATGATCATAAAGGTCAAACAACTCTCTTCTGAGTCCATTATAGGGGTCTTTGGTTTCTTTTTTAAATGATTATAATATCAATGATACCAGTGAATATTTTGAAGCAAAATGCTTTGTACTTGGCTGACTGATACCCACTGTGTGTTTTGTTAAAATTATACAGTTTATTTCTGGATGGAAAGCACTCTGTTTATATAAAATGTCCTATTATCATGTTTCATGATGAATGAGCTGTGTTTATTTGTTTCTTTCCTGGCTGTCTTTAGAAGATGATCTAAGGTTAATGGTGGAAATGCTACCAAAATAAATGGCTTCATGTAGTCAAATATTTCATCTGAGCACTCTGTTTCAGGAAATTTAGGAAGAAAACAAGTAAATATTTTTAGAGTGTTTGAATATATTCTTTAGTGCTGCTATGGTTTCCAAGATCCATTAATTTTTTTTAAGTTACCCACAAAATCTACATTTCCATGAACATGTCAATTAGAATATTATACATATTTTCTTCTGGAAAATCATCAAAAGGATGTAGAAGATGACTTCAGATGTCTGCATAAAATTGGCCATTTTCCACATGAAATGATTCCATGGAATCATAATCTTTCATAAAAGTGATATTTACCAGACCTGGTTAAAATATTTCCCTAAATTGACATCTAGTTTTAAAGATAAGCAGATGCATTATTTGCCACTAATCTTTACAAATTTGGATGCTTTTGAAAAAATGTGATGTGGGTGAAAGATAGGACTCCCCCCCCCCCCACCCCCACCCCCCCCCCCGGTGTCACAGATTCTAACTTAGGTCACTTGGTTAAGAATTTCTCCAGGCTTACATTAGATTCCCTCATTTTTGGCTAAAGTTCTGTGATAAATCCCTGCTCCTAAGTGTCACTGCCAGGATGAAGTCATTATCATTTTTCCCCTTGGGGGTTTGGAATGCCTTTGAGAATCTCCTCTATATCCAGCTAAGTACAAAGAACTATTTATCAAACATCTCCTTCCTGCAAGGATTTACATGTCCAGAAATATTTGCAAATGTCAAAGTCACTCTTTGTCTCAATATTACTTTGGAAGTAAACAGATTTAAACTTCAACCGTGGACTTAAGATCACAGTCCAATAAGAGATGAAGTCTCCTATGAAGGCATTTCTTTAAGATCAAAACTTCTGTATATATATAAAAAGAGATTAATACACACCAAACTTTGGCAAGAGTAAGTGTCCAAATTTTCCTTCCAACTCCTTCTAGTGAACTCTAGCATGAAAAGTTAACATTCATCTGACACTTATAAACTCACTTTATAAACTTAGTTTTACTTTATTGTCTTTCTGTAAACTTTAAGTTGCAATTGTTTTAGGATGGGAGTCCAAAATTGACTTAGAAGGAAATGAAAGATTCCTTTTCCCATTGAGATTCCAGTAGCAAGGTTTTCTAAGAGAGGTAGTGATTATTGGTTGCTTGATAGGTTCTCTCTCTCCCTTTCCCTCTCCGCCCCTCCTTCTCTCTCTATTATTACCATCAGTTATCTCTAGGACTTGGTTCCAGCACTAGGAATCCACTGCTCCCAGTGATAATTTTTTTTTTTTTTGCTTTTTTTTCTTTCTATTTTATCTGCTAGGACAGAGAGAATTTGAGAGGGGGAGGGCAGAGATGGAGAGGGAAAGAGACAGATAGATACCTGCAGAGCAACTTCGACATTCATGAAGCTTCCCCTCTGTAGGTGGGCAGTGGAAGCTTGAACCCGGGTCCTTGTGCATGGTAACATGTATACTCAGCCCAGTGAGCCACTGTCTGGCCCTCAAGTTTTATTCTGTTTTGATCTCTTAATTTGTTACTACGTGACATAAAGTAAATTTGATTGCATTTTATAATTAAAGAGCAACTATCTCCTATTATGTTCAGTAGATAGAGGTGGGGAAATGCCACTTGCCTAAGAATAGACATAAGTAACAAAGGGTGTGTGGTCACACAGATTTATATTTGTCTATTTAAGAAGATTTTCTTTTCTTTTCTTTTTTTCTCTTCTTTTCTTCTCTTTCTTTCTTTTTTAAAATTTTTTCCCCCAGAGCACCGCTTAGCTCTGCCTTATGGTAGGTAGTGTAGGAGACTGAACCTGGGATTTGAAGTCTCAGGCATGAAAGTCTCTGTGTAACCATTATGCAACCTATCCCCACCCTATTTAAGAAGTTTTTACTGATTTTATTTTTTAAAAAATGTATTGTTTTTATTTTATTTATTGGATAGAGATAGCCAGAAATGTAGAGGGAAAGGGGTGATAGAGAAGGAGAGACAGAGAGACACCTACAACACTGCTTCATCACTTGTAAAACATTCACCCGAGAGTGGAAATAGGGGGCTCGAACCTGGGTCCTTGCATATTGTAACATGTGTGCTCAACCAGGTGTGCCATCACCTGGCCCCAATTTTTATTGATTTTCTGTGGCAGGTGATATCCTGAGTATTGTGATTAGGGGTGCTTTCATGCACCAGTAAGATGCTTCCTTCATGTAGTTTACTTCCTGGTGGAAGAGACAAACAGCAAACAAGTACATTGACACATAAGAAAAAAAAAAAAAAAAAGGAAAAACACATGCCATTAAAGTACTGGCTCATAGGTTGGACAATGATGGTAGAAAGGTGACGTTAATCACAAAAAGATACTGTGAACAGAAACTATTCTATTCTGCATGAATATCAGAGTCTTTGTCAAAAACAAGGAAAAGAGCCTTCCTGGCAGAATAAGTAGCAAGAGAAGAGGCAATAAGATGGAAATGGCCTAGGGAAGGAAAAGCAAGACAGCAAGGGTGGTAAACAGAGTAGAAGGAGAAATTATATGACAGCCAGAGGCCAGTTCTGATGGGGTTTTGCAGATCATAGGAAATGGTCTATACCTCACTCTGATTTGATTTGTGGTCTCACAAGTTCAGTTTGCTTGTCATGGGAAGACTTGACTTTAAAGAAGCAATAAAGGACACGGTGGAATTAATTACAAAATGCCCCCCTAAGAGATCAGTGTGGCTTGGACTAGCATGGAAGCAGTGGCCACCATGAGAAGTTGGTCTTAGTGAGTTTATTTGAGGTTATCTGGGTGAATTCAATATTGCTTTGAATGTGGGGAGAGAAATGAAGAAATCAGTTTATAAAGTTACTACATCCACACTTCCTTTGCTTTAATAGATTATGGTCATGGCAGCATCTTCCCCTTTCTTAATGACCCTTTGGTACACAATAAATGATCATACTAATGCTCAGTTCATTTCATCAGTCTCTAGATGAGGAAAATTTAGATGGTCTTTAGTTTAGAAACAGTGATACGCACAATTTTGCCTATACAACTGCACTTGTGTCTGACTATCTAAAAGGAATTGCTAAAAGTTGAGTTGTTTGATTGATCAGTTTATTCACATTTAAAAGTTAATGCATGTTGCCAGCGAGTTGGCTTAGCAGGTAGGGAGCAGGATTTGTGCACATCAGGACTCCGGGTTCAGACCTGCTTCACCACTTATGAAGCATATCTGCTGCAGATGGGGAGCAGGGGGCTTGAACATGGTGATAAGTGTGCTTAACTGGGTGAGCCACTGCCCAGCCCTGGTATTGCATATGCTTTAATCCTTAATAATATATATATATATATTAATATTTATTTATTCCCTTTTGTTGCCCTTGTTGTTTTTTATTGTTGTAGTTGCTACTGTTGTAATCGTTGTTGGATAGGACAGAATGAAATGGAGAGAGGAGGGGAAGACAGAGGGGGAGAGAAAGATAGACACCTGCAGACCTGCTTCACAGCTTGTGAAGCAACTCCCCTGCAGGTGGGGAGCTGGAGGCTAGAACCAGGATTCTTAAGCAGGTCCTTGAGCTTTGTGCCACATTGCTTAACTCACTGTTGACTGCCCCACTCCCCAAAATATATTTTTTAAATTAAGGGAAAATTGCACAAAATTTGGATTCGTTATTCTTTTAGACAATTACATGATGTTAAGTCTCCATTTCATGATTTTTATTAGTAGATACTATTTGGCCTCATCTGTTCTATAAGAAATGACTTTTAGGGAGTTGGGCGGTAGCGCAATGGGTTAAGCGCAAGTGGCGCAAAGTGCAAGGATGGGAGTAAGGATCCCGGTTCGAGCCCCTGGCTCCCTACCTGCAGGGGAGTTGCTTCACAAGGGGTGAAGCAGGTCTGCAGGTGTCTATCTTTCTCTCCCCCTCTCTGTCTTCCCCTCCTCTCTCAATTTCTTTCTGTTCTATCTAACAATGAACACATCAATAACAACAACAATAATAAATATAACAATAAAACAAGGGCAACAAAAGGGAACAGATAAATGAATAAATATTAAAAAAAGAAATGAATTTTATGGAAAAGATGACATTGTAGACAATATATAGAGAGAAAATAAATTTTCTGAATAACTTAGAAGAAAAAATGATTTTATTCATAAGGCTTAAAGGGTCACAAAATCCCTTCCCAGCAGACATTTTGCTTCCTCCTTCTTTTACTTCCTTCCTTTCTTTCTTCCTCCCTCCCTTCTTTCCTTCCTTCCACCCTTCATTCCTTCCTTTCTTCCTTCCTTCCTCCCTCCCTCCCTTCCATTCTTTCTTCCTTCTTTCCCTTTTTCCTTTCTTAACTTTCTATTTTTGCAGAACTAGTGCTTGAAGCATGCACTATTTTCTGCCTTGGGTCAGTTTCAGTTTTTCAGTTAAGTTAGAGACACAGAGTTAGAGAGAGGAGGCCAAAGGGACAATACAGCACTGGAGTTTCCTCTGATACCATAACATCTTTTATGTAGTACTGGTCCATAACTGGGTTGTGTGTATAACAAGGTACATTGTGTCCTACTTAGTGAGCTACCTCCCTGTCTTCATAACAGTATTTAAAAAGCAGGTTGGATGTTTTCAGGGAAAAAAATGAAGTAAAAATGTACTAAAATAAAAACAACTGTTTAAGTACTTCCTGAGAATAAATGACATCGATAAAGAGAAAGACATGCACACAAAAATGCCTACAATCACACACACACACGCACACACACACACACACACATCTCCACACATAGTGCCTTTGTATTTTTACTTATATTACTTGCTTTGGTTAACATTTTTACCATAAAATGAGAATTAGACTCCAGTCTTGTGTATTTAAACATAAGGTGTTTGTTACATACACCAAATGGAAAGATGTTGTTATTTTTGTAGCAGCTATTTACTGGGTACATAGATAATAAATAGTTTCATATATATTATATTATTCATTCCTCATATTAGTATCATGGTAAATAATACCTCATTTTGTTTTTCAGATGAGAAGAGTGAAGTGTGAGACATTTTGTGACTTGTTGAAAGCCACCGAACTAACAAGTGGTAAATCTGAAAATAAAATGTAGGGAAAATAAACAGACTGCTCCAACATATTCTTAGTGTTTAATCTCAGCTATAATGGAATCTGACTTGGTGTATAGTGAAAACTTGGCTTTCTTCCATTACTTGGTAGAAAATGAAAAAGAATAAATTTCCTTTTTTCTTGATTGCACCTACCAGCCTTATGCTTAGATGTCCACAGCTCATGCCATTAGAGTTTAGAACAACAAACTATTGTTTATGACACACTCATGGCATGAATTTTGTGTCTGGTGGGAGATTTGAGATAATCTACATTTCAGTGATCTGGAGGTATCTACTCCTAGCCATCACATCTTTCCTCACAGTAAAGGAATTTATTGTCTTCAGAACAGTTGAGAAGACAATTTTTGGACCCCCTTTTCCATCCCATATTTTGTGGGGACACTTACCTGATAGGTGGAATTCTGGAACATATGGGTCAGATCCTTTTTGGACTGGTCAGTCTGGACTTAGCAGATGTATCCTAGTTCATGTGGCCACAACTTCCATGATGAAGACAAAACTGGGAAGACTGCTCACTCCTTCTCTGGGTTCTTGGACTCTTTTTCAAATGGACAAGGTGAATGTCAGAACTGGAAATTGAGCCTGACGTTTATATTGACAGTCTTACTTTACAACTTAGGAGCCTCAGCACATTTTGTTTAACTGGGGATAGTTATTATAGAAAGAAAAATACTACCCAAACCTTCCCCTTCTCCTCTGCCAGGCTAGCTTCACCAGAGAGAGAGAGACAAGGAACTCGTGGCTGCATGGTAATACAATTCTTTATTGATGCGGACACCCCAGAGTAGGGTGTGAGTACAGTGGGTTTAGGCCAAATGGAGCTATCAAAATGGTCGCCTCCTGCTATGAATGCTAGCCCTTCTCCAGGTCTTCTCCAGGTCGGGAAGTGGAAGAGAAAGAGAACAAAACCAGGAACAGCAGCAGGCTTTATAGGGTAAAAACAGAAGTGGCCAGTCAGGAACGAGATTGGCTAGGAAATGGGGCGGAGAAGGCACTCTGGGAAGGTAGAAGGCTGGCGGGATTTATGTACCCTGCAGGCATGGGTGGGGATCTTTCAGGCAAAACAATGATTATGTAAACAGGCCATCATATCAAGCAATGCAGGGGAGCTGGCATAATGCCCAACACTCCTCTTCTTGTTGATTTTCTTACCTTATGGAGAAGGCTTATGCTTTGTATACTTATCCTCCACTGACTCAGAAGGGAAAGGGACATAAGAAAGATATTACAAGAAAACATCTTAGATCTTGATGCTTGGTCAAGGAGATCTAGTCTTTGAGATCTAGTAGTGAAAATTAAATGATGACACTAATCATTTTCACAGGGATAGCCACAGAAATGTTCTAAAATATGCATTAGCAACTGATGGGTCAAAGGCCAAATGTAACCTCATATCTGCCTTTTTTCAAATAAAGCTTTATTGGAACATAGTCACACCATTTTTGTGCACATATATTGTCTATCATGCTTTGTTACTGCAATGCCAGCTTTGAGTGGCTGCCGTAGAGACTGACAGACAAAGTCCAAAAATGTACTAGTTGCTTCATGATAGCAAAAGTTTCCTGAGTTCTGTTCCAGATATTACTCAATCATTTTTGGAATCTTGTCACTAAGTCAGAGGCAGGTGTAATGTGACTCTGCACTTCTTAACAAATTCCCTCTCAGCTCACATCAATGCTGCTGATCTTTTTATTCCAGTCAGAGCAGCAAGGTTCTAGAATAATGTTATCAAAAGAACTTTATGGAAGGATAGTTATACTGTACATTTGCACTCTTCAGTATGGTCGTCATGAACTATGTGTAGATTTAGATCACTTGACAAGTTGCCAGTGCAACTGAGGAACAAGAAAGTAATTAATTTAATTGCAATTTAAGTTGTCCAATGTGGTGAGTTGTTACCTCAGAAATGGTTAGTACATCTCTAGGGATTACATCTTAGACTTTGTTGTCTGTTTATAAGAAATAGCCAAACTATGCATGACTGGCTGAGGTTTTCCTTCCATTAAAAAACGGATAGGCAGTAGCATTTCAGGCAAGTTTGGAGGATATTAAGTCTTGGCATACTCACAGGGGAGGGGGGCTCAGAGATACTACAATCTGGTCTGAGTATAATAAACCCCTTTGTTACATTTAAATACCATCATACTATCTTATATACAGCAAAGCGTCTGGGTATTTTATGGTAACAATACGGCGGCACGAAAACCCCAGACAACTCTAAAAAGGCACTAATTATTATTATTAGTGTTTTGCACTAACAATAAATGTCAAATGGAACCCTGAAAACAAATAACTACCTGTCACCAAGTGAATGAAAGGCAATTTTAGTAAAGTGAATTAAAACCCCAAACATCACCAAGCCCAACTGGCAAGGAATGCCAAGACAGCTTAGCGGACAGCTTGGCAATGTGGTTCCTGGAGCTGCAGGGATGAATGTCCTTGGGGCAGAGCACCGAGGCTGTGCCAGCTCATCAGCTCCAGGGACACCTGGAAAGGAGAGGAGGACCGAGTTGAAATGAGGGGCAGGAGCCTTTTTAGGAGCTGGTCCTCCATCATTGCAAATGGAAATTGGAGACCATTAAGGACGGAGAATCTTTATTTATTGGCTGGGCTGCAGCCCACTAGAGTTTTATCAGTGAAAAATTAAAGTTGGACAGCAGAGTGTGGATTTGTTTTCATGACATATTTCCCTTAGATTTTTCAAAGTGCATTCTGGGTGTCTCCCAAAGACTATTTTTTAAAAATAAATCGCACATTTTATTTTTTCAAACTTCATTTATCTTTGATATCTGATTGACATATTCAGGACAGTCTAATCCTTTTTGCTGAAGTGAGCTATGACAGTAGCTGCTACAGCAATCAACATCACAGAGCCCTCCCCAGGAACCAGGGCTGTGTCTCACCGTATGCTAGGAAGGAGAATCTGGAGGGTTCTTTCAACATGGTTATGCAGGTGGTGGGATATGCCTCTTGGGTCACCAGCTAGATGAGGCTCTGAGCCTCAAATAAGCTCTCTCTGATTATTGCAGAGTCATCAGGGAAACCTAGAAATACTTGAACATAGGAGAATCAGGGGTTTGCCTCTCTGATATTTTTTTTCCTCTTTATTTTGTAATCTACCAGGGAGAAGTGGAGCACAGGAAGTAAGATATTTAACCTCTTTATATTGAGTAGTTTAGGTCATTATAACCAGTCTAAATAGATTTTTTCCTCTCTTTTGCTCCAATCTCTCTCTCTTTTCCTTCCTCCTTTCTTTCTTTCGTGATCATTTCCTAACATTTTAAGTGACAACAGAGGTACACAATTAATCTGAACTCAAAATTATTAAGTGTTATTCAGAGGAAACATCTGTGCATTGCCATTTAGTCATTGTATATCCTTCCTTAAATCTCTTATTAGCTGGATTTTTTTTTTTTTTTACAAATGAGTGCATATACATTTAGGTACTTGCACACACACACACACACACACACACACACACACACACACACACTTTTCATCTTTTCTGTACAAACACCAATATGTTACACATTTTTTTTCACCTCATTTGTTTTAACCTAGCATTTTTTTTCTTGGCTGTTATTCCATATCAAGGCAAATGCTAGAAGAAGATTCCATATCAATTAATAAAGATTTTTTAAAAAGAAAAAATGAAACAAATATGCTCCAATACATGATCATAGCATAAATTATTCACTAAACTCTTTGAATATAGTGATATAATGGTAGGTAGGAGATTTCCATATTTTTGCTCTTACCAATACTCCTATAGTGAATAACCTTGAATGCATATCATTCCATACACTTGGAAAAGTATTTGCAGAATAAATGCCAAAAAATGAACTTGGTGGGGCAAAGGACAAGTGCATTTGTAATTTTGATAAATAATGCTAAATCACCCTACACAGAGGCTGTAGACATTAATTGCCATCCCTCATAAACAAGAATATCTGTTTCTCAGACCTTTACTCACGGGGGTATTGTTAGACATACTGTTATTTTACAAAATGGTAAAGGAAAAAATGGTCTTCCAATAACTATTTCTCTTGATTCAGGCATTTTTCAGTAACATAGTTATTTGCAACATTTAGTTATTCTTTGGAGAATGTCTAAGGTTATTCAACTTCTCTTTTTTATTTTATTTTCCATTAGAGAGATTTTGTATGATGGGAAAGTTGACTGTTGGCCTATTTGATGACTAATGGACCTAGGTGTTCTACAGATATAAGAGAAATTCAATGCTCATTCACTGAGTAAGGACATGTCAGCTGAGGACTTACTATGTGTCAGCCACTGGGCTGAGTGTTCTGTTGTCAGTTCTAGAGGGTGAGGCAGACTGTTCAACAAACAAAGCAAAGATTGTCATTTGGAGTGAGCACAACCAAGATGAAGAATGTGAGGGACAAATAGGTAACAGAGGTAGAGGAGCATCATGGGAGGGTTTCTGAAATTTGTAATTTAGTAGCCAAGATTTAAAAGCTATACTAGTTAACAGACAACAAAATATGAACTGCTTATCAGATTAGAAATTTAATTCCTCAAAATATGAAAAATTCTGACAAATGAAAAAGAAACACAGACTACACAGAGTTGACAAAGAGGAATAAAGGGGGAACTCACTGGGTAGAGTACCATGCCATGCCATGTACGTGGCTCATGTCTGAACCTCAATGTCACATGGTACTGTCAAGGTACCAGAGAAAGCTCTCAGACTATGGTGTTTCTTCCTCTTTTTCTGTCCGTGTCTGTATAAAAATGAAATAGACATTCTTGGAAAGGTAAAACCAAGTATTTATAAGACATTGTGCAAAATAAATAAATAAATAAATAAATAAATGCTTGATACCTGATGCACGAGAAACGTGACTTAAAATTTTATTAGGAGGCCTACATTCCTTTTCCAATTGGCAAAACATCAGTAAGTTTGATAACACTCTCCTCTGAGTGAAAGTATGCAAAACAGTTCTTCTAGTTTGACGGTGATGAAAAATCAGAAGAGAGCAGGCATGGAATCATGGTGAGGATGAGGAAGGCAAGTGGTGCTTTGGCCCAGGACATCACTTGTGTGTGAGAGAAAAGAAAGATGTCCACGTGTCAAGGAATTAGCAACAATTGTGTGGTATGAACTCGAAAAGATGAAGACTAAAGACTGTGAAGATGAAAGATCAGCTTTAAGACAGGCAAAACTGTGGGAATTTGAAAATTAGGGCCACTATTTATTTACAGTGACATGTGGATGGAGGTGCTGAGAGCAAAAATAATTAGCAAACGTATAGATAAATAAAGAAAGGATTCCCTTCCAGCTTCGAGCTATTAAACAAGCATATAGGGCAACTCTGGAAAACACTAGAATGGTTTCCATAAGATTAGATGTTTAAGGGAAGAATCTCTGAGATGGGGGTCATCAACAAAATTTTGAATCAGACATAAGTATAAGATCTGTTTTCATCTGTCGATCGCAACCTAATCAACACAACAATTGCCACCTCAACGTGCTTCAGCTCAGACTGTGTCCTGAGACTTCACGTGTGGAATGACAACCCTTCAGCTTCATTACACGGGTGAGACCTTTCCTTTCATAGTATTCACTAATTCCATCTCAGGTGGTTCACTTTCTAACAAAGTCCCAAAACCTAGATATAAACCAGGTTCCGTGAGATAGAGCATATGTTCACACGTATCCATAAACTAGGGCAAAATATATACCTGAAAGCAGAAGTACACTAGAGTCTGCAGTGAGTACCCTCCTCCCCAACACCTCCTCTCCACTATTCCAAGTTTTGGGTCCTGATTGCTCAACAATTTGTTTGGCTTTGCATGTTAACTCTTTTCAGCCACCAGGTTCCAGATGCCATCAGGATGCCGGCCAGGCTTCCCTGGACTGAAGACCCCACCAATGTGTCCTGGAGCTCTGCTTCCCCAGAGACCCACCCTACTTGGGAAAGAGAGAGGCAGACCGGGAGTATGGATTGACCAGTCAATGCCTATGTTCAGCGGGGAAGCAATTACAGAAGCCAGGCTTTCCACCTTCTGTAACCCACAATGACCCTGCTCCCAGAGGGATAGAGAATGAGAAAGCTATCAGGGGAGGGGATGGGATATGGAGATTAGGTGGCGGGAATTGTGTCAATTTGTACCCTCCTATGCTATGGTTTTGTTAATGTCTCCTTTCTTAAATAAATAAATAATAAAAAAGATCTGTTTTCAGCTTAAGAAAGATAATTTCAAGACTTCTGTGCGGGGGTGGGGGGTGGGGGTCGGGCGGTGGCGCAGTGGGTTAAGTGCATGTGGTGCAAAGCGCAAGGACCAGCGCAAGGATCCCGGTTTGAGCCCCCAGCTCCCCATTTGCAGGGGAGTCACTTCGCAGGCGGTGAAGCAGGTCTGCAGGTGTTTCTCTCCCCCTCTCTGTCTTCCCCTCCTCTCTCCATTTCTCTCTGTCCTATCCAACAACGAACAACATCAACAATGCCAATAATAATGGCCACAGCGAGGCTGCAACAACAAGGGCAACAAAAGGGGGAAAAATGGCCTCCAGGAGCGGTGGATTCATGGTGCAGGCACCGAGCCCAGCAATAACCCTGGAGGGGAAAAAAAAAACAACATTTAAAAAATTAAAAAAAAAAAGACTTCTGTGCATATTCCTGGGGAGACCACCATCTTTGTTTATCTCATGCATCAAAAACACTGAGGTAGGAATTTTATGAAGAGTGGCAAATGAGGACAAGCATCATAGATGGAAAGCAAAATATTATGAAATAAGGCACAATACTTCATTCTTTTCTTCTTTCCTTCCTTCCTTCTGCCCCCCCCCCCTTATTTTTCTGTTGCCACCAGGATTCTCACTAGGCCTTAGTGCCTAAAGGACAAATCCCTCACTTTCAGTGATCACTTATTTTCATTTTTCTTTCTCTTATTTGATAGAAAAGAGAGAAACTGAGAGGCAGGAGCTAGAGAGCTACACTGCTTCACTACTTGTGAAGCTTCCACGACTTTAGGTGGAGACCAAAGTCTTGAGCCCAGATCTCTGTACATGATAAATGTGTACTCAATCTGTTGCATCACTGCCTGGCATTTGCATTTCTTGAAAATAAAAGTCTTCCTTAAGAATAATAACAAAGCAAACAGGTATATAAAATACATATGACAGGATTGTCTTTTTAAAATTATTTATTTACTATTGGTTAGAGACAGAGAGAAGTTGAGATGGGGGAGATAGAGAAGGAGAGAGACAGAAAAAAATCTGCAGGCCTGTTTCACCACTCCTGAAGCTTTCCCCCTGTAGGTGGGGACCAGGGGCTTGAACTTGTGTCCTTGTGCACTGCACTGTGAGTGCTTAACTAGATCCACCAGCCCCTGGCCTCTGACAGGACGTTCCTATATATTTATTTACAAAAAGATAAAGTTCAGTCTTAAATGATAATGAAAAATTGTGCCTTCTTTGAATTGATTATATCAATGCCTTCTTTTCTATTAATTTTTTAAACACACGCATTTTTCTTGTTAAAATTTTTATTATCTTTATTTGATAGAGACAGTTAGAAATGAAGAGGGAAAGGGGAGGCAGACAGAAAGAGAGACACCTGCAGCTGTGCTTCACCACTCACAAAGCTTTGCCCCTGAAGGTGGGGACTGGGGACTTGAACCTGGTCCTTGAACATTGTAACACGTGAGCTTAACCAGGGGTGCCACCACCTGACCCCTTCTATTATTTTTAATTGGCTAGAACAGAGAGAAATTAAGAGGAGTTAGAGAGGGAGAAAGATAGAGCTACTTCACCTCTTGTGAAGCATTCCCCTTGTAAATGGGGAGCGGCTAACATGGGCTTAACTGGGTGCACCACCACAAGGCCCTTGTAAATATGTTCTTTTTAAAAATATTTATTTATTCCCTTTTGTTGCCTTTGTTGTTTTTTTATAGTTGTTATAGTTATTATTGTTGTTGTTATTGATGTCATCGTTAGTTATTAGATAGGACAGAGAGAAATGGAGAGAGGAGGGAAAGACAAAGAGGGGGCGAGAAAGATAGACACCTGCAGACCTGCGTCACCGCTTGTGAAGTGACTCCCCTGCAGGTGGGGAGCTGGGGGCTCGAACCGGGATCCTTAAGCCGGTCCTTGCACTTTATGCCACATGCACTTAACCTGCTGTGCTACCTCCCGGCTCCCGTAAATATGTTCTCATTGTCAAATAGAAATACTAATATAGGAAAGAAAAAATTTAGGCCTCAAAGTATTATGTTTTGCATGAGCCTACTGCTGCCAGACAGACATAGCAGTGCCTATATCTGTATTTATACCTATACACACATATGTATGTATGGGAAAACTCCTAAGAAAATTTTTATATTATTCTTTGATGGAAAGACTATGGAGTTTTATACTGTTTCTCTATTTGTTAAAATTTATATTTTTGAAGGTCTTGCTTTTATCAGAACAAGAATATAGGTTATAAAAATAGAATAAACAAAAATAATTCAGTAGAATCTCAGCTTTGTGCTATGTGTAAAAGATTACATCTAAAATATTCTGAGAATAAAACTCCCTTCAGACTCTTATAGTGTCTGGAGGATTCCTTCCATCATCTATTGAGTTACATATTGAATCTGTGTTTTTTCTTGTTGGATGGTTAAATTCATAACCTCCTTCGACTTCTGCTTCCGTAACGGGCCATCTGTCTTCTCTCTGACCTGTTGGAGACTCACAGAAACATTGGTTCTCTCAAAATCATGGCATTTGGGACCAGTGGGGTGGGATCAGTGGAATTTTTATTGCTTTTCTTCTGTTTTCCTTACTCCAGGTCCTCTCTTTTCTCTCTGCTTTGCACCAGTGGGTCCCATGTGCTTATTGGTTCCTACTCTGTTACCCCACAGAGCAACCTTTTCTTTGTGACAGTGATGGCAGCCATCCTTGTTGTGATTTATCTTCACAAGTTGCCAAATCACTCTTGGAAGCATGTCAGTGCCTGGTGAATAATGAGAAAGGCCTACCATCCATCTGAATGCAAAACAATGCAAGCAGTTATGTTTAAATTTAGCTGTTTCCCGCCACCACCCCCAGCTTATTTCTTATTTTCTGATATAAAAGGGCTCATTTAAAGGTGCTAGTAGTAAATACCCAAATAGTGGTGTCCAAAAGACAATAATTTTTCACCAGAATCTACAATAACTGGAGATCAGTTGCCATCCTGAGTGGCAAATTTGGTTCAAAGTCTGGTCTCTTAGTAGTGATTTCTCTGGCCCTTCAGAAGGGATTCGTTTCAATGTCTGCCTATTGGTGGGTTGTTGTGCCAGTAGTACCATTTGTATATTGCAAGCAGACATAACCACATGTACAACAATATTTGGAACATGTCTGCATATTCTTGAAAATAAACGAAGGGAGGATGAAATACATACATATAATCTCCACCTTTTTAAGCTTTAAACAAGAAAGTTTCATGGACAAGTCTGAGTTTTAATCCTTGTTCATCCATTTATGGTCTGTCTATTTCAACTTGAGAAAATTCTACATTCTCACTGGGGTCAGGAGGTGGTGCCCCTGATAAAGTGAACATATTACAGTATACAAAGAACTGCGTTCAAACCCTAGGTCACCACTCTCAGAGGAGAAGCCTCAGAAGCAATAAAGCAGTGCTAGAAGTGTCTCTCTGTCCCTCAATTTCCCTCTGTCTTTATCCAAAATAAATAAATAAATAAATAAATAAATAAATAAATAAATTTTTTTTAGACAGAGAGAAATGGATAGAGGGGGGAAGACAGAGACGAAGAGAGAAAGATAGACACCTGCAGACCTGCTTCACCACCTGTGAAGCAAGTCCCCTGCAGGCGAGGAGCCGGGGGCTGGACCCAGAATCCTTATGCTGGTGGTCCTTGCACTTTGTGCCACCTGCGCTTAACCCACTGTGCTACTGCCCAACTCCCAATAAATAATTTTTTTTTTTAAGTCTTGAGTTGCTGCTTCTGTTACCTCATCTATGAGATAAATTATACCTATTTGAAATGTGGTCATTGGAAGGTCTGGTCTTCCAAATGGCAGTGAAAAGGCCTTGTCCTGTGATTTCTAGACAATAACCACTTCTTAAGCCAAGAGGGAGAGTGTAGTATCCCTTCACCAGAACATGGACAAACTGGGAACTCATTTACAACCATTAGAATGTTGTAAATGTGGCTCTGTGTGCCTTTATAGTACCAACACCACTGGTGATAAACATCCATGTTGTGAGCTATGAGGTTCACACTTGAAGTCTAAGTGAGGAGTCCTACCAAGTGTCCTGAGGCTGCCTGTCTGCAGGATATTCAGGCAGCTCTGAGAAGTCATGTGTGGGTGTCATTGTTTGCACACTCAGCTGAGGTCTTTACTAACAACCAGCATCAGACTTGTGAGAGAAGGCACTACCAATAATTTCAGTTTCCAGTCATTGGTCACTTGGAGAGTGCTAGATTCCCCAGTTTAATCACTATATGTTGTACAATACAGACTAGCCATGACTACCCATCCTTTGTGTCTTGTCCAATGTCCCTATTTACACAATCTGAAAGCATATAAAATTGTTGCCTTGGTGCCGCTGAGTTTGGGGTGGTTTCTTATGAAGCAATGGCAAGAGGAAAAGGATTCTAGAAAAAAATTCTGGGGTGGGAGAGGTAGTTAAAATGGTTCTCTAAAGACACTGATACTAAAGTTCTAAAGTCCCCATTTCGGTTCTCTGGACTACCTTAAGATACAGATAAACAGTGTTCTGGTAAAAGAGAAGTAGCTAGGCAAGCAAAACAAAGTCCTGTAATGTAGGAGATACATAGTTGGACACTCAATAAATGATAAATGATAATTCTAATAATCTCATTATGAAAAATACTTTTTTTTCTATTGTCACTAGGGTTAGCTGGGTCTCTCATGATGAATACACTGCTCCCATTGGCCATGTTTCTTTTTTATTTTTCTTTCCTATTTTATTTGATAAGGCAGAGGGAAAATTAGGTGGGGTGGGGAGGAGAAAGACATGGAGGGAGAAAGATATTGAGAGATAGACAGACACCTGCAAACTTGCTTCACTGCTGGTGAAGGATCCCTTGTAGTTGGGGAATAGGTGGGGACTTGAACCTTGGTCCTAAGCATGGTAACATGTGCATGGAACCAGGTGTGTAACCAGGTGTACCACTGCCTGGCCCCTGCAAAAAAAATTTCATACTTGAGGCTCCAAAGTCCCAGGTTCAGTAGCTAACAGTAATATAAGCCAGATTTGAGCACTGTGCTTCAATCTCTCTCTCTCTCCTTCCATATATATGTGTGTGTGTGTGTGTGTATACACATATATAATTAAAATAAATATATATATATGTTTATGTATATATATTTTGCCTCCAGGGTTATTGCTGGGGCTCAGTGCCTTCACTATGAATTCACTGCTCCTGGAGGCCATTTTCCCATTTTGTTGCCCTTGTTGTTGTGTTTGTTGTAGTTGTGATTGTTATTGTCATAGCTGGTTGTTGTTGTTGGATAGGACAGAGAGAATTTGAGAGAAGAGGGGAAGACAGAGAGGGGGAGAGAAAGATAGACACCTGCAGACCTGATTCACCACTTGTGAAGCGATCCCCCTGCAGGTGGGGAGCCGGGGTTTCAAACCAGGATCCTTAGCCTGGCCCTTGTGCTTTGTGCCATGTGCGCTTAACCCGCTTAGCTACCTCCCAGCTCCCTATATATTTATTTATTTTTATTTTTTAATTTTTTTTTATTTAAGAAAGGATTAATTAACAAAACCATAAGGTAGGAGGGGTACAACTCCACACAATTCCCACCACCCAATCCTATATATTTATTTTTAACAAAAATAAATAAATTAGTAAATACACCTCTAAGACTCAGCACCTGAAGGCAGTCATTCATACAAGTGATTGATATCATTGGACATTTATTAGATATGAACGTGCTGAGCACATTTCTGTGTTATGGAAGTTAAAAGTGCAGACATGGATGCTGCACATTTGAAGAGTTGGAAGGGCAGAAAGACAAATCAGTAAAAAGCCTTAGTAAGAAAAATAACAGGGATATGAGAAATAGAATAGGGTACTGGGTTGGAGAGTGTGGTAATTACATTTGAGTTGAGACCTCTACAACTCAAGGTGTTCTAGTGGATAGAACAATTTCTTGGGTATTTGGAGGATCAGGGATCTCCTGATTCCTAAGAAATACATAAATTGAGCAAATAACCATGGAGTCTGCAGACTTCTGTGCCACTGTTTGAAAAGCCTTGTTTTCCTGGATTTGACTCAGTAACCTTTAAGGATACATTTTGTGAAAACTTGAACAAGATCAGAAACCATTTTGAGGTGGTGGGTAGATAACATAATGGTTATGCCTCATGCCTGAGGCTCCGAAGTCCCAGGTTCAGTCCCACTGAACCACCATCAGCTAAAGCTGAGCAGTGCTCTGGTAAAAAGAAAAGAAAGAAACTATTTTGATATCCAGGACCCTCCTGCATAGTTAGAACTCTGCTGGGAGGGCATTTTTGGTTCTAGACTCCAGCAGGCTTTTGTTTCAATACTTTTGTTTACACTAGTGTCCAAAAATGTTTTAAAATTCTTTATGAAGAAATGCAAATATGTGGGGCCAGCTGGTGGAGCAGCTGGTTATGCACACACATTACTGTTTGCAAGGACCCAGGTTCAAAGACCCAGGCCCCCATTTGCCGGGTGAAAGCTTCATGAGTGGTGAAGCAGAGCTGTAGGTGTTTCTATGTTTCTTTTTCTTTATTTTCTCCTCAACCCTCAATTTCTCTCTATTTCTAGCCAATAATAAATCAACAGAAGAAAGAGGACAAAGACACTGCTTTGTATGTTGCTTTGTATATTGCATATTGTTTTGGCATCTATCTCTGTATCTTTCTCTCAATGAAATAAAAATGTTTTAAGCAACATTAATTTAGGAATACCAAAGGAAACCACCTGGGACTGTAACAAGATAGGACTAGAACAACTTCAGGAACCCACCAAATCACTGGTGAGTGCAAACACCTGTGGCTAGTGGACAGCTAGGAGCCTAGGGAGTGACTAAGTGGCAGGTAACAGTCCTGCAGTTTACCAGTTGAGACACCACCCAAGTCTGTTTCACCAACAAGGGGACTGCTGAAGGGAGGAAAGGACTCCTCTGAGACTCACCAAATGCAACTGTGAGTTTCCATTGCTACTGCCCAGGGGTTGTATTGTTATATGGAAAACTGGCAAATGTTATGCATGTAGAAACTATTGTATTTACTGTTGAATATAAAACATTAATGCCCCAATAAAGAAATTAAAAATAAAATAAAATAAAATAAAATGGAGGGCGTCCTAGTCCAAAAAGCTCTTCAAAATTCCATTTAGGGTGCTTCTGACTGTTGCTGCTGGATTGCTTCAGGCACCCATTTTTTAAAGTGTCTTCCTATCGAAGAAAGAATCCAATCAGGAGAGTAGAACTAACCACGTGTCTCCATTCTTGGGGACTGCCAGGGTACTGGAGAACGTTCCTCAAATTAGAGTAGTCCTTCTCCATGGGAAACATGCGAGAAGAAGTCCAGAAAGTCTCAGTGGAAATCCCCATGCATATCCCAAGGTCTACGATCATGGTCATAAAGAACCAAATTGTGGCCCGGAGCAAAATGTAGTCCTTTTCCTCAGGAAACATGGGAGAGGGAATCCAGAAAGTCCAAGGAGAAATCTCAGTGCATCTCCCAAGTTCTATGATTAGGGTCACAAGAAACCAAAGTTCCCGGTCAGCGAAACAAAGTGTGGCCCAGAGCAAAATGTTCCAGAGACAGAGTAACTGTCCCACTTCCGGTTATCTTGTCCATCTCCAAAACTCTCTCCCTTTACACTGTCTGAACTGGAAGACACTTTGAAGAGGGTTAAACCGGAAACAGCTGCTGGCTATGATAACATCACCCCAGAACTCATTCTTAACCTGGGTCCAGCGGCAAAGAAGTGGCTCGCTTCATTCCTGTCCCACATCTTGAAATCTGAGTCTATGCCCAAAGTTTGACATCGTGCGAAGATTATAGTGGTTTGGAAACCAAAGAAAGATCCAACACTGGCTGCCAGCTATAGACCAATTTCTCTCCTCTCCGTGTGTTACAAACTCCTTGAGAGGCTGCTTCTGTCAAGTATTTCTCATCTTACAGAAATTCCTATCACCCGCCCCAGCTGGTTTCCGCCCAGGAAGATCTACCTGCGAACAAGCCCTGGCCCTCTCAACTTACATTGAAAATGGATTCCAGAAGAGTTTAAAGATGGGTGCTGTCTTTGTTGATCTCACAGCAGCCTATGACACGGTCTGGCACCGTGGTCTCCTAGTCAAGATCTCAAGATGCCTGCCTCCATGGGTGGCCAACACTATATCATTTCTTCTCCAAAACAGAAGATTCCGGGTGCATCTGGGTGACAAGTCTAGCAGATGGAGACTTGTCTCAAGTGGCCTCCCCCAGGGCTCTGTTCTGGCTCCTACGCTATTTAATATTTACATCAATGACCTCCCAGGGAGTTCATCTACGCCGATGACATCTGCTGTGCAACTCAGGCATCCAAGTTCGACATCCTTGAGGAAACACTCACGAAAGACATGTCTCTGATATCTGATTACTGTAAAAAATGGCGACTAGTCCCTAGCACTGCAAAAACGGTATCATCTGTTTTCCATCTACACCATGCCTCAGCCTCACGTGAGCTTAATGTGCAGCTTGGCGATACGAGAATCCGGCATGAAGCCCAGCCAGTCTATCTTGGTGTTACTCTCGATCGCACTCTGTCATTTCATGAACATCTCATAAAAACTGCAGCAAAGGTGGGCGCGAAGAATAACATCATTGCAAGACTGGCCAGCTCCTCATGGGGCGTGAGCACTTCCACACTACAATCATCATCTCTGGCATTATGCTATTCCACTGCAGAATACTGTGCCCCAGTATGGTTCCGTAGCTCCCATGTCCACTTGGTCGATTCCAAATTATATTCCTCCATGAGGATAATTTCTGGAACCATCCGTTCCACCCCGGTTCCATGGCTGCCAGTTCTTAGCAACATCGCCCCGCCAGATATTCGTTGGGATGCAGCATCATCTAAGTTCATTTCCCACGTCTACGCTCGACCTAACCTACCAATATACGCGGATATCTTCACCCACCCTGTCCAACGCTTGACATCTCGTCATCCAATCTGGTTCCCTACGCCTACACTAATCTTCTCTGTTCCAGACTCTTGGAAACAGAGTTGGCAGTCAGCTGAGGTAAAGAACAAACACCTCATCACAGACCCCTGCAAGCGTCAACCCGGCTTTGACCTAGCACGTTATGATTGGGCCCTCCTCAATCGCTTTCGAACAGGCCATGGCCAGTGCGCTGCTATGTTTCATCGCTGGGGAGCCAGAGATGACCCGAACTGCCCCTGCGGCTACAGACAGACTATGACCCACATAGTCAACGACTGCCACCTCTCCAGATTCGAAGAAGGTCTCGAAACTTTACATCAGGCTCAACCTGACGCTGTTGACTGGCTACAGACGAAGGGCAAACACTAGAAGAAGAAGAAGAAGAAGAAGAAGAAGAAGAAGAAGAAGAAGAAGAAGAAGAAGAAGAAGAAGAAGAAGAAGAAGAAGAAGAAGAAGAAGAAGAAGAAGAAAGAGTAACTGTCTCATGATGAAACAGTAGAGGCTTTGGCAAACCTCTTCATAAGTAGAAGAGAAGACCATAGTGCATAGGTAGGCAAAGTCTTCACTTATCTGGGAGTTGTACAGGTCTGGTCCCACGTTGTAGGCGCCATTATGTTGTTTTCGACGGGCTGGCTTCACGGGCAGGTAACAGACAACCTGGGACTCACGGCTGGGTTGTACGCAGTATCTCTTTATTCATGCAGGACGCAGCGCAATCTATACCAAGCTAAGTTAAAACTAAAGTACCTAAACTAAATGCTGTCTTTATATGTACTTGCCAAGTAGGGTGGAAACAGGACGTGGCATAGAGAGGTTGGAGAGAAAAGTGACTGGTGAAAATCAGAGTGTGACAAGGAGAGGGGGCGGAGCAAAAACATATCATGAACCAGTGGGGATTGAACCAATGCCCTGCAGTGGTTATGTAAATAGAATACAGTGGTTATGTAAATAGAATACAGTGGTTATGTAAATAGAATGAAGTGGTTATGTAAATAGTATAGTGTTAAGCAGGGGGGATTAAACCAATGAAACAGAAGGGGTTTTTAGAAGCATACCAACAGAACCTGAACTGGAATTGGCGTATTGAACCCAAGTAAAAGACTCGGGGGAGGAGGGGGGGTGAATACGTATGCAAGGATGACAGAGGACCTAGTGGGGGTTGTATTGTTATATGGAAAAGTGATAAATGTTATGCATGTACAAACTACTGTATTTACTGTCGAATGTAAAAGAATTACCCAATAAAGAAATTAAAAAAACAAAACAAAACATTAATCCGGGCCTGTGAGGTGGCACAGTGAATAAGACACTGAGCCTGAAGGTAAGTTCAATCACTGGCATCCCATGTATCAATAATACTCTGGCGTTCTCTCTCTCTTGTGCTAATAAATTATATATATGCATGTACATATATATTTACCATTAATTAAAAAAATGCTTAAAATTCCACCCAAGGTGTAACATCATGAATACCAGTGAAGTCTTTTTGGACACTTCTCTGTCCGATGCTTCTCATCCACTGCAGCCTGTGTATCTCTGTCAGCTGTTTTTTCTTCTAAATTGTTTCTTGTGAATTTTCATGTATATATATGCAATCTATGAAATAATAATTTGCATGTTTAAAACCTCTTGATTATTGAAAAAAAATTTATGTGGTAAAGTGATGTTTCTGGAACTTGTTCCTTAAGGATTTATTTGTAACAACACCTGGAAATTCCTTTTAGTTTTGTTTCTTTCTTTCTTTCCCACTGTGTCCCAGTTTGCTCTTTCACACCTTATTTAGCTATGCCCTTGCTGAAGATCATGTAGGTTGCTTTCAGTTATTGTGCTTCCCTGAAGAATATGACATACATCTGATGGCTTATTTAAGATCATGGGAAGTTTTTTTTTTAAATTTATTTAAAAAAGGAGACATCAACAAAATCATAGGATAAGGGCGGTACAACTCCACACAATTCCCACAACCAGATCTCCATATCCTATATCTTCCCCTGATAGCTTTCCCATTCTCTATCTCTCTGGGAGTATGGACCCAAGGTCATTGTGGGATGCAGAAGGTGGAAGGTCTGGCTTCTGTAATTGCTTCCCAGCTGAACATGGGTGTTGACAGATCAATCCATACTCCCAGCCTGTCTTTCTCTTTCCCTAGCGGGGAAGGGCTCTGGGGAAGCGGAGCTCCAGGACATATTGGTGGGGTCGTCTGTCCAGGGAAGTCTGGTTGGCATCATGCTAGCATCTGGAACCTGGTGGCTGAAAAGAGTTAACATACAAAGTCAAACAAAATGTTGAACAGTCATGGACCTAAAGGCTGGAATAATGCAGATGAAGTGTTGGAGGGGTCCTCCATTTTGTAGATAGCTAGTTGGCATATTTTAGTTATATTTCGAAGGGCCTGTGGCTATACTAGTTTTTGTTTGTTTGTTTGTTAGTTTTAAAGAAACATTTCCCAGTGATAGGAAAATCTTCATTTCTTCATCCTTTGCCTCAATTAATTTTTTAAACCAAAATAATAAATAAGTGAATTCATCTGGTGTTCTTAAAATGTTAAAACTGAGTATGTGTGTGACTCTTGCCACTTAAATATAGGTGACCCTGGTCCAGAGTAAACTTGTGGGAACCAGGGCAGATTCATTACTGAATCATTGCCTTATGTGTAGAATTCTTTCAGAAAGCCAGATGGGCATCCCCCAAAATTGAAAAAAAGCAAAAAAAAAAAAAAAGCTTCTTCAGACTATCCTACTGTACTGCTAAGAGAGCAGAGAGGGGCCTGGGAGAGTCATGAGGCAGAAAAACATGACACAGAAACAGAATTGTTTTCTAATAATATAAAAAAAAATCTCTCAAAGTTTTCCACAAGGCCCTGTCAGCAGCTCTTCAAGCAACAAGGCTTATTTTAAATTTTATTTAAATCAACAAATTGTACACACTTGAACACGGCAACAGAATACAGGCAAAACACAAGCTGCCCTAACAGAGTAACATCTAATAAACATTATGCTACTCAGAGATATTTGTTGTTTAATCACCTCATGAAGGACGCATTCAGCCAAAAGTTGTCAGATAACATCTTGCTAAAGGCAATGGTGCCAGCTTTCCTGGCTTTGGAGTTCACGCAATAATTCTTTTTTTCTGTCTTCTCCATTTGCTTTAATTTTTTGTTGTTGTTTTGTTATGGAGCATCCAGCTTTAAGATGCTCCATCTCTTAGACTATTCAGAGGATCAAGTATTTGTGCTTTGAGTAATGATAGCAATAGGCACACATTGAATTGTTTGTCAGGATGGCTAGAAATTTTTGGGGGCCCAGTGACAGTGAAAATATTGAGCTCCTTGTTTAAAAATAATGACAATTACTACTCCAAAGGGAAGCTGAATCAAAATACTGTGCCACTCGAGGAAGACTGGTCCTGAAATGAGTGCAGTCTAGAATGTTCCTCACTGTGACCATGGACTGTGAGTTCAGACTGACAGGGATGCAGAGGTTACACAGACTCCTGTGGTAAATATGAACAAACATGGGCCCAAGGCCAGATCGATGGGATTACAGTTAACTGTATGTATATACTTTCCCCATATTTGGGGCTATTCTCTTCCCTAATCCAGCTTTCTAGTCCTATCCTCAATTCTGATACCATTGTCCCAGATAATAATCCTAGTCCACCTGCTTGTTAGCTATTGGGCCAGGTCAAAAATTAGTAAAGTCATAGGTCCCTTGGAATATACCTAAAATAGTCTTGCTAGCTCTTTCCAACATGTAGACCCCAAGTTTCATTTGTTATACTTATACCTTTATGTTTCTGATTATTAAACTAATTATTCTGCTTTAAATCTTAATGCTTTTCAGCCAACATTCTTTTCAAGCCTACCATGACACCAACCTTGCTTCCCTGGACAGATGACCTCATCAATGTGTCTTGGAACCCCACCTCCTCAGAGCTCCGCCCCACTAGAGAAAGATAGAAACAGGTTGGAGGTATGAACCTGTCAATGCCCATGTCCAGTGGAGACACAATTACAGTAGCCAGACCTTTCAATTTCTGCATCCCATAAAGATCTTTGGTCCACACTCCCAGAAGGATAAAGAATAGAGAAACTTCCAATGGAGAGGGGCAGGATGGAACTCTGAAAGTGGGAACTGTATGGAGTTGTACCCCTCTTATCCCACAATCTTATCAGTCATTATTTAATCATTAATAAAAACATTTAAAAAAGAAAAAAATGTCAGTTAGAAGATGGTGACAGCAATATATAAAACCAAATGCAACGTTTTTCTGAGTATTGACCCTGTGTAGTTGTCCAGAGCCCACAACCATGAAGTTTGTTATAATCTTCTGATCACCTAAGACCTCATTTTCTTAGAAGCGGAGCCCTAAAAAGACAGTGACTTGGTTGATGAGACTGTATGGGATTTATACTGATTGTTCTCTTGTGCTTTCTTTTTTATCATTGAAAATGATTGTCTGCATATGAGATAGAAACCAGAGCACTGTCCCACCATTTATGATGCTCCATTCTTTAAAAAAAATCTTTCTTGTTTTGTATTGTGAGGAGTTACAAACAGGGCCTCACACACATGAGTTTTGCACTCTAGCACTGGGGATCTTCCCAGTAACTTTTACTGTTTTCTAAGAATGAAACAGTTAAGCATGTGGCCTTTGTTTTGCTAGCAGCTATGCAAGTTGGGAGCTAAATTACTAGGGGAAGTAGAAAACATGTGAGAGGTAGGATTGAGAATTATAGGGCAGAAGTAAAAAGAAAGAGAACTAGAAAATATTTGTGCCCAAGTTAGAAATACGAAGATAAAAACAAGTATGTACTTGAAAAACCAATGTCTTAAGTGATGTTTTGCTACATATTTGGCAGTCTAAATTTTCTTCCTGTAAAATTTCCTGTAAAATCTACATTAGTCATTAATACACTGAGGAATAATGTGGTTAAAATACTGCGTATAGTCTCAAAGGGACTGAAAGAGAAGAGGGGTCTGTGACTACTTTTAACATAATCACTGTATTTGCATTTTATATCGATTATTTTAACTATTCCTACAAAGCTATAAGAATTGTATCATGGGACATCAGGTTCCTATTAAGTATTTATTTGTTTGTTTTCTCTTTTATGATTTTGACCACCAAGATTATTACTGGGTCTAGGTGCCTACAAGAGTCCACTGCTCCTGGTGGCCATTTTGTTGTATTTTTTGATAAAATGTGAGAGACAGAGAGGGAAGAGATAGAGATAGGAGAGACATCAAAGCAGAACTCAACTGATTGTGAGACTCCTCCCCATTCCTATCCCCAAACTCACCCCTGTAGTGATTAAGGGTTTGAATTCAAGTCCTTACAGATGGGAAAGATGGAACCAGGAGCTGAATGCTGGATCACTTGATAGTACACATGCTACCATGCACAAGGACCTAGGTTCAAGCCCCAGGCCCCACCAATAAGGGAGAAACTCCATGAGCAGTGAAGCAGTGCTTCAAGTGTCACTCCTCCCCAACCCCCACCGCTTCCCTGCCAATTTCTCCCTGTCTCTATCAGAAAGAAGAAAAAAATAAATAAAGGAATCAAGAAGAAAAAAAAAAAAAAGGCTTCTGGGAGTTCTAGATTCATTGTGCAGGTATTGAGTCCCAGCAATAACCCTGATGACAAAAGTAATAAATAAATAGATAAACAAAATGTTAAACAGATTAAAGTATATGCTGTACTAGGTGAGTCATTTCCCACCCTGTCAGTGGTAACTTTTTGAGGAATACTGGCTTATATAAAAACTTCCCTTGTTAAACAATTCAGTCCTTTTTTTTTTCCTTTTACATGAATTGCACATTTTCATGCATGTCTTTTACTTTTTGCTTTATTTTTTAACCTATGAACTTAAAAAAATGTTTTCATTATTTTTTTAGAGCACTCCCCCAAACTGCCGTCCTGAAGCAACAGTTTATTCTCTTATAGTTCTAGAGGAGAAATGTTTAAAATCAAGCTTCTGAAAGGGAAGTGCTTTCTTTTAAGCATCTAGAGGAAAATCTTCCTTGTTCCTTTCCATTTCATATGGTTCCAGCAATACAGTTTGTAGCACCTTAAATTTAATCCTTGACTTTTTTTTTATGTGACCTTCTTCCCCTAATATTGAAGCCTCTACATCTTAGAGAACATTAATCGTTCAGTGAGAGTATTCCCTGACTCACAAAATTCAGTAACAGAACGATGATCAATTCCACAAAAAATAAAAAAAATAAAAGAATGGGAGAGTTGAACAGGTACTTCACCAAAGAAAAATACAAATTGATAGGGGCCATGTGGTGGCACACCTGGTTGAGCGCATATGTTACAATGCGCAAGGACCCAGGTTTGAGCAGGAAGGAAGCTTCACGAGTGATGAAGCAGTGCTGCAGGTGTCTCTCTGTCTCTCCCCCTCTCTAAACCCCCTTTCCCTCTTGATTTCTCACTATCTCTATCCAATAAGTAAATAAAGATAATAAAAAATTAAAAAATAAAAAGTATACATATATTTAAAAAAAAGAAAAATACAAATCGATAACGGCAAAAAAAGTGTTAGTTTTTTTTTTAAGTTTATTTAGAGACAGGCCAAGACACAGAAAGAAGAGAGTGAAACAGACCAGAGCACCAAAACTTTATTCATACTCTATTGATAGGAATATAAAATTGTCTATTTGTGGGACGCAAATTCTATGGTAAACATTATAGAGTTTTCTCAAAATATTCAAAACGGATCTGACACAGGGTACAACAATTGCACTCCTAGATATATAACTGAAAACAAATAAAAATAGTAACTTGGAATTACTATTTTAATTAATTATTATTTGAAATAGTAATTTTCACACCTATATCCATTGCGACACTCTTTCACAGTGGTGGATAAAGAAGACTTATGTATACACAGTGAAACTGTGACTTTTGCAAAAACATGGATGGAATTAAAGGGCATCGTGGTAAATAAGTTTAGGTAGAAGGAGAAATGCTAAATGATCTAAAGAATCACAGCTATGAGACAGACAAAACCAAATAAAAATAAAACCCTTGGCTTTTGACTAAGAGGGAGAGGCCCACTTGACAATGGGAGAGGGGTGTTGTATTTGTCTAATAAGCATGGTATGCTAAAGTGCATTTTTGAAGAGTTGAAAAACTGTATCTCTAAAACATATGCAATCTTGTGAGCCTGTGCTACCCCGTTAATTCCATGTAACTTCACTGTAACTAGATTACATCTTCCAAGTCTTGGTTTCCAAATAAGATCAAAATCATATTTCTGAGGATTAGAACCTCAGATAATTTTCCTAGGGGTTTCATTTGTTTTACCCCCAAATCCAATTTTTTTTTAAAATTTTATGTCCTGTATATTTTTATGTCATTTCTTTAGGAGAGTCTTTGCATCCTGTGGCTAAGAAAAAGAGTCTTTTGGATTTAGTGTATTGCACCAAAGAAAAGGACTCTGGGATTGGCAGGGAGGAGTGTTCAAGTCATGGAATATGATGGTGGAGGAGAACCTAGGTGAGGGGTTAGTGTTATGTGGAAAACTGAAAAATACTACACCTGTACCAGCTACAGTACTTTACTGTTGCCTGTAAGCCATTAATCCCCCCAATAAAGGAAAAGAAGAAAAAGAAAGAGTCCTCCACATTTCTAGGAAATAGTAGGTCACTTTTAAATATCTGACTGTCTGGTTTAATAAGTACTAGTTTATTTTTTTTAATATTTACTTATTTTCATGAGTGGCAGAGAGGTCAGAATACTGCTCTACTCTGCATATGGTGGTGTTGAATTATATAATGTTATGTAGTGTGCGAAGTAAGGCTTCTTTTTTTTTTTCAAATATTGCATATTGAATAATCTTTTTTTCTAACAGATTTTAATTACTATTCTTGCTATTCAATAACTTTCATATTTACTTTTCTCTGTTTCTAAATCTGTTCTGTTCCACTGATGTGTCTATTCTATACCAGAACCACTATGCTTTGATAATTCCAGTAATGTCATTTTTATAGAATTTATCTGACACTTCATATACACATATCATATACACATATTCATATACACATATATACACATATCCATATATATAATATAAACATTTATTTACCTTTATTAGAGAGATAAAAGAATGAGAAAAAGAGAAAGAAGAGACCAGAGCATCTTTTAACTCTGGCAGATGCAGTGCTAGGAGACTTGAACTCAAAGCTTCTAGCTTGCAATTCCTGTTCTGCCTAGTTATCATCTCAGCCTCACAGTCATATATTTTAATTGACCTTTAGAATTATGTTTTCTAGTTCAACAAAGGGATAATATTATTACTGAAACAATATTAAATGTTTAAATTTATTGAGAAGAAATAAAGGAATACTCCTATCGGCTTTGAAACGTCTTCAAAGAAATCTCTTATCAACAATATAAAGTCATCGCCTTAAAAATGTCTCTGGATGCATTTTTGCATTTAATGCTTGGAGAGATTATCTATCACAGAAGGGTACTGACTTTTATCAAAAGGCTTTCAGCATCTACAGTGGCACTACCATTTGTCTTTTGATTATGAATATAGGTTTTCCTAATACTGAATTGTTTCTGAATGCTAAGGAGTCAGGGTTTACATTCTTATTCCTATGCTTATTAGCATCACCTCTATGTGGAAATTCATTCATTTTACTAAGACAGTATTCTGTAAAATGGGAACAGTTGATACACTATCACCTTACTCCCTGCTCCAGTGCATCTGGTGTATAGTATTGGCCTTTCCCCCTCACTCAGAGGTGAATGCTAAAACCAAGAAATTTCCCCACTAGGTGACATTAATTTTTTATCAATTCCTTAACCTAATCAAGTTCAGACAATAGTTTATTTATTTGATTTCTTAATCAAAGCAGTTCTGCAATCTAGCTATACTTGGAAGAGATTCATTAGGAACATATAGAACCCAAAGGATGGTAGCGAGAGCATAATGATTATGGGTGCTTAGAGCAGATAGAGGTTGAAGGATAATGAGAAAGGAACAACAAAATTCCAAAATAATAGCAGTTGCAATAACTAAATTTTCCTGAACAGTAAATATGGAACAAATGCTGTTCTGAATCTTTTCAGCCAGTAACTCTCACATTCTTTATAAGAACATCATAAGAATTGGTGTTATTATCATCCCATTTTCAGATGAGAAAACTTGAGTTTCAAACATTTTAATGAATTTCCTTAATGTCACAGGACTAGTAAGTGTCAGAACCAGGATTCAAACTCAGAACTTGTTTCAATATTTAAGTGTTTCTGCCAATAAAGTTTTATCTTCAAAAAATTTTTGTGAACGATTTCTGTCACTGGTATTAATGTCATTCTAATTCTATTTTCAAAATTCTGTTAAAAGTCACAGCAGCTCTTGATCAAGTTTGAATATGTAAGTTCACCTAGCTTTGTCTGGTATATAATACTTAATAAAAATATCAAATGTTCCTATTGCAGTTGTATCAGTCTCAAAGTTCAACTTGCTCAGAGAAGCATGGAAGAGGAGCAAGTCTGTAGCCTTTTGGAACCACTTATATTTATTCTTGCCTGTATCCAGATAAATGGCTTAGGATTGTCAACTCATTCTTAAGAGAGACCAGGAATTTGGTATAAAAGAGGAATCCTGAACTTTGGTACCACTGACATGTTGAAATGAGGGATTCTTGGCTGTGAGAGGCTCTGATGCTCTATACTGTAGGATGTTTAGTGGCATTCCTGGCCTCTACTCAGTAGATATCGGAGCACTCAACCTCCACCCCACACTTTTGTGACAGTAAGAAAATATTTCCAGACATTACCAAATATCCCTCAAAGTGTGAAATTGTATCCAGTTGGGAACCACTGCTTGTAAATGAATGAGATCCACACTTAGATTGTGTGAGTCATGGTGCCTGTTTCATATAGAATTCAATGCCCAGAGTCACTCCTCAGTCAGTGGATTGTGGCTTAGGGGAATATTGACTCACTTGTAAGGATCTTACACATTTTCAAGAAGCTTTAAGAGTCTAGTTTTATGTCTTTTTCAATTTTTAAATGTTGACCAAAAAAATAATTTCATGTATTCCAAGCTCAAGACATCTTTGGACTAAATTTGGCCTTCTGGTCATCCCTCTGCAAGCTCTGCCTAAAGGAGTCTCCAGGATGCTGTCCCAGGGGACTGCCTGCCCAGCAGGATTTCCATTGCTCAAGATGCTTCCTCTCAAAACAGTTGGTGGATCAAAGCAATATTTAATCCTTTTAGTTGACTAGGTTCATATTGCTCCTTGAACAGATATTTTAACTTTTTAACTTCTCTCCTGACAACAAGGTAGTAAAATGTAAATGACTGTTTAGAAGATAAGACTCTTTCTCTCTCTCTAGAAGATAGTCTCTTGCTCTCTCTCTCTTTCTGGAGTTTTCTTTTTTCCCCAACAATGAAAAGTTAAAAAAAAATAACATATTTTATAAAGGAAATACTATTTTACCAAGACTGCCATCTTGGGGAGTATAATTTTACATTTCCTTCAAATATGTGTTAGTATACTTCATCCTCTACAAAAGTGCCATTCTCCTTCCACTGTAGTCTGTTGTGCAACTTCCCTCCTTTTAAGCACACTTTACCTCAGATCTGCAGGTATAAACTGCAGAGTTATTAAAGTTTTACTGTGTCTTTTCCTTTGTTTAACTTCTGAAATATCACACAAAGCATTTGCTTTTCTTCATCTGGTATATTTCACTTAGCATGATCCCCTCTAGATTCAACCATATTGCAAAAACATAAAGTCCCATCTTTTCTGACAGCTGAGTAATATTCCATAGTGTATATATGTCACAGTTTCTTTATTCATTCATCTATTGTTGGATACTTTGATTGCTTCCGTATCTTGTCTATAGTATATGGTGCTGCCTACCACACAGTCAGTAGATTTCTCAGTTGGAATTTGCTATTTTTATTGACTTTTAAAATTTTTACTGACTTCAATTATTGTTGACTGTGGAGACTTTGTTAGTAATAGAACACCCTCCTAGCTGACTCACTGATATAAATATCTTACTATAAAGATACAGAGATCCATAGACAAGTATGATCAGACTTCTAATGGGGTGTTTCCTCAACTCTCATACAAAGTAGTATGTGGAACATGGAAAGATTGCATTTCATGTCAGCTTTATATCTTGCCATCAATGTGGCTTTGTTCAAGTTTCATCACATGGGATGTGGTAAGGTATCAGAGGAAGTTCCAGTGCTATGACATCTCTTCCTTTCTTTCTGTATTTTATCTCTCTGTCTACACACACACACACACACACACACACACACACACACACACACACACACACACACACACATATAAATCTGAATGAAATTTTGATTCAGGAATAGTGAAATCAAACATGCTTAAGGCACTGACTTCTATAAATAACACTTTTAAAATGTCAGCATGTCATTTCCACCTACTATCTTTTTTCTTTTCTTTTTCTTCCTTTATGGATATTGGTGCCTGCACTATGAATCTACTGCTCCTATGGCCATTTTAAAACAAATTTTTCTTGGAATGGACAAAAAAATGAGAGGGCAGAGGAAGACAGAGGGGGCAAGAGAAAGAGAGAGAGATCTGCAGACCTGCTTCACTGCTTGTGAAGTGAACCCCTGCAGGTGGGGGAGCCAGGAGTTCAAACTGAAACCCTTATGCAAATCCTTGCACTTTGTACTATGTTCACTTAACCTGGTGGTCAACTGCCCGGCTCCTTCTTTCTCTTTATATCTCCCAGAGCACATATTAACATCTTTTGTTTCCTGATTTTTTTTTTGTTAAAAGATAATCATATAACATCAAATTCAGTATCATATTCAAATACATGGTAATGTATATCTAATTTAGATGTATTTATTATTCAAAATATTTGTTTATGTATTTATGTTAATGAGAGATCCAGAGAGAAAGACCAGAGCACTGCTCAGCTTTGGCTTACGATAATGCTGGAGCTGAACAGAAGATCTCAGAGCCTTGGGCAGAAAAGTCTTTTGCATAATTATTTTGCTGTATTCTGAGCTCAAATTTAGATTTATTTAAAACATAAGTGGTGGAGATAGTACTGATGACAATGTGGATACATTAAAACTCACAAAGTTGCTAAACTAATTGTAAGATATTATCAAGAGAAGAAACTTGGTAAAAAAATATATGGTACATCTTAGCACTATCTCCACCACAGAAAAACAATATTAGGTCATAACTAAAGAAATCAATAATCTATGGATTTTAACTATGTCTTTTTACTTAATTAATTTTTAATTTATTTAAAAACAGGAGACATTAAATAAAACATAGGATAAGAGGGATACAACTCTACACAATTCCCATCACCAGACCTTCGTATCCCATCCCCTCACCTGATAGCTTTCCTATTCTTTATCCCTCTGGGAGTGTGGACCCAAGGTCATCCTAGGATGCAGAAGGTGGAAGGTCTGGCTTCTATAATTGCTTCCCCGCTGAATATGGGCATTATCTGGTCGATCCATACTCTCAGCCTGCCTCTTTCTTTCCCTAGTAGGGTAGGGCCCTGGGGAAGCAGAGCTCCAGGACATATTGGTTGGGTTGTCTGTCCAGGGAAGTTTGGTTGGCATCATACTAGCACCTGGAACTTGGTGGCTGAAAAGAGAGTTAACATACAAAGCCAAACAAATTGCTGAACAATCATGGAACTAAAGACTGGAATAGTGCAGATGAAGTATTAGAGGGGGTCTTCTATTTGGTAGATAGCTAGTAGGCATATTTTAGTTATATTTCAAAGGGTCTGTGGCTATACTAGTGTGTTTTGTTTTTTTCTTTCCCCTGAAACTGAAATCTGATATGCAGGTGGATCCAAGTTATTGTCTGGGGAGGTGATGTCATGGCTGGAAAAGGGACAGAACGCTGGATCAGGGAAGAAAGTAGCTCTCAGATATGGGAAAGGTGTATAAATATTGTTGACTATAAACCCCGTTGATTTGATTTTGGTCTGGGGCCCATATTCACCTTAGGAGTCTATGTGACCTCTGCATTCCTGTAGATCTGAGCTCACATTCTGTGGTCCTGAGTAGGAACATTCCAAGCTGCCTCAACATCGACCCATATTCCTCAATTGTAGCTAGAGTATGTTGTCCAGCCTCTCTTCAGGATGGAACATTCTCTAAAGCTGTTGATCCAAGTTGAGGACAAGGTCGTATGTGGGGCCCACAAAGGGGTCTTTTTTGTTGTTCCTGATAGAGATGACCTGTAACAATGGAGAGAGGGATTTATTTGAGGTTCAGGCAATCATGTCTGTTTGGGAATCCTAGGACTCCCCGAATAGGGCCCTAGCTGATGGGGTGGCCTGATAGTGACTAAAGAGTCACCGTTAGAGTGTGTCAGTCTTTTGCCCTTGTTCAGCTTTTGCAGTCCTTGCTTTGATAAGGTTAGTTTAGGAGTGAGTGAGAGAACTGTACTAGGAAGTAGGTGAGGAGGGTATCTAAGTCTAATTAGATACTATTTCATTAGGAACTTTATACTGACTCAAAGCAAACTATTGTGTACTTTTGCTTTCAGGTAAATATTTTGCCCTAGTTTATGGATACGTGTGAACATATGTTTTATCTTATGGGACCTGGTCTATATCTAGGTTTTGGGACTTGTTAGGAAGTAAACTGCCTGGAATGGAATTAGAGAATCCTATGAAAGGAAAGGTCTCACCTGAGTAATGAAACTGAAGGGTTGTCATTCCACAGCTGAAGTCTCTGGACACAGTCTGAAGTGAAGCATGCTGAGGTGGCACTCATTGCATTGATTAGACTGGGATTGGCAGATGCAATATTATTTGGTATGAATTGAGAGGAAAGTGAACCCCACCCTAAGGTTCCAGGGCTGGAGGAAATATAGGCTCTATAGTGGAAATGTGAGGTTCCTGCTGTCTTAGGGTTCAAGAAGGCAATAGTTATTTTTATAATCACATTATTTGGTAATTGGGTTAACTTTGAAAAATCCCTTTGTTAGGATTTGCTGTATAATACTCAACATCACCATAATTTATGTCCTTGACATTATTTGTATATGTCTGTGCCACTAGTTGCTTCTGTTCTCTCTGGTCTAGGCATTTGAGAGAGTCAACATATCAAAGACTCAGCCTATGTATTAAAAAGACTCAGTCTGTGCTTTAAAAAGTGTGAGACATACAATAAAATTTCCCCTCTCATATTAACTAGTGATTTATATGACTACAAATTAATATGAGTGTACATAAACATCATTCCAACCACCAAAAGACTGTGTCCAATTCCCACCCCCACCCTACCACCCCCTGCCACCCCAGAAAGCTGAATATCCACCCTCACTCTCACCCCAGGGTTGTTAATTTTCTGCTCTACTCCACATATAGTCAGATCCTGCTTTGAGTTTCCCTTTCTGTTATTTTTTCTCAATTTCTGTTGATAAGAGGGATCATCCCATAGTCATCTTTATCTTTCTGACTTAGCTCACTTAGCGTAATTCCTTCTAGCTCTGTCCAAGATGGGTCAGAGAAGGTGGGTTCATTGTTCTTAATAGCTGCATAGTATTCCGTTGTTTAAATATACCACAGCTTTCTCAGCCACTCATCTGTTGTTGGGCACCTGGGTTGCTTCCAGGTTTTTGCTATTACAAATTGTGATGCTATGAACATATGTGTACAAATATCTTTTTGGTTGGTTGTTATGGAGTCCTTGGTGTATAGCCCCAGAAGGGGAATTACTGGTTCATATGGAAGATACATGTCTAGCCTTGTGAGAGTTCTTCAGACTGATCTCCACAGAGATTGGACCAATAACATTCCCACCAGCAGTGCAGAAAGGTTCCTTGTTCCCCACAGCCTCTCCAGCATTTGTTGCTGCTGTCCTTTTTGATGTATGCCATTCTCACAGGGCTAAGGTGGTATCTCAGTGTTGTCTTTATTTGCATTTCTCTGATAATCAGCAACCTGGAGCAATTTTTCATGTGTTTGTTAGCCTTTTGGATCTCCTCTGTAGTGAATGTTCTGTTCATATCCTCTGCCCATTATTGAATGGGGTCATTTGCTTTTTTGGTGCTAAGTTTGCTGAGCTCTTTGTATATTTTGGTGATTAGTCTCTTATCCGATGTATTATGGCATGTGAAGATCTTCTCCCATTCTGTGAGGGGTCTCCTTGTTTGTGTGATAGTTTCTTTGGCTGTGCAGAAGTTCTTCAATTTGATGTAGTCCCACTGGTTTGTGCCTGCTTTAGTCTTCCTTGGTTTGTATAATCAAAGATGTCCTAGAGGTTTAGATGGGAAAGTGTTCCAACCAATGTTTTCCTCTAAGTATTTGGTAGTTTATGGTCTAACAATCATGTTCTTGATCCATTTAGATTTGATTTTTGTTTCTGGTGAAATAAGATGGTTCAGTATCATTCTTCTGCATGTTTCAATCCAGTTTTCCCAGCACCATTTATTGAAGAGAGCCTCCTTCTTCCATTTAATACTTTGGGCCCCCTTATAAAAATTAGTTGTCCATAGTTGTTAAGGTTTAGTTCTAGGTTTTCAGTTATGTCCCACTGGTCTGTGTGCCTATTTTTGTTCCAGTACCAGGTTGTTTTGATGATGATGGCCTTATAATATAGTTTGAGATCTGGGAGTGTTATGCCTCCACTTCTGTTTCTTTTCCTCAGGATTGTTTTGGCAATTCTGGGTGTTTTCTGGTTCCAGATAAATGATTGCAGTTTATATTCTATTCTCTTAAAGAAGCTTGGTGGAACTTTGATGAGTATCACATTAAATTTATATATGGCTCTGGGGAGAATATTAATTTTGATGATATTAATCTTCCAACCCATGAGCATGGAATGTCTTCCATTTCTTGGTATCATTTACTATTTCCTTGAATACTATGAGTCCATAGTTTTAAGTAAACAAGTCTTTCACTTCTTTGGTCAGCTTTATTCCTAGGTATTTTATTGATTTTGCTGCAACAGCAAATGGGAGTGATTTCTGTATGTCTTCTTCTTCAGATTTAGTGTTTGCATAAAGAAATGCCACTGATTTTTGTACATTGATTTTGTTGTAACCATATGCCTTGATATATTGCCTAATAACTTCCAGTAGTTTTCTGCAGAATCTTTAGGTTTTTCTATGTATACTATCATATCATCTGCAAGTAGTGAGAGCTTGACTTCTTCCCTTCCAATCTGTATTCCTTTGATTTCTTTCTCTTGCCTGATTGCTATGGCAAGAACTTCTAATACTATGTTGAAGAGTAATGGTGATGATGAACAGCCCTGTCTAGTCCCTGATCTGAGGGGGAATGCTTTCAGCTTTTGTCCATTGAGTATGATGTTGGCTCTAGGTTTGCTATATATGGATTCCACTATCTTGAGGAATTTCCTATACATTCCCATTTTTTGTAGTGTTTTTAGCATGACTGGGTGCTGGATTTTGTCAAAGGCTTTTGCAGCATCTATGGAGATAAACATGTGGTGTTTGGTTTTGCTTGTATTGATGTGGTGAATGATGCTGAGTGACTTACGTATGTTGAACAAGCTTTGTATTCCTGGGATAAATACCACTTGGTTGTATGAACAATCTTTTTTGTATACTGCCGTATCTGGTTGGCCAGGATCTTGTTTAATATTTTGGCATCTATGTTCATCAGAGATATTGGTCTGTAGCTGTCCTTTTTTGTTGTTTCCCTATCTAATTTTGGTATCAAGGTGATGCTGGTTTCATAGAAGGTGACAGGAAGTGTTCCTGTTTCTTCGATCTTGTGGAAGAGCTTTAGAAATATAGGTATTAGCTGTTTCCTGAAATTTTTGTAGGATTTGTTTGTGAAGCCATCTCATCCAGGACTTCTGTTGTTGGGAATATTCTTAATAACTGGTTTTATTTCTTTGTCTGTGATTGGTGCATTTAGGTTTATTTAGGTTTCTTGGTTCAGTTTTGGAAGGGCAAATGTTTCCAGGAATTCTTCCATTTCTTCCTGATTCTCTAGCTTGGTGATGTATAGTTCTTTGTAGAACTCTCACATTATTTTATGTATTTCTGGGTGTCGGTTGTGGTATCTCCTCTATCATTTACAATTCTATTTATTTGGGTCTTCTCCCCCTTTTTTTTTTTAGTGTGTCTGTCTAAGGGTTTGTAAATCTTGTTTAATTTTTCAAAGAACCAACATTAGACTTCATTGATCTTTTGTATAGTTCTCTTAGTTTCGATGTTGTTTATTTCTGCTCTAATTTTAGTGATTTCTGTCCTTCTGGTTCTTTTAGGGTCCCTTTGTTCTTCTTCCTCTAAGTCCTTAAGGCATGCAGTAAGGTCTTTAATTAAGCTTTTCCTTGTTCTCTAATATGTGATTGTATGGCTATGAGTTTCCCTCTCAATACTGCTTTAGCTGTTTATCAAATATTTTAATAACTTGTGTCTTTGTTTTCATTTGTTTCCAGGAACATTTGAATTTCTTGCTTCATTCCCTCTCTGACCCAGCGGCTCTTCAGCAATGTGTTGTCGAGTTTCCAAATTCTGTGACTTTTTTGTAATTTTCTCTTTGTTGTTAAATGTTAGCTTTACTCCACTGTGGTCTGACAAGATTCTTAGGATGATTTCAATGTTCATGAATCTGTTGATACTGTCTTTGTGGCCTAATATGTGGTCTATCCTTGAAGATGTGCTGTGTGGATTTGAAAATAATGTGTATTCCTGTTTTTTGGGGTGAAGGACTATGAACACGTCCAGGAGGTCTATTCTGTCCATCTCTTCATTTAATTCTCTGTTTTCTTTGTTGATTCGCTACTTCGTTGAACTGTCTAAGTGTGAGAGTGGGGTGTTGAAGTCTCCCATTATATTGTATTACTCTTGATGTATTTCTGTAGTTCTTTCAGTAGGTGATTGATATATTTAGATGGTCCCTCATTGGGTGCATAGATGTTAATAATTGTTAAACATTCTTGTTTGATTGATCCTTATGTAATGGTCTTGACTATCTTTTATTACTTCATTTAATTTAATGTCTATTGTGTCAGAGATGAGAATGGTGGTTCCTTACTTTTTTGTGGTCCAAAAGCCTGTATGATACTTTTCCATCCTTTCACTTTAAGCCTGTATTTGTCTTGTTGGGTCAGGTGGGATTCTTGCAGCATATGGTTGGGTTGTGTTTTCTGATCCATCCTTCCACTCAGTGCCATTTAATGGGTGAATTTAATCAACTGACATTTACTTCTACTATGGATAGAATGTATTGTAGTGCCATTATTCAACAATTCTTTATTTGCTCTGATATATGGCAAGTAACATAGTGATGTTCTTTTTTATTAGAGGTCTTTTAGTACCTCTTTCAGGGCAGGCTTGGTGATGGTTGCCTCATTTAACTATTGTCTGTATGAAAATATTTTGATCCCTCCATCTAGTTTGAATGAAAGTCTAGCAGGATATATTATCCTTGGTTGAAACCCTTTTTCATTCAGGGCTTGATAGATATCTGCCATTCTCTTCTGGCTTTTAGAGTTTGAGTGGAGAAGTCTGCTGAAAGTCTTACGGGTTTTCCCCTGTATGTGACTTTTTGTTTTTCTCTTGCAGCCTTTAGGATCCTTTCTTTAACCTTGATTCTTTTTATTGTAACTGTGATGTGTCTTGGTGTCTTCAGTACTGAGCTGATTCTGTTTGGGACTCTCTGGGCCTTTTGAATCTTTTTTTTTTTTTTTTCCTCCAGGGTTATTGCTGGGCTCGGTGCCTGCACCATGAATCCACTGCTCCTGGAGGCCATTTTTCCCCCTTTTTGTTGCCCTAGTTGTTGCAGCCTCGTTGCGGTTATTATTGCCATTGTTGACATTGCTTTGTTGTTGGATAGGACAGAGAGAAATGGAGAGAGGAGGGGAAGACAGAGAGAGAGGGGAGAGAAAGATAGACACCTGCAGACCTGCTTCACCGCCTGTGAAGTGACTCCCCTGCAGGTGGGGAGCCGGGGGCTCGAACCGGGATCCTTATGCCGGTCCCTGCGCTTTGCGCCACGTGCACTTAACCCACTGTGCCACCGCCTGACTCCCGGCCTTTTGAATCTTAATGTCCTTTTCGTTGTTTAGGTGTGGGAAGTTTTCTTTCATCATTTCCTCTAGAATATTTACTTCCCCTTCCTCTCTTTCTTCCTCTGGTAGGCCAATTATACGAATGTTACTTCCTTTGATATCTTCCCATATGCTTCTGTTGTTGTTTTCAGTGTCTCTCAATCTCTTTGTGAGATCTTTTACCTCTTTCTTGGTTTTCTCTATCTCATCCTCTGTCTGGCTAATTCTTTTTTTTTTATATATTTACATATTTATTTATTTCATTTTTTTGCCCTTGTTTTTTATTCTTGTATTTATTATCATTATTCTTATTGATGTTGTCATTGTTGGATAGGACAGAGAGAAATAGAGAGAGGAGGGGAAGACATAGAGGAGGAGAGAAAGAGAGGAAAACATAGAGGGGGAGAGAAAGATCTACCTGCAGATCTGTTTTACTGCTTGTGAAGCAATGCCCTTGCAGGTGGGGAGTCGGGAGCTCAAACTGGGATCCTTATGCCAGTCCTTAAGCTTTGAACCACCTGTGCTTAACCCACTCAACTCCCAAGGCTAATTCTGTTTTCTGCTTCTGTTAATCTGCTTTTCCTTCCCTCAGGTTCTTTCTTCATTTCAGCTATAGTATTTGCTTGTTCTGCTAGTTGGCCTTTTAGCTCAACTATTTCAGCTTTAATTTCTCTAATTATCTTGAGGTAGCTTGTATTTTCTTTGAGGTTCTCCTCTGTTGTTTCCCTAATTCTGATAGCACTCTCCTCCATAGTTGTCTTCATATCTGTGATTATTAGATTTACTATTGCTTGAATACCTTTCTTATCTATGGTTACTTCTGACTATTTTGGAGTTTCTTTTGTGCTCCTGTCCTGATTCATTGTGGTAGCAGATTTATTTCCCCTTGATTTAACCATTGCTTTTTTATTTATGTGGTTTTTCTTTTTTCTGTTCTGCTGTTATTCAGTTGTTGTTTTTTGAGTACAAGCCATGCTATACTAAAAATCTTTATGACAAGTGCAGTCGCCAACCTCAGAAATTACAATAGTAACTGAGGCAAGGACTGATGCAGTTCAACCAATACCATTTAGCCAAACAACAACTCCAGTCCAAGAAAAAATAGAAACCAAACAAAAGAAGAAGGAAGAGATAGGAAAAAAGGAAAGCAAGAATCGACATTTATGCAAATCTACTGTCCACTATAAATTCTAGGGATAGAAAGGGGAGATCAGCAAGTAGAGAAGACACACACACACATACATAGAGCCCACTCTGAGTCAGATTTATTGCCCAAAATAATTCACAAGCAAGTATCAGTGAATTCAGAAAACAAAAGTAGTAGGAAGGAAGAAAAGAATAAAAAAAAAGAAGAAAGAAATGAGAAAAAAGGAAAAGCAGTAAAAGGAAAGACTTTTTTTTTAATTAGCTAGGAGGAGGGATAAAGGAGAGTGGAAAGAAGAGGTAGGGAGAAACAAGTTTCTCTCACAATGGATAAGACACCCAGTCATCTAACAACTGAATAAAACAACAACAATTGATTTTGGTCAACCTGAAGAAGGTGGATGGAAAAGGGACACATGTATATAATTATAGTAGTAATAAAATAAAATAAAATAAAATAAAATAAAATAAAATAAAATAAAATAAAATAGATCCCTAACAGTCAGTCTGTAGCTTGGGCTGCTCAATTGGCTGCAGGCAGCCTGTACATAGACAGCCAATTGTAAGAAGTATAAAAAAAAAACCCTCCCGGTAGTCTTTCCCAGGAAGGGATGAGGCTCAGGTATTTTGTCACTCAAATAGAACTCCAGCCACTTTAAAGAGAGAGAGAGAGAGAGAGAGAAGTTAAAGGAAGAGGCTTGGAATGACACCCCTGGTGAGCCAGAAATTTTGGTAAAGAAAATAGCTCATCAGGGAGCCTGCTAGGGGCTGGTACTGGGGCGTGAGGGGGTGAGCTCTGAAGTAATCAAAGGATTTTCCTTTGTCCCCCTGACCTTCTGTTGGGCATTACGCCAGCTCCCCCCCGCACCATGCTGCATTGCTTGATGCTGTGGTCTATTTACATAATCACTGTTTTGTCTGAGACCCACCCTGCCTGCAGGGCATTGGTTTAATCCCCTCTGGTTAGATGAAAGCTTGCTACTTTCATGCTCTTTTCTCCTCTCCATCCCCTATCCTACCCATTTCCTTTTCTGATCTGCCACTTCTGCTTCAGAAGATATAAAGGCAGATCAATAAAGGCATTGCATTGTGTTCTCGCTCAGTCATGAGAGTTACTGGTTCCTCTCCTGCGTTGCTGAGTAAGCAGCAGCCTAGCTTGGCTCTTGCCGAGTTCTCTCCAACCCAGAGAGCACGCGCCTGGGAAGAAACACCCTCAGGCTAGCCCAGCAACTTCCATTTGTCAGCCCAAGAGGGAGTTATGGGACTGTATTTTGGTGTCACTCTGACCAGCCCATGTTCACCCTCTTACAGACAAGCCAGTATCCTATCCTATCTAGTGGATCCTGGGTTGCAAGCTGCTGCCTCTTGGAGCTCACAGCAGCTGCAGCTCCAAAGTTGCCATCTTGGCTTTGCCACCAGATTTTAACTACTTCTTTAGTTATGACCTAATATTGTTCTGTAACAAAGAACTTTGTAGTTACCATATTATGCATAGTTATCCCAAATCCTGAGGCTTCCTTTCACTTTTTCAAACTTGTGTTGTTTTTTTGTGTCCTTCAGGGTTCTCATGTATGTTAGTCAGGTTTGTTATACAATATCCCTACCTATGTTTGGCTGGTGTCCTCATAATTAGATTGTTGTAGGGGATCTTAAGAGGAAGCCCACAAAGGAAGATTGTCTTTTTTTTAATTAAAAAAAATTATATTTATTTATTTTCCCTTTTGTTACCCTTGTTGTTTTTATTTTTGTAGTTGCTATTATTGTTGTTGTTATTAATATCATCATTGTTAGGACAGAGAGAAAGGGACAGAGATGGGGAAAACAGAGAAGGGGGAGAAAGACAGATACCTGCACTTGCTTCACCAACTGTGAAGCAACTCCCTTTCAGTTGGGGAGCCCCGGGGCTCAAACTGGGATTCTTACACAAGTCCTTGTACTTCGTGCCACATTCTTTTAACCTACTGTGTTACTGCCCAACTCACAGTTGTCTTTTTTTAATCATATCATAGCAAAGGTCCATCTCATCCATCTGATGTGACTGTAATGTTGGATTTGACCACTGTAGGCCACTACTCACATCCTTTTCATTTAGCATTTTTTGCTACAAAGTCACTTTGCAGGACTTAAACCTATGGAGAGTAGGGTTATGCTCCATCTAATTAAGGGTAAGCCATCTTAATAACAATTAGGAATTATCTTCATAGAAGATGCCTTTTCTACCTTATATGTTATAATCTTATGGCTATCTTATTGCTCAAATTATTGCAAAAGCTTAAACTCTTGAATTTTTGTTTTTGCTAATTCCTGTGTCTCTTGAGAATACTACCACAGACAGACAACCCCACCAATGTGTCCTGGAGCTCCACTTCCCCAGAGCCTCACCCTACTAGGGAAAGAGAGAGGCAGGCTGGGAGTATGGATAGAGCAGTCAACACCCATGTTCAGCGGGGAAGCAATTACAGAAGCCAGACCTTCCACCTTCTGTATCTCACAATGACCTTGGGTCCATACTCCCAGAGTGTTAAGGAATAGGAAAGCTATCAGGGGAGGGGATGGTATATTGTGTTCTGGTGGTGGGAATTGTGTGGAGTTGTACCCTTCTTATCCTATGGTTTTGTCAGTATTTCCTTTTTATAAATAAAAAAATTAAAAAAAAAGAATACTACCACCATGTAAGCTTTATTGAGCATTGCCTTACTGACTCAATTGTAAATTCCAAGATTGTCCCCTCTCTCTCTCTATGTATCTATCTATCTCTAACTCTATTTTTGTGGGTCAGTCTTAGCATCAATCCCTGCTTTATTGAAGGAAACTTAATTCCTTTTCTTAAAGAATAGAATTGGATACCAAGATTTGGGTGATAGTTATGATAATTGCTAGTAGGGCAGTATTATATTTTAGGTTATCTCAGTTGACAGTACAAAGGGGATGTATGTGTCTATATTAACTCATGCATATGCAAATGCCTGTACATATTTTGTTTTGTTTTGCCACCAGCTTTATCGATGGGGCTTGTGCTTACACTACCAATCCACCGCCCTTAGCATCCATTTTTTTCTTTCTATTTTATTTGATAAAAGAAAAAGAAATTGAGAGGAAAGGGGGAAGTAGAGAAGGATAAAGAAAGAAAGACACCTGCAAATCTGCTTCACTATTTGTGAAGTGTCCATCCAGCAGGTGGGGAGCTGGAGTAGGGGACATGGGGGATGGAACTTGGTAATGTGTGCACTCAACCAGGTGTGCCACTGCCTGGCTCCTAAATGTCTATACATAATTTATATTGTTCTAAGCGTAAGTGTATCATGATGACTATATAGTCATCCTAGAATTCTCCTCTTTAACCATGTTTTCTTGCTTTAACATCTGCATATGACAACAAATAGTGCCTAGAAACTGCATGTTATTAAAATTTATTGAGTACTTTTTAATTTTCAGTAGGGAATAAACATGGTCTGTCTTTTCACTCTCTCCCCTTCTCCCCATACACATCCCAATACCAGATATCAGTTCATATTGAAATATTTTCTACTTAGACTTATTTCCTCACCTATTTCCTATTATACTTCCCTCACTCCCAAGATATCCTTATCAAAGCAAGGACTGAAAAAGCTGAATAAGGGCAAGAGATTGGCGTACTTTAATGATGACTCTTAAATCACTATCAGGCCACCTGCTGTGTGAACTTGGTTCACAGAGTTTGGTAATGTGTGTACACCACCGGCTACACCACTGCCTGGCTACCCATATCACTCAATGGTAAATAGAAAGGAACTTATAAAAATGTTTTTTTTCTCAAAAACATTTAACTAGTTGAAAAAGTTGATACAAAATAATACACTGAATAAGCCTATTACATTAATTTCCAGTAGTGTAAAATAATAATAAAAGAAATCACATCTCTGTTTGATTGGGACTCTCAAAGGAACTGTGAGTAAAAGGAAATGATGAGAAAGAGACTCAAAGAATTTCTTGGTGTAATAGAAGTTTTCTATGGTTTTACTATGGAGGTTACACAAGCACAATAATTCTTAAAAATTTTTTTTATTAATTTAATAATTATCAATAAGACTATAGGATAAGAGGGGTACAATTCTACATGATATCATGTAAACCCCATCAATCCTATTTGGGGCCCATAATCAGCACAGAAGCTTGTGTAATCTCTGCATCCCTGTAGGTCTGAACTCACATTCTGTAGTCACAGCTAAGAACATGCTTGGCTGCACTCATTGCGGGGCCTGTCTTCCTAGACTGGCAGGGTATGTTGACCCAGCCTCCATTCGGAAAATGGGGCATCCCATACCATTGTTGATCACATTGAGGGCAAGATCCAGTAGAGGCCCACAAGAGGGTTTATCATGCTGTTCCTGATGGAGATGACCAGTGATAGTGGAAAGAGGGGCCTGTTAGAACTGTAGGCCCATCATAGCTATGTGGGAATCCCAGGATTCCATGACTAGAATTCCTGATAATTAGGTGGTGTTGTTAAAGTTTGGGGGCTCCAGCAGGCCGGGCTAGCTTTGCAGCAGTAGACAAAGACTCGAGGACACACGGCTGGGCTGAACGCAGTTTAATCTTTATTCACGAGCGGGCAAATCACCACACCATGTGCTTCTCCATCTTTCTCCTCCTGGCGGCTGCGGTGGACTCTGGAACTATGTAGCATAGGAGGTGGGGAGAAAGAGAGGTGCGAAACTAGCAAGGGTCAAACCAATTCTCCTGGTGGGGGGAGAGTGAGACCAAACCAATGTGAAGCATACAACAATTCCCCCTTTTCTTTTTAACTAAATGACCATAGTATCAGGGGTGTGGGGTGAACAGAAACCTATATCGTACAGGCATTTTCAAAAAAGAAACTGGCACAAACATGGAGGAACATGTAAGTGATCAACAAGAACCAGTGTGCTGCCAAGGGAAGGCCTGAGGGAGCCATTTTTTTGCCTCTGTGGGCAAAACTTTATCAGCTTAAAAAAATTTCCTACCTCTGGGGGGCATACTTGCCTCGACAGGCATTTTCTACCATGGGGGGAGGGTGAGGCTTAGAGTCCCAAGGCATGGCTGCAGTCAGTCTTTGAGAAACCCAGCAGCATAAGGGAAGCTGCTAGTTTTGTGCAAAGTGTCCCAGGTGTACCAGTGAGTCCAATAGAAGTCCAAAGCAGATGTCCACCGAAGAATTGCCAAGGGGTGAATTGTTGTACGTCTGTCTTGATGAGGAATGTCACCCATCGGAATTCTGCTTTTCTGTAGAGAACTTGACAGCTGCAATTCAATTACTTATGAAACAAAACTTGTAGCAGGTTAAAAGTTTACCACAATTGATAACTCTATCATAATTGGAAGTCCCTTCCAGCATGATTCCAAGGCTATTTAAAGTTCAAACAATAAAATGTGGAAAGGCAAACATGAACCATAGAAAGAAAAAGGCCTCAGGCATGAGAATTATTCGCATAACCATAGCGCAATCTAACCTTTCTAATTGAGAAGGAATTTGAGACTTTTACATATCAACAATGTCTTTTTAACCTTTTGTTACACCCATTCAAGATGGAGACACACCCTAGCAGTGCACAGGTTTTTTTTTTTAGACCAACTTAGTTAAAATATATTGATTTTTAACTAATTTTTACCTCAGACTTTAAATGTAAGTTAATTTTCTCTTTATGAGAATTACGTTGAAAACCCTTTTCATTTAACTTTTCCTGGTAAGAATTTAGCCTTAAAGTTACATTTTTAACCTTAAAGTTACTGTTTACCAAACTTTAGACATACACATAAACATGGTCTTTAATACACAAGGAGAGAAACTTTTGTTACGAAGACATGTCATTTCAAACACGAATTCAGATCTGTACTGTCTTAGCCATTCGGGGAGTACGTTGACCAGTGGTGGCTTCTTGGGCAACTCCACTTCTAGGAATTGTAGGTTGCGATCTCTGGATGAATATCTGTGTATTCTAGCTCGTCTGCCTTCAGACCCGAGCTGAGGATCTCGGCCAGGGGGCCCAGTTTTGGCAGGGAACCTGCAGTCTCCAGGTGGTCTGGGATCTGTCCAGACTTCATAGCAGGAGGGCGGGCGGGCCAGCCGTGCAGAAGGCGCTGGCCGAGGTGCCCCGGGGTGGCAGCCATGATAGGCCGCCGCAGCCCTGCCCCATGGCCCTGCCATGTCTGCTGCCCTGCTCCCAGCGGCCGAGCAGCGTGGAGAGAGCCCACGCCCAATGCCCCACACCACATCGGCTCATGCGGGCTGGCGTTGGGCAGAAACCACAGAGTGGTCCAGAGATAAATGTTCCAGAAACCGCGAAATAGTCTCGTGAAGAAAGGGCAGAGGCCTTTGGAGATTTCTTCACAAGCAGAAGAGAAGGCCATAGTACATAGGTAGCCAAATTGTCTTCACTTATCTGAGAGATGCGCAGGTCAGGCCCACGTGGGTGCCATTTGTTATTAAAGTTTGTGGGCTCCAGCAGGCCGGGCTAGCTTCACGGCAGTAGACAAAGACTCGAGGACACACAGCTGGGCTGAACGCAGTTTAATCTTTATTCACGAGCAGGCAAATCACCACACCATGTGCTTCACCTTCAAAAAAAGCCATCAGCAAAGTATGCTGGTCTCTTGCCCTTAAACAGCTTTTGTAGTCCTCTCTTTTTCTGAGAAGATTAGCCTTAGTGTGATTGAGGGAACTAAAATAGGAAGTAGATGAAGAGGGTATCTAGGTCCAAGTAGAAACTATTTGTTTAGGTACTTTATTGTGTCTTCTTTTTAGGACTTTCAACTTGCTTGCTGTACTTATTGTGCTTGAAAACAATTGTTCACTTTTACTTTAAGATATATGTTCCCCCCTAACTTGTGCTTTATCTCATGGGCCCTGGTCTCTAGCTAGGTTCTGTGGTTTTGTTAGCATGAAGAACAAGAATTCTTAGCTCATCAAATGTACACTCAAAATGGGTGCATTTCACTATATGTATATTATACCTTCTGAATGTTTACAAATGTTTACAAATGTAAATGGGTGTATGTGCTTTGTAAGAAATCATTTGGAGTCACCCTCTATATGTTTACTTCACACACTGGTTATCTGCTAGAATAAAATGAGCAAGAACAGATGTTCTATAGGGTACAACTATTTTTTGAAGGGAAAAAAAACAGACCTTGAGGGACATCTACATGGGACAAATGATGACACATTATAAAAAGTGACTATCAGCTATAATAACAAAGACTGTCTATTCAGTACTTCATAAAATGTCTAGTTGATGTGGAAATCACAAAATGTCTCCTAACTGTAACACATAGGCTCTTAGGTAGGCAGTTTTTACTATAACAAAGTCAAAAATAAAATTATATGGAAAAAGGAAACATGATAAACTATGATAGAAAAGAGGATAAAATTATGAATTGTGCTGCTGTGAACATAGGTGTACACATATCTTTTTGGTTGGGTGTTAGGGAGTCCTTGGGGTATATCCCTAGGAGAGGAATTACTGGGTTATATGGAAGGCCCATGTCTAGCCTTGTGAGAATTCTCCAGACTGCTCTCCACAGAGACTGGATCAATTTACATTCCCATCAGCAGTGCAGAAGGTTTCTCTGTCCCCACAGCCTCTCCAGCACTTGTTGCTGCTGTCATTTTTGATATATGCCATTCTCACAGGGATGAGGTGGTATCTCAATGTTGTCTTTATTTGCACTTCTCTGATAATCAGTGACCTGGAACCATTTTTTATGTGTTTGTTAGCTCTTTGGATCTCTTCCCTAGTGAATGATCTGTTCATATCCTCTGTCCACCTTAGGATGATATTGGGGCAGCTTGGAACTTTCCGATTCATGACCACAGAGTGTGAGCTGGGATATACAGGGATGCAGAGGTCACATAGGTGCCTAAGCTGAATATGGGTCCCAGATCACATCAAATTGATGGGGTTAATAGTCAACAATATTTATACACCTTTCCCATATTTGGGAGCTACTCTCTTCCCTGATCCAACTTTCTGTCCTCTTTTCCAGCCATGACATCATCTCCACAGATAATAACTTGGATCCACCTGCATATCAGATTTCAGGCTCAGGGGAAAAAAAAAAACTAGTATAGCCACAGGCACTTTGGAATATAACTAAAATATGGCTACTAGATAACTATAAAATGGAGACCCCTCTAATTCTTCATCTGCACTACTCCAGACTTTAGGTTCATGATTAGTCAGCAACTTGTTTGGCTTTGTATGTTAACTCTTTTTTCAGCCACCAGGTTCCAGATGCTAGCATGATGCCAACCAAACTTCCCTGGACAGACAACCCACTAATGTGTCCTGGAGCTCTGATTCCCTAGAACCCTGCCCCACTAGAGAAAGAGAGAGACAGGCTGGGAGTATGGATCAACTAGTCAATGCCCATGTTTAGCAAGGAGACAATTATAGAAGCCAGACCTTCCACCTTCTGCATCCCACAATGACCTTGGGTCCATACTCCCAGAAGGTTAAGGAATAGGAAAGCTATCAAGGGAGGGGATGGGATACAGAGTTCTGATGGTGAGAATTTTATGGAGTTGTACCCCTCTTATCCTATGGTTTTGTCAGTCTTTCCTTTTTATAAATAAAATTTTAAAAAAAGGAAAAAGAAAAGAGAATGCAGATAAGAAATACTAAATCTTTTCAAATTTGGGTTTGTACTTCCAGGGAGAGCTTTTATTAAGGCTCCATTGTACTAAGTCTCTGAGCACTATCTAATTATACATAGAATTTTTGACGTGTGGACTTCTTTGGGAGGGTAGTTTTTCTTTTTTTAGATTTTCAAAGTAATCATATCCCAGAAAGAAATATGAAATACTATTTTAGTTGTACATTTCCTTTTCTCTTGACAATAACTATTGGGCTTAATTTTCTGAGTCCCTAATTGCATTAAATTTAAATTTTACATTCAATACTAGGAAAACAATGTGAGGAGTACGTAATGACTACATACTTTTAGTGAAAATGAAATTGGTGAGATATCTATATAAACTTTAATTTTATTAATGATATTTTAATTAAAAGAGTAAGGGAATGGTCATGAATACTTTAAAGGTTTTGCCACAACAATAATATGTATTGTTATTTTATACGCAATACTAAAAACTGAAATCACATTCAACAATGACGGACTGTGTAAAAACTACAGTACAGTGGATTATGATAAATGTTACTTACAAGTACTATGATATATATAAATATCATATCAGAAGCTATTAAACTTTAGCTGTGGGAAAAAATCCTGCTTACCAGCGGTTATGTAAAAGGCTTCTTCAGAACATAGCCACACTCTTTTATTTCATATCTTCCTTCCTTTTTAATTTTTTTTTTTTTGCCTCCAGGGTTATCACTAAGGATGGTACGGTACCTGCTCTATGAATCTACCATTACTGGTGGGCACTTGTTCATTTTTTCTTTCTAATTTTTATTTGATAGGACAGAGAGAAATTGAGAAGACAAGGGAGATAGAGAGAGGGAGAGAAAGACAGGGGCTCGAACTGGGTCCTTGTTCTTGGTGATATGTATGCTTAGCCAGGCGCACTACTCCTCCTTTATTTTATTATGTCAGATTTTGTTCTATAGCTAAAGTTTTGGGTAGTTGTAACTCAGACCTCAATGGCTAGTAAAGCTGAAAAACTATCTGGTTCTATATCATTAGGTGATGAAAACGGGTGTGGAAGAGAAACAGCCAAAGTAAATTGAAATAATATACAATGTCTATCGTGGATCATAATATGATTTGAATTTTTATCCCTTTGCTTTTCAGTATTTCCCCAAATTTATATATAAATATTATTTTGCCATCCTAAATGATACTTTTTTATTGTTGTAGTTATTATTATTGCTGTTATTGTTGTCGTCATTGTTGGATAGGACAGAGAGAAATGGAGAGAGGAGGGGAAGATAGAGAGGGGGAGAGAAAGACAGACACCTGCAGACCTGCTTCTCTGCCTGTGAAGTGACACCCTTGCAGGTGGGGAGCCAGGGGCTGGAACCGGGGGCTGGAACAGGGATCCTTACTCAGGTCCTTGTGCTTTGTGCCACCTGCGTTTTACCCACTGTACTACTGCCCGACTCCCCTAAATAATACTTTTTAAAATGTCATTTTGCAATGCTGTAGAGTTCCTGAAGACTTCTAATGTCTTTTCATTTGTACAGTGAAAGAAGAAGTGTCTCTACTTATTTTTCTTGAATTGCTATGAAGTCACCTATTGCCCTGCAACCTGGTTCTTTTCAGTTTTTTACCTTGGAGGATAGAAACAAAGAAAAAAAAGAGGAGCAGGGCAATAGTGCTTGGAGAAAATTAAGATCTGCAGATGTGACATTTCCTAGAAATCAGCCTGTCTTGGTTTCTTTATAATTATTCACCATTTTGTTTACAAATGGGAAATAGCATTCTACTGTTCAGTGTCTTCCAAGAGACTGAAGTTAATTTGAAATAATCCTCCAGCAAATGCACCAATAAAAGCATCTGGAAACCCTGATGCCATACCCTCTGGCTACTGACACGACATTATTGATACACAAATCAAAGTTGACTGCTCTGGTAACACTGAGTCCCCTGGCAACAAGAGCTTTCAATAGAGAAGGGGTTCCCTTCTTAAGACAGGACCAACTTAATACACTATCTCATTGTAACAGCCTTAGTTAAGATATTAAAGAGTTCCTAAACAGAAAAAAAAATTCAATATCTCCCTTCTTTTTCTTTTCTTTTCTTTTTTTTCTTTTTGGTCTTAGATTGGATTGGCCTACCAAAGAATTCATAAATAAAAGAAGATGAAACTCAAACTATGCTTAAGAATCGACTCATGAGCCATAAAGGAGCTACAAATATAATATGATTTGGAGGGCTGTCACAAGATTTCACCTGTCAGAGACTGTAACGGGAAACCCACACCTGCCTGAAGTTCCCACTATTAAAGTCATTTCTTTGAGACACTGTTTTTTTAAAGGATCTGCTCAAATAGAGAATTATTGAACTTCCAGTTTTAGATGGTCCTTTGAGGTCATAACTCCATTCCTGAACGGATATGTGAATCCACTTTCCAGAATCCCTTTTAAGATCCTGCCTAACATTTGTATAAGTGCCTCCCTTGACAAAAAACATAACACAGAAAACCAAACCAAACCAAAACAAAGCAAACAAACAACAAAAAACCTTTTTCAGTTTTATAGGATCTGATTGTATAAAATATTTCTATACAGTAAACCAAAATCTGCTTCCTTGACCATTCTATTATTTGAGCATTACCATGTTATTCCTTTTGTTTAAGCAGATATTAAATAAGTACCTTTTCAGGTTTCGGCAGCATAGTGGCATTCCAGATAAATCAGAGCATCGCTCTCAGTGAGAAAGACAGGTAGCACCTACATAAACCAATAAATAGGAAAGATAATTTCAAACGAATGAAGAGATTATGACTGGAGGAAGTGGGGTAGAGCTACTAGGATGGAGAGTATCCTGAGCTGAATTGTGTTGAGACCCCTTCTCTATCCTCACCTCCTCCAGACTGAGTCTCTGTACCTGTGAATATAACCTCATTTAGGAAAAAGATCTTTGTAGATGTTACCAAGTCAAAATTATGATGTTAGATAGGTCAGAAATGGATGTTTTTATAAGAAGAGAAGTAGAGACATTCACAGAGAAGATAATGAGAAACTTCAAAGGATCAATGTCATGTCAAGACAGGTACAGAGTAAAGTCAAGGGATGCAAAGGATTATTGGCAACTCCCAGAAGTTTAAAGAAACATGTCTTCCCTTAGACTCTTCAGTGAACACAGGGTTTTCCTATAACCTTGATTCTGAATTTCTAGTTTCTAAAAATGCAAGATAGTAAGGTTATGTTGCTTCAAACTAGTCGGTTTGTAGTACTTTACTATGTACACACTAAGAAAATTAGCAATAACAACAAAAAAACCATAATGGTCAGGAAAGGTGACTTTGAGCTAATAAGTTAGCTTTAATCAGAAATATTTTTTTCCAAACATATAAAGGAAGAACGGAAGTACTGAAATTAGAATGAGTTTGGAATGTTTCAGGAAGAGAAAGGAAAGCAATGGGTGCTCTTGTTTGTCTCTCTACCCAAAATTCTATAAATCTCACTATTGTAAAAGACCTTGCTCATTCTTTTTTTTAAAATTTTTTAATATTTATTTTATTTGTTTATTCCCTTTTGTTGCCCTTGTTGTTTTATTGTTGTAGTTATTATTGTTGTTGTTGTTGTTGGATAGGACAGAGAGAAATGGAGAGAGGGAGGGGAAGACAGAGAGGAGGTGAGAAAGATAGACACCTGCAGACCCGCTTCACCGCCTGTGAAGCAACTCCCCTGCAGGTGGGGAGCCAGGGTTCGAACCGGAATCCTTATGCCGGTCTTTGTGCTTTGCACCACCTGCGCTTAGCCCGCTGCACTACAGCCCGACTCCAGACCTTGCTCATTCTTAGGTTCACCAAAGAGCTAATATGGACTGAAGTAATTCAAACACCTAACTGAGTGAAACCCACGTTGCCTAGTCACATTTAGTAGAGAACTGGGTCTGGGTCTGTTCTGATAGGTACTTTATTTTAGTCAATATTTCTTTATCCCTAGTTTTGCACATAGCTTTAGTGTAGCAATAAAGTAGCAAGTCTTTTAAAAAATATTTATTTATTTATTTATTCCTTTTTGTTTTATTGTTGTTTTATTGTTGTTGTTATTGATGTCCTCATTGTTGTTGGATAGGACAGAGAGAAATGGAGAAAGGATGGGAAGATAAAGAGAGGGAGAGAAAGATAGACACCTGAAGACCTGCTTCACAACTTATGAAGCTATTCACCTGCAGGTGGGGAGCCGGGGCTCAAACAGGGATCTTTATACCTGTCCTTGGGCTTTGTGCTAAGTAGCAATTCTTAAAACTTATATACATTAAGGATAGTTTCTGGGTGGTGTCTCAAGTTTTTAGAAATCATTATTCTGGTTATGCCTCTGTAGGAGAGGACTCCTACAGATTCCTTTATGTAATGCCTTTGACTCCACTCATATCCTGACTACACTGATTCAAGAATGGAATCTGATCAGTTAGTTATTCCTCTCCAGGAGAAGAAATTGTTTTTCTTCATCCCTATCACCTGTTCTCATTCTGTTTCTTTTTTCTTTTTCTTTTTAAGTGTTTTATTTTAATGAGAAAGATGCCAGAGCCCTTCTCAGCTCTGGCTTATGGTGGTAGTAGGAAATAAACCTGGGTGCTCAGAGTCTCAAGTCTTGCAAAACTATTTTGCTGTGTCCCCAGTCTCTCACTCTATGTCCATTTGTCTCATTTTCCTTTCCTCTTTCTCTATGATACAAACATTTGAGCATTGTCAGAAGCCACTTAGCATTCTCTTGATTGGAAAACTAAACAGAAATTTTGATAAAAGAAAATAATTCATTGGTGCAACAGTTACGTAAGTTTACTTTAAACTCTTGAACTGGATGAAGCTGCCAACCAGTTGGCAATTGTCCACAATTAAACTGACATGAGGTTTATTTCTAGCTTTTCCTATTTAGAATTTGTAATAGTATTTCCCCTTACATTTTTTTTCCCTGAGAATTCTTCTCTTTCACTGTTCTTAATTATTTTATCTGTATATCGAAGTAGACATATTTTCACACAAATTGAATCTTTTATATTTATAAATTTTAGCATGGACATGACATACCTGAAGCAGGTAGAAAGATCAGTTTGACCTTGGGAGAGAGCTTTGTTAGATAAAAGACTATTATGAGATAATTAAAAAATGGTGTATTTGAGTATCAAAGCTGGGTAAGAAAGATTCAAATTCATTTTAAGTAGAGTATAAGTAGAAGCCATGCTAAAAGTATAAGTGCCCGGAGTCGGGCTGTAGCGCAGCGGGTTAAGCGCAGGTGGTGCAAAGCACAAGGACCTGCATAAGGATCCCGGTTCGAACCCCGGCTCCCCACCTGCAGGGGAGTCGCTTCACAGGCGGTGAAGCAGGTCTGCAGGTGTCTATCTTTCTCTCCCCCTCTCTGTCTTCCCCTCCTCTCTCCGTTTCTCTCTGTCCTATCCAACAACGACAACAACAATAATAACTACAACAATAAAACAACAAGGGCAACAAAAGGGAATAAATAAATAAAATAAAATATTTTTAAAAAATTAAAAAAAGTATAAGTGCCATGCCCACAAGTAGCAGACTGAGTTCCTGACACTGACTTAATTCTCCGTTGGGACTGTGGAGGGACAGGAAGTACCTGGAGTGTAAACCCACCCCCCCACCCCCCCCCACCCCCCCCCCACCCCCCAGAAAATGGAAGTGGTGACTGGTGTGGCTTGGAAAGGTGGAGGTGGGGCTTGGGTGTTAAAAGCTAGACCTGTGGGTGTGGCTCTCTCTGCTTAGGTCACCATGGTAGTAAGAGCTCTCAAGAGCTTCTATTGCTTTCTCTCTTTTTCTATCTACATGGGCCTCCCATCAAGATGTGTATAGGGAGCTTCTTTCTCTCTCGCGCTCTCTCTCTGCTTAGAGTGAGTCTCTTTCTGCTCAGGTCACAATGTGAGTAAGCTGATTTGGGGGCTTTCTCCCTCTCTTTTTCTCACTCTCCATTGGGCTCATGGCCCTAGGTGAGTGCCCCATCAACATGTGAGTAAAAGAGCTCTCTCTCTCTCTCTCTCTTTCTCTCTCTCTCTCTTTCTGCCTCTCTCTCTCTCTTCCTCCCTCCCTCTCTCTCGCCTAACATGTGGATATTCTCACTATTCCCAAATAAAGTTTAAAATTCATGAAAATCATGCTCTCTTCTCAATTCTTTGTTGAGATAATGAGTGAGGAACTTTTTAAATGTTAATGTTGGGGAAACAAGCACCAGTTCTCTTTCCTCCTCCCAATACAGAACATTTTCTCAGAACCTTTGACCAAAAGGGAAGGAAAAAAGGAACAATATATATCACCTTAGTGAATGTGAAAGTGATAACTGAGATGCTAGAAAGATTACTATTTTTTAAAAAAAAATTTATTTATAAAAAGGAAACACTGACAAAACTATAGGATAAGAGTGGTACAGCTTCACACAATTCCTACCACCAGACCTCCATATATCATCCCCTCCACTGATAGCTTTCCTACTCTTTAACCCTCTGGGAGTATGGACCCAAGATCATTGTGGGATGCAGAAGGTTGAAGGTCTGGCTTCTGTAATTACTTCCCCACTGAACATGGGCATTGAGAAGGATTACTATTACTTAAAGTTCAAATTAGTAGAGAAATTTTGGGAAGGAAGTTCCTCAAAATAAAAACTGGTTGACAATGGAAAGAAATGTGGACCTTGATTAGAAGTTGAGGAAACTCTTTAGCATGTTAGGAAGGCATCATTATGATCAAAGAAAGTCTGGAACCTCCAATATCTATAATAGAAAATATTTTAAAAAGTAATCTTATTTAAAGTCATGTGCAAAAAATAATAGAAAAAGTATATTGCCACAAAGTTATCCCAAGCTTGATGTACAAATGTTTCTGTGGTTATGTGTTGCTTTTGTGAATTCTTAGTCAAGTCAACCACATTAGAAACAAGCTGCTTCCAGGATTGGGAGAAGTAGAGGCTCTATAGTGGAGATGTGAGGTTCCTGCTGTCTTAGGGTTCAAAAAGACAATCGATAGTTAATGTTATCATCACATTATTTAGTAATTGGGTTAACTTTGAAAAGTCCTTTTGTCAGGATTTGCTGTACAGTACCCAGTATCTTGTATATAGTTGTGCTGTTGGTTGCTTCTGATCTACTTGGTCTAGGCTTTTGAGAGAGTCCGCATATCAAATACACAGTCTATATATCAAAAAGATTCAGTCTGTGTTTTAAAAAACTTAGAGACATACAATTAATTTTCCCCCTCTCATATTAATTAACTAGTGATTTATATGTCTACATTTTACTAGGAGTGTACATAACACCATTCCCACCACCAAAAGACTGTGACCCATCCCTCCCACCCACTGCCACCCCCACTGGCCCAGGAAGCTGCATGTCTACCCCTCACCACAGTATTTTTACTTTGGTGCCCTACTTACAATTTGGTCAGGTCCTGCTTTTAGTATCCCTTTCGGATCTTCTTAGTCAACTTCTGTTGATGAGTGGGATCATCCCATACTCATCTTTATCTTTCTGACTTAGTTCACTTAACATAATTCCTTCTAGCTCTGTCCAAGATGGGTCAGAGAAGGTGGGTTCATTGTTCTTGATAGCTGCATAGTATTCCATTGTGTATATATACCACAGCTTTCTCAGCCACTCATCTGTTGTTGGGCACCTGGGTTGCTTCCAGGTTTTAGCTATTATGAAGGCCCACTTTCCCGTATGCCTCTCCCAATCCATATCAAATAATATTGCATCTGCTGATCACAACCTAATCAATGCAATGATTGCCACCTCAACATGCTTCACTTCAGACTATGTCCAGAGACTTCACGTGTGGAATAACAACCCTTCAGCTTCATTACTCGGGTGAGACCTTTCCTTTCATATCATACTCTAATTCCATCTCAGGTGGTTCACTTTCTAACAAAGTCCCAAAACCTAGATATACACCAGTCTCTGTGAGAGAGAGCATATGTTCACACGTATCCATAAACTACTGCAAAATATATACCTGAAAGCAGAAGTACACTAGAGTTTGCAGTGAGTATCCCCCTAACACTTCCTCTCCACTATTCCAAGCTTTGGGTCCATGATTTCTCAACAAATTGTTTGGCTTTGTATGTTAACTCTCTTTTCAGTCACCAGGTTCCAGATGTCATCAGGATGCCGGCCAGGCTTCCCTGGACTGAAGACCCCACGAATGTGTCCTGGAGCTCCGCTTCCCCAGAGACACACCCTACTAGGGAAAGAGAGAGGCAGACTGGGAGTATGGACCGACCAGTCAACGCCCATGTTCAGCGGGGAAGCAATTACAGAAGCCAGACCTTCTACCTTCTGCAACCCTCAATGACCCTGGGTCCATGCTCCCAGAGGGATAGAGAGTGGGAAAGCTATCAGGGGAGGGGGTGGGATATGGAGACTGGGTGGTGGGAATTGTGTGGAGTTGTACCCTTCCTACCCTATGGTTTTGTTAATTTATCCTTTCTTAAATAAAAACAAAACAAAACAATAACTCAGTATATATTAAAAAAAAAAAAGAAACAAGCTGCTTAAGCAGAGGTCAGAAAACTATGCCCCATGGGACACTATGCACTAGCCAAGCATAGGTTTTACATGTTTAAATAGTTGAAAAAATTTTGCACTATGCACTAGCCAAGCATAGGTTTTACATGTTTAAATAGTTGAAAAAATTAAAAGACTAGAATTTTTGACATACGAACATTACACAAAATTCATAAAATGTCTCAGGATACACCAGCACTAGTTTGTTTACTTTCTTTTTTAAAATTTTTTAATTTTTTTTATATTTATTTATTTATTCCCTTTTGTTGTCCTTGTTTTATTGTTGTAGTTATTATTGATGTCATCGTTGTTGGATAGGACAGAGAGAAATGGAGAGAGGAGGGGAAGATGCGGGGGAAGGGGGGGAGAAAGACAGACACCTGCAGACCTGCTTCACCGCCTGTGAAGCAACTCCCCTGCAGGTGGGGAGCCGGGGGCTCAAACCGGGATCCTTCCTCCGGTCCTTGTGCTTTGCGCCACCTGTGCTTAACCCGCTGCGCTACCACCTGACTCCCTAGTTATTTTACTTTCTGTCTGTGACTGAATTTCCACTAAGACATGCATGTTAGAAAAAAGATCACATGGTCTTCCAAGTTTGAAAAACATGTACTGTCATGCTCCATATTATAGAAGAAAGTGTGCCAATCTCCTAGATCACCAATACTTTTGTTGCTTGAAGACTTTTTTGAATAAGATATTGAGATATTTAAAGGAAGAAAACTTCACCTTCATCAAACTATGAAAAGAGGCTCTGTCTCTTTTTTTCTATTACCTGTTTGTTAATAAATAACAAACTTTGGTTTAGGACTAGCTCTTATTGGACCCTTGCTTGAATTATGAAGCAAACTTGGAGCTACCACTTATTTTTTTTTTTTACCACTGCTTTTTCTGTCTATTGGGAGTTAATGAAATTAACAAACAACAATAACAAAAAACCTAATTGAGTAAAACCCAACTGACCAACACATCATTTTGCAGTAAATCCACTGAGAGGATAAAAAAAAACCTGGAAAAAATTGCTAAGTGGCATTTTAGTTCTTGTTTTAGCTATCTCCCAAGATTCAGTTACTTTATTGCCATTCTACTCCATGAAATGTTGAAGATCTTTCCAATAAACACCTTCTGTTTTTTCTTAAGTCATGTCTTAAAGAGTTTTAAGACTTGCAACAATATGTAATCCTTATTTATATACACACAAAAAAGGATAAGGACACAGGGTTTGTAGGCATTCCTTTTATGGGGCCCTAAGAGCTTCCTGAATTATTTACTAACCTCCTGCCAGTACTTATGGTCAGGTACTTCTCACATTTAACCTAGAAATTGTAGTTATTAAGGTGATGCTTTCTGATCTTGGCATTGAACAACAGCAAAGCCAAGTTACAAACATTTTCTGTAAGATTAAGGAGTGTGCTATGTGTTGTTTGTTGCTGTGTTGATGGGAATAACTAATATATACCCTAACTCATTTTAAGAGAGAAGAAGACATAGCACACTTAAAACAACCCAAATGCTTTATCTATTATTCACAGGTAGTTGCAAAGATTTAGTACATCATCAAATAGACCATCCAAAGACATAACTGGGATCAGTACAAATACTGTGTAGGGAACAGATTCTTCCTTTTTCCCTATTTGCTTCCTTCTGTTTGTCACATTTGTTGGACTTACCCTACACCTCACGATTTCCAACCTCCTCCAAAGTCATTCTTTCTGGCATTCATGTCAAGTCTTATTTAAAAATGACCATGCCTGTTCAAAAAATGGGAAGAGGAGATAGCATAATGGCTATGCAAAAGAGACTTTCATGCTTGAGCCTCCAAGGTCCCCTGTTCAGTCCTCCCTAACCACATAAACCAGCGCAAAGCAGTGCTGGAGATGGTTGGAGAAAGAAAAATCATAGGTTAGAAAGAATACAGAAAATTAAATATAAATATCTCTACCATGGTACAAAAAATGGCAGAGCAGATCATAGAAGTGTGTTATCAGCAATAACACACCAGGTCAATGAACACCTTCATGCAAGCATATTCCAACTAATGAATAAACAAGTCTCTATTTTAATTATTTAATAAAAATTGGTAAGAGTAAATAGATAGCACTTTGACAAGACAAAAAAATTTGGGGGGGGCCCTGCGGTAGTGCAGCCGGTCAAGCACACATGGAGCACAGAGCAAGGACCTGCTTAAGGACCTGGTTCCAGCTCCAGATCCCCACCTGCAGGGGGATCACTGCACAATCAGTGAAGTAGGTCTGCAAGTGTAAATCTTTCCCTCTCTCTGTCTTCCTATTCTCTCTCGAGTTCTCTCTGTCCTATCCAATAACAGAGACAGCAATAAACAACAGTAATAATAACAACAACAACAATAAATAAATAACAAGGACAACAAAAGGGAAAAAATAGTCTCCGGGAGCAGTGGTGCAGGCACCGAGGCCCAGCAATAACTCTGGAGGTAACAAACAAACAAACAACAACAACAACAACAAAATTCCAACACCAAATTACACTAGGTGCAGCTTTACCTTGACTCAATCGTTTTCATCAGCTCACTTACGAACAAGTGAAAACAGCCAACAGTCTGCAAACCAACAGGAATACTGATTTTTAGAGTCACTATCATGGAAAGAACACTTCTGAATTTTCCATAGACACATTATTCTACTATTAGGTGCTTGCTTCCAGTAATGTTCACCTTTTGACAAACTCTTTGGCTTCTCTTGGTAGGAGTACCTTTGAGTCCAGGGAGCTCTTTCCCAGCTTTGTCTAGGGTTGGAAACACTTCAATTTCCAAAATGCTGTGCTACATAGAGCATTCACTTTTCCTGCACTAATTCTTATAAATCCAGGAGAGAATGCTGCATGATAGGGATGGACCCCGGCCTGCCTCAGTATAATGTGGTTTTTATGTTGACATGCTCCATTAGGGACCACCACACACATCTTCTTCAATAAACAATCTTACAGTTCAAGTAATAAAGTCATTTATGGAGAGAAGTCAGCCAAAAGACCAAGACTTATGAGAGATTCTTAGAGAGAAATCACACACTAAGGTTGAAAGAGAATCTCATAGATTCAAATCAAAAGACTGTCTTTCAACTGGTAGGACTAATTCCTATGGTCCCAATGCTTGACATTTCTTCTTGAATTTAGAAAGACTCATCTATTCTGTTCCAAGTAAGCAAGGGGCGTTTGGTGATTTTTAAGCCAATTAAAATCCTCTTTGAATATCAGAATAGTTTCCTCTGCTTTTCCAAAACATAAGAATTTATGATCAAATCAGAACTTTTCTACTTTTAATTGGCCCCTTGTGTTCCCAGAAGAAAGCAAGGCAGAAAGTTATAAGATATCTCTTATTGAAAGTCACTATTACAAAAATTAATTTTTTAAAGATATATCAACTGTTATATGGGTTCCTAATTATTCTGTGGAGCCTAGATAAAATTTACATTTTATCTAGGACTTGCAAGTCCAGGAGAAGTAAGAAGAGTGTTGTCAAGGAGTGCATGTAAGTGCACTTAATATGTGATTATCTCTGACTGGAAGATTTTAATACTCCTCACTGACATTCATATTGTATTAGTTGATCTGAATAGGACTCAATAGATGGTATATTTCAATATATACAGGTATAAAATGTAGACTATGTACTTAAAAATATATATACATATATATACATATATATATATGCTTCTGTGTCTATTTATATATTGAATTAGGGTATAAATAATGTATACTTTAAAGCCAATTTAAAAACATTTCAGTTTATATTAAAGGAATAATAAGGTCAGAAATATTAAATATAACGTAAAAAAGAAATTTAGGTGTGCAATGTAATGCATTTTTACATAGGTTTATAACTCACCAACCACCAAATATATTAAGATATAAAACACACACAAGAGCTGAAATTTAAACCCAAGTCTGCCAGCTCAAAAAAGCTTTTCCTCTGCATTTCACAGTAGAGGGTATTTCCCTTAGCACTGCCCAGAATCCATTAAGAAGGAGTATCCTATCCCTATCTTTACACATTCAATATTTAGAGTTATAAATATCCTGGTGAAGGTAGAAAATTTCCAAAGGAAAGATGCTAGAAGATGTCAACCCTATAATCAGGCCTGGCCCACTCCATCTTGATGAGAAGGAATTCCTCCCATACATGTGTCTAAAAACACAATTCATGCTCTTTTCTAAACTTTCTTGCATCCAGGGAAAGTGAGGGGTGACTATTGTATTCTTTTTAAGGATGTCTTCCATACCTAGAAAAGAGTAAAATGCCTTGTCTTCTATTTAGCTAACATTAGAACTGGTGCAACTGTTCGTGAGGGAAGACCATACCAATGTGGTGAAAAAGGAGGGAAGAAAGAGACCGAGTCTCTGACCGCCTGGTTGATTCCCTGAAACAGAGGTCAAAAACTTATTTATCACAAGGTCAGGTAGTAAATATTTTAGTTTTTGTGGGCCACATATGATCTCCATTGCATATTATTATTTTTTCCTTTTTTTTAAGCAAACTTTCTGGGCTATGAAAATACTCCATAGGATGGATTGATCCACAGGCCATACATTGCTGACCTTTTTCTTAAATCAAGCCAGAAACTACCTATCTCCAGAGTTCTTATTAAAGAATAAAAACTAAGAACTTTTTAAGTTACTCTAAGCCAGACTTCCTATTTCTTGTGTACAATTAAAATGTACCTGATGTGGCAGTGTCTGCTTACTTAATATACTCCACATATTACAGAAGGACTAATAGTAAAGAAAGCATTGGCTTGACTAAAGAGAAGTATGATAGAAGCACACTATGCTTTCCTCTTAAAATGTAGAGAACACTGTTGCCTTGGAGGAAAGGAACTGGATGGAAGGAGAAATGGTTGTGAAAAGCAAGAGCTGGGGAGAGGAAGTTCTTTGAATTGCTAAAGGAAGAAGAGTACCTGAAAAACTCTTAAAAGCTGAGTCCAAGGATTGGGATTTCCCCACCTGAATAATTGAAATGGTTTGCAGCTTGCATCTCTCATTCCTTTTGCCACCACTGGCGATATTTAGTTTTATGTGTCAGCTTGGTTGTATTAGCATATCCAGTTATTCTGCTAAATGAAAATTCAGGTGTTGCTCCAGAGGTAATTTTTATATCAGTTGACTTTTTATTTTTAAGAGAGTATCATCAATAATACAGTGGACCTCCTTTGATCAGTGGAGAACTCCTGAGTGTAGCATTGAGGTTTCTCAGAAGAAGAATAAGATCATCCCTACCCATGTCTGAAGACTCAGCTCTTGCTTGAGCTTGCATCTATTGGTCTGCCTTTTTTACTACAAACTTGTCAGCTATTACAATCTAGTAAGATGATTCCTTGAAAGAAATCATATGCATGTAGTCAGTCCTCATTATCTATGTACTTCATATTTATGAGTTCTTTCACTTGCTAAAGTTTATGTGTAGCCCCCAAATCACTGATCTTAGTTCTGTTTTTGTTTGTTTGTTTGTTTTTCGTTCACTGGGGTTTTACTGCTCTGGGCAGACTTTTTCAGTTACATAGAGAGAAATATAAAGATAGAGCATTGAAGCTTCCCCCAGGATTATGGAGGCCTAGCTTGAACCTGGATTGACAAAGCAGACACCTTCCCAGGTGAGCTATCTTGCTGGCCCTATTCTTGGTTCTTTAACAGTCATTCATGGAAATACACAGATGGCAAAAGATTTGAATTTCAGATGCACTTGTTCCCAGCTGAGGGTCAGCAAAGCAACATTCTGCCTTCCTTTCCCGCTTCTCATACTAAATAAGAACCATTTTCTACAATCTATTTAGTACTACTTTTTTTTTGTGGTCTTTGTCAGTAATTTTACTCCTTAAGTGGGCCCCAAGCATAGTACTAAATTGTTTCCTAGAGGTCCTAAGTATAGGAAACTATGATATTCTTATAGAGAAAATGTGTGTTAGATAAGCTTTGTTCAGGCATGAGTCATTGGACTATCATGAACTCAGTGTTAATGAACCAACAGCACATATTAAGTAAGACATATTTAACCAGACATAATGCATAAAACAATATTATATATTGATCAACTATTGAAAATATTGTCATGAGAGGCTCATAGGATCCCAACCTTATTTTTGCCCTAAGGACAATATTGCTAATTCAGTGTTTATTGAAACTTTATGGAATAGAACTACCCCAAGTAATTAGAGCCTGGTAATTAACACACACATTTGTATACATACAATATACATACATTTTTGTAGATGACTATACATATTGTAGGTATGAATATATATAGACGTGTGTGTGTGTGCGTGTGTACAGATGATCTTGACTTACGATGTTCAACTTCACATTTTAAAAAAATTTTTTAAAATATTTATTCCCTCTTGTTGCCCTTGTTGTTTTATTGTTGTAGTTATTATTGTTGTTGTCATTGTTGGGTAGGACAGAGAGAAATGGAGAGAGAGGGGAAGACAGAGGGGGGGGAGAGAAAGATAGACACCTGCAGACCTGCTTCACTGCCTGTGAAGCGACTCCCCTGCAGGTGGGGAGCCGGGGTTCGAACCGGGATCCTTATGCCGGTCCTTGTGCTTTGCGCCACCAGCACTTAGCCTGCTGCACTACAGCCCGACTCCCAACTTCACATTTCTTTAACTTTCAATGGTGTGAAAGTGTGTGTGTGTGTGTGTGTGTGTGTGTGTGTCTGATAAAAAAAGAAAGAAAAACAAGTCATCACCAGAGAAGCAGAATCATGCATACATAAGACCCCAGTGTAGCAAAAAGGAAAGAAAAATGATGTATCAAATAACATATATATATATAATATGGAAAACTCTCACTGCTCTCAATGTTGTTCATTAAGTGTGAACACACTGAAGGACAGATATATCTAAGTCTATCAGGAAACTGTTCAATTTCTCCTATCTCTTCACAAAGTATACAGTTATCACCGACCATTCAAAGCAGTGATCAAAGTCTTAAAGCCTGTGCAGACTCACATTCCTTCTCTCTGATGTGGTGTTTGTTCTCTTGACCAGTCTTGACCACACTCAGTCCCCATGTAATTGTCCTCCACTTTTCTCTTTTTTAAAAAATTACCAACAGGGTTATAGCTGGGGCTTAGTGCTAGCACTAGGAATCCACACCACTACCAGTGACCACTTTTCTCCCCTTTCCTATCTATTATATTTGATGGACAGAGAGAAATTGAGAAGAGAAGGGAAAGAGAGAGAGAGAGAGAGAGAGAGAGAGAGAGAGAGGGAGACACCTGCAGACTGGCTTCACTGCTTCACTGCTTATGAAGTATTCCCCCTGCAGGTGGAAAGCAGGGACTTGAACCCAGGTCCTTGCACATGGTAACATGTGCCCTCAACTGGGTGCACCACCACCAAGCCTCCCTCTGCTTGACATTGTAGACTTATCTCTTGCTCACATTTCATAGTTGTCTGTCTTTCACTTACACAGCACCAGCATTCCAGCATCCTTACCCCAGCATCAGCATCTCTGAGCTAGCTTCCTTAGACTAGCATCCTGCAACTGTATTTTTATACCAATATATCAATACCCTCCTCTCTATATAGTATCCCTACAGTAGCTTAGCTTTGCTAGAGTTCCCGAACTTCATCCCTGTTTTCTGTAACATGCTGCACATTTTTTCTTTCCCTACAATATTACTGAACCTGATGTTTGTCAGATAAATCTTACTCATATTCCAGCCCACATACCAGTTCTTCTAGGAAGACTTCGCCTGTCTTCCTTGCTAAATTCTTCCATTGCCTATCTCACTCTTTAGCACTTGATGTGATTTTTAATGGTTTCAGTTATTATTTAATCATCTGTAGGGGTTCTTAATAATTTTCTTCTGTGAGGCCTCATGGTAATCTGGGAAAGCCAGAGAAATGTTATCAAATGCATGACATAAAATACATAGGGTTTCAAAGAAACTTGCATTTCAATATAATTGGTTATCAAAATATTTTCTTGAATGTTGCATGGTAGTAAATTTGCTTTATTAAGATATTGAATAATAAGATCTAGTGGAAGTTCTAGTAACTGCTGTAATTTTGAAGTGGTGATAAGTACAAGTGATATTTTTCAGCAATTGCATCAATTGTAAGGAGATATAAAATATGGACTTTGTATTAGAAAAAGTCACATAAATCTATTCTATTTAATTTGTTGCTTAAATTTGTAATGAAAGGATATTCTTCACCTCAATTAGGGCTTTTAAAAGTAAAGACGCTATTTTTTTTTTTTTGTCATCCAGCTCAGGAATCCACATGCCATTACTCATTTCTACATATACCTTTTCAATTAAGAAATCTAGAAATATATCTAAATTCCAAATTGACTGGAACAACAGTCATGCTTCATTTTGATTTACATTTTATTCCTCTGTACTTGAAGCTTAACAAATACTCAAAAAACATTGTTGATAGACAAAAGGAAGAAATATATTCTATTGTCTTCTAGACTCTGTGTGAACTTTCCCTCCACACTTTACTACTTTAAAACTGAGGTCACTTTTCATTTTCTTCAGATAATCCTCTATTCTTACTCTCCATAAACCTATTGAATTGGCTTTTCCTTTTCTACACTCTCATTATGAAACATTTCTTCCTATAGATTTTTAATTCTGAGTCCTCTCATTCGTACTTTTTTAGTGAAGGATTTTCTTTAGGGTCAGGGTTATGTTTATTTATTTATTTATTTTTTAACTCTGAGATCAAATTTTATTGTATCTTTGTACCTCAAACACTTTTTTTTACTCGTTCTTTTCTTTTTTTTCCTTATAAAAAGAAACACTGGCAAAAGCATAGGACAAGAGGGGTACAACTCTACACTCTACACAGTTCCCACCACCAGAACTCCATATCCCATCACCTCCCTTGATAGCTTTCCTATTATTTACCTCTCTGGGAGTATGGAACCAAGTTCATTGTGGGATGCAGAACATAGAAAGTCTGGACTCTGTAATTGCTTCCCCGATGAACATGGGCATTGACAGGTCGATCTATACTCCCAGCCTGCCTTACTCTTGCCCTAGTGGGGCATGGTTCTGGAGAATTGGAGCTCCAGTACACATTGGTGGGGTTTCTGTCCAGGGAAGTCTAGTTGGCATCATTGTAGCATCTGGAACCTAGTGGCTGGAAAAAGAGTTAACATATAAAGCCAAACAAGTTGCAGACTAATCATAAACTTAAAGTCTTGAATAGTGTAGATGAAGTGTTGGAGGGTCCTCCATTTTGTAGATAGCTAGTAGGCATATTTTAGTTATATTCCAAAGGGCCTGTGGCTATACTAGATTTTTTTCCCCCTGAGTCTAAAATCTGATATACAGGTGGATCCAAGTTATTGTCTGGAGACATGGTGTCATGGCTGGAAAAAGGACCAGAAAGCTGGAACAGGGAAGAGAGTAGCTCCCAAAATGTGAAAGGTGTAGAAATATTGTTGACTGTAAACCCCATAGATCTGATGTGATCCTTTTCAGCTTAGGAGCCTACGTGACCTCTACATCCCTATAGATCAGAGTTCACATTCTGTGATCATGAGTCAGAACATTCCAAGCTGCCCCAATATCAGGACCCATCTTCCTCAGGTGCAGCATAGAGTATGTTTTCCAGCCTCCCTTCAGAGGATGGAACATTCTCTACCATGGTTGATCCTGACTGTTTGGCATTCTCAAGACTCCCCGAATAGGGCCCCAGCTGATGGGGTGGCCTGACAGTGACTAAAGAGTCATCGTTAAAGTATGCCAGTCTCTTGCCCTTATTCAGCTTTTGCAGTCCTTGCTTTGCTAAGGTTAGCTTTGGAGTGAGTGAGGGAAGTGTAATAGGAAGTAAGTGAAGAGGGTATCTAAGTCTAAGTAGAAAATATTTCATTAGGAACTTTATAATGACTCACTGTAGACAATTGTGTCCTTTTTCTTTCAGGTATATATTTTGCCTTAATTTATGGATACATGTGAACATAAGCTCTATGTCATGGAACCTGGTCTATATCTAGGTTTTGGGACTTTGTTAGGAAGTGAACCACCTGGAATGGAATTAGAGAATCCTATGAAAGGAAAGGTCTCACCCAGCTATTGAGGCTAAAGGGTTGACATTCCACACCTGACATATCTGGACACAGTCTGAAGTGAAGCATGCTGAGGTGGTTGCATTTATTGGGGTCGGTGGATGCAATATCATTTGGTGTGAATTGAGAGAAGCATGCAGGAAAGTGAGCCCCACCCTAGAGGTTCCAGGACTGAGGGAAATCTAGGCTCTATAGAGCAAGTGGGAGATTCCTGCCATTTTAGGGCTTAAGAAGGCAATAGTTATTGCTATATTTAGATTAGTAATTGGGTTAATTCTGAAAAATCCCTTTGTTAGGATTTGCTGTATCATACACAACATCATGGTGATTTATATCCTTTGATATAATTTGTATATAGCTATATCACCAGTTGCTACTGTTCTCCCTGGTCTAAGCTTTTAAGAGAGTCAACATAACAAAGACTCAGCCTATGGTCTGTGCATTAAACAGTATGAGACAGGGCAGGGGTAGATAGCATGATGGTTATGCAAAGAGGCTGTCATGCCTGAGGCTCCAAAGTCCCAGGTTCAATCTCCTGCACCACCATAAGCCAGAGCTGAGCAGTGCTCTGGTTAAAAAAAAACAAACAAAAAACAGTTTGAGACATTCAGTTAACTTTCCCCCCTCATATTAAATAAATTTTGATTTATATGACTACAAATTAATAGGAGTGTACATAAACACATTTCCCATAACAAAAAGACTATGTCCCATCCCATCCTCAGTTCCCCCTCCCCCTACTCCTTGAAGCCTGCATCCAACCTTACCTCAACCCAGGGTTTTTACTTTAGTGTTCTACTCCAATTTCAGTCAAATTCTGCTTTGAGTTTACCTTTCTGTTCTTCTTTCTCAACTTCTGTTCATAAGTGGGATCATCCCATACTTGTCTTTATCTTTCTGATTTAGCTCACTTACATAATTCCTTCTAGCTCCATCCAAGATGGGACAGAGAGCGTTAGTTCATTGTTCTTAGTAGCAGCTTAGTATTCCATTATGTATATACCACATATTTCTCAGCCACTCCTCTGTTGCTGGGCACCTGGGTTGCTACCAGGTTTTAGCTATTCTGAATTTTGCTGCTATGAACATAGGTGTACACATATCTTTTTGGTTGGGTATTATGGAGTACTTGGGGTATATGCCCAGGAGAGGAATTACTAGTTTATATGGAAGGTCCATGTCTAGTCCTGTGAGAGTTCTCCATACTGCTCTCCACAGAGGCTGGACCAATTTACATTCTCACCAGCAATGCAAAAGGCTTCCTCTGTCCCCACAACCTCTCCAGCATTTGTTGCTGCTGTCCTTTTTGATGTATGCCATTCTCACAGGAGTGAGGTGGTATCTCAGTGTTGTCTTTATTTGCATTTCTCTGACAATCAGCAACCTGGAGAAATTTTTCATGTGTTTGTTAGCCTTTTGGATCTCTTCTGTAGTGAATGTTCTATTCATATCCTATACCCTTTTTTGGATGGGGTCATTTGATTTTTGTTGCTAAGTTTTCTGAGCTCTTTATATATTTTGGTGATTAGTCTCTTGTCTGATGTATGGTATGTGAAGATCTTCTCCTATCCTGTGAGGGGTCTCTTTTGTGGTAGTTTCTGTGGCTGTGCAGAAGCTTTTTAATTTGATGTAGTCCCACTGATTTGTTATTGTTTTAATCTTTCATGCAGTGGGTTTGTATCTTCAATGATGTTCTTAAAGTTTAGGTGGGAAAGTGTTCCACCATTTTCCTCTAAGTATTTGATAATATCTGGTCTAAAATCCAGGTCCTTGAAGCATTTGGAGTTGAATTTTGTTTCTGGTGAGATAAAGTGGTTCAGTTTCATTCTTCTGCATGTTTTGAAGAGAGCTTCCTTCTTCCATTTAAGACTTTGGGGCCCCTTATCAATAACTAGATGTCCATAGTTATGGGAGTTTACTTCTTGGCTTTCAATTCTGTTCCACTGGTCTGTGTACTTATTCTTGTTCAAGTACCAGGCTGTTTTGATGATGATGGCCTTATAATATAGTTTGAGATCTGGGAGTGTGATGCCTCCATTTCTGTTTCTTTTCCTCAAGACTGTTTTGGCAATTCTGGGTGTTTTGTGGTTCCAGATAAATGATTGCAGTTTATGTTCTATTCTCTTAAAGAAGCTTGGTGGAACTTTATGGGTATCTCATTAAATTTGCATATGGCTCTGGGGAGAATATTCATTTTGATGATACTAATTCTTCCAATCCATGAGCATGGAATGTCTTCCGTTTCTTGGTATCATTTTCTATTTCCTCGAATAGTGACTCATAGTTTTCAGTATACAAGTCATTCACTTTATTCCTTGGTATTTTATTGATTTTGCTGCAACAGCGAATGGGAGTGATTTCTGGATGTCTTCATCTTCAGATTTAGTGTTTGCATAAGGAAATGCCACTGATTTTTGTATATTGATTTTGTAGCCTGACACCTTGCTATCTTGCCTAATAACTTCCCGTAGTTTTTCTTTAAGTGTTTCTATGTATGTTATCATATCAGCTGCAAGTAGTGAGAGCTTGACTTCTTCCCTTCCAATCTGTATTCCTTTGATTTCTTTCTCTTGCATGATTGCTATGGCAAGAACTTCCAATACTATGTTGAAGAGTAGTGGTGATAATGGACAGCCTTGTCTAATCCCCAATCTGAGGGGGAATGCTTTCAGCTTCTGTCCATTGGGTATGATGTTGGCTGTAAGTGTGCTGTATATGAACTCCACTATCTTGAGGAATTTCCCATCTATTTCAATTTTTTGCAGTGTTTTTGAGCATGAATGGGAGTTGGATTTTGTCAAAGCTTTGTGTGCATCTAATGAGATAATCATGTGGATTTTGGTTTTGCTTTTACTGATGTGGTGAATGAAATTGATTGGCTTATGTATGTTGAATCTGCCTTGCCTTCCTGGGATAAATCCCACTTTGTTGTGATGAACAATTTTTTTTTTTTTGATATACTGCTGTATTTGCTTGGCCAGGATCTTGTTCAATATTTTATCATCTATGTTCATCAGAGATATTGGTCTGTAGTTTTCCTCTTTTGTTATGTACCTATCTGCTTTTTGGATCAGGGTGATATTGGTTTCATAGAAGGTGAAAGGGAGTGTTCCTGTTTTTTCAATCTTGGGAGAGCTTTAGAAGTATAGGTATTAACTGTTTCTTGAAGGTTTTGTAGAATTCATTTTTACGGGGCTGGGCGGTGGTGCACATGGTTAATTGCACATGTTACAATGCACAAGGATCAGGTTCGAGCCCCTAGTCCCCACCTGCAGGGGGAAAGCTTTGCAAGTGGTGAGGCAGAGCTGCAGGTATCTCTCTACCTCTCTCCCTTTATCACCCCCTCCCTCTTAATTTCTGTCTGTCTCTATCTAATAAATAAATAAAGATAGTAAAAGAAAACATTTAAAAAAATAATTAGTTTTTAAAGCCATCTGGTTCATGACTTTTGTTGTTGGGTTGATTATTAATAATTGTTTTGATTTCTTTGTCGATGATTGGTGCATTTAAGTTTTGTAGTTCTTCTTGGTTCAGTTTTGAAAGGGCATATGTTTCTAGGAATTCTTCCATGTCCTCCAGATTCTCTGTCTTGGTGGCATATAGTTCTTCATAGAAGTTTTGCATGATTTTCTGTATTTCTGTGGTGTCAGTTGTGATATCTCTTCTATCATTTACAATTCTGCTTATTTGTGTCTTCTCCCTTTTTTTTTTTTTTTTTAGAGTCTGGATAGGGGTTTGTCAATCTTGTTCAGTTTTTCAAAGAACTAACTTTGGCTTCATTGATCTTTTGTACAGCTCTCTTTTTTTTTGATGTTGCTATTTCTGCTATAATTTGAGTGATTTCCATCCTTCTGGTTGCTTTAGGGTTCCTTTGTTCCTCTTCCTCTACTCCTTAAGGTATGCAGTAAGGTCATTTATTTGAGCTTTTTCTTGTTCTCTAGTGTGTGACTGTATGGCTACAACACAATATGGCTGTATGGTTTCCCTCTCAGTACTTCTTTAGCTGTGTTCCAAATATTTTGATAACTTGTGTCTTAATTTTCGTTTGTTTCCAGAAATATTTGAATTTGACCTAGCCATTATTAAGCAGCATGTTGTTGAGGTTCCAAATTTTGTAACTTTCAGTAATTTTCTGTTTGTTGTTGAATGTTAGCTTTACTCCACTGTGGTCTGAGAAGATACTTGGGATGATTTCAATGTTCTTGAATTTGTTGATACTGTCTTTGTGGCCTAACATATGGTCTACCCTTGAGGATATGCTGTGCGGATTTGAAAAGAATGTGTATTTCAGTTTTTTTGAGGTGAAGAACTCTTAAAATATCCAGGAGGTCTAGTCTGCCCATTTCTTCATTTAATTCTCTTGTTTCTTTGTTGATCTGTCTAAGTTTAAGTGGGTTGTTGAAGTCTCCCACTATTGTTGTATTACTACTGAAGTATTTTTGTAGTTCTTTCAGTAGGTGCTTGATGTATTTAAATGGGCCCTCATTGGGTGCATAGATGTTAATAAATGTTAAATTTTCTTGGTTGATTGATCCTCTAATCATTATGAAATGAACTTGTCTATGTTTATTACTTTATTTAATTTAAATTCTGTTATGTCAGAGATGAGAATGGCTGTTCTGACTTTTTTCTGGTCCATTGTCTTGTATGATAGTTTTCCATCCTTTTACTTTAAGCCTGTGTTTGTCTTGTTGGGTCAGGTAGGATTCTTGCAAGCAACATATGGTTGGGTTGTCTTTCCTGATCCATCCTCCTACTCTGTACTCCATTTAATGGGTGAGTTTAAGCCATTGACATTTATTGATATTATGGATTGAATGTATTGTAGTGCCATTATTCAAAAACTTTTTATTTGCTCTGATATATGGTATGCATTATAGTGATGTTCTTGTTTATAAGAGGTATTTTAGAACCTCTTTCAAGGCATGCTTGGTGATGGTTGCCTCCTTTAACTGTTGTCTGTCTGAGAAGGTTTTGATCCCTCTATCTACTCTGAATGAAAGTCTAGGAGGATATAATATCCCTGTTTTAAACTCCTTTTCATTGAGGGCTCAATAGGTATCTGACATTCTCTTCTGGCTTTTAGAGTCTGAGTGGAGAAGTCTGCTGATAGTCTTATGGGTTTTCCCTGTATGTGACTTTTTGTTTTTCTCTTGCAGCCTTTAGGATCCTTTCTTTATCCTTACTTCCTTTCATTGTAACGATGATGTGTCTTGGTGTCTTCAGGACTGGGTTGATTCTTTTTGGGACTATCTGGGCCTCTTGAATCTTAATGTCCTTTCTGATATTTAGGTCTGTGAAGTTTTCTTCTATTATTTCCTCTAGGATGTTTTCTTCCCTTTCCTCTCTTTCTTCCTCTGGTAGGCCAATTATACAAATGTTACTTCTTTTGAGACCATCTCATATGTCTCTGTTGTTGTTTTCAGTGTTTCTCAATCTGTTTTTGAGCCCTTTACCTCTTTCTTTGTTTTCTCTAGCTCATCCTCTATCTGGCTGATTCTGTTTTCTGCTTCTGTTAATCTGCTTTCCCTTCTCTCAGCAATTTCTTCAGCTCAGTTATAGTATAGCTTGTTCTGCTAATTGTTCTTTTACCTCAGCTATTTCAACTTCCAGTTCTCTAAATACTTCGAGGTAGCTAGTATTTTCCTTGAGGGTTTCATTTGTTGTTTCCCTAATTCTGATAGCCCTTTCTCTATAGTTGTCTTCATTTCTGTCATTATTAGTTTTACTATTGCTTGTATACTTTTCTTATCTATGGTTCCCTCTGACTGATTTGCATTTTCTTCTGGGCTCCTGTCTTGATTCATTGTGGTGGCAGTTTTTTTTTTTTTCTCCTCATTTAACCATTTTTTTAAAATTATTGTGGTTTATATTATTATGTTCTGTCATTGTTCAGTTGTTGTGTTTCTTTTTTTAATCTTAAGTTTTTTATATTTATTTATTTATTTATTTTCCCTTTTGTTGCCCTTGTTGTCTAACATTGTTGTGGTTATTGATGTCATCGTTGGTGGACAGAACAGAGAGAAATGGAGAGAGTAGGGGAAGACAGAGTGGGGGAGAGAAAGACAGACACCTACAGACCTGCTTCACCACCTGTGAAGCGATTCCCCTGCAGGTGGGCAGCCAGGGGCTTGAACTGGGATCAAGCCAAAGGCTTGAACTGGAATCAAGCCAGGGGTTTGAACTGGGCTCCCTGTGCCTTGTGCCATGTGCACCTAACCTGCTGTGCCACCGCTGGACTCCCAGTTGTAGAGTTTTGAGTACTAGCCACGCCATACTAAAGGCTTTTCACAAATGTAGTTACAAACCTCAGAAATCACAATAGCAACAGACACAAGGATTGATGCAGTTCAACCAATACCAGTTAGCCAAAAAAACACCTCCAGTCCAAGAAAAAAGTAGCAATCAGAACCAAAAGAAAAAGAAAGAGAAAGGAAAAAAGGGAAAGCAAGAGTAGACAGCTGTCCACTATAATTTCTACGGATAGTAAGAGGAGAAAGGAACTGAGAAAGAACACACTCACACACACATACACACACAGTCTTTCCTAGTCAAATTTCTTCCACAAAATAATTCACAAATGAATATCAGTCAATTCAGAAAGCAAAAGAAGGAGGAAAAGTAGAAGAAAGAAGGGGAAAAAATGAGTAGTGAAAGGAAAGTTTTTTTTTTTAATTACATAGGAGGAAAGAAAAAGAAAGGTGGAAAGAAGAGGGGGAGAGAAACAAATTTCTCTCATAATGGGTAGACTACCCATTGTAAAAGGCAACAGCAGTTAATTTTGGTCAACCTGAAGAGGAGGGGAAAGGGACATTCACATATAATAATAATAATAATAAAATAAGATAGAGTAAAAAAAACAAACCCTAAAAGTCAGTGTGCAACTTGGATCACTACAGAATGGCTGCATGCAGCCTGAGCAGAGATAACCTAGTATAAAAAAAATTAAAAATCTAAAAAAACCTCCAGGTAGTCTTTCCCAGGCAGGGCTGAGGCTCTGATTGTTCAGGTATTTTATCACTCAAATAGAGCTCCAGTCACCTAAAAAAAAAAGAGAGAGAGAGAAGCTTAGGAAATAGAACAAGGCTTGGGTGAATACCCCTGCTGGGCCAGGAATCTTGGTAAAGAAAATAGCTCTGCTGGAAGCCTGCTAGGAGCAGCCCTTCTGGGATGGGGGAAAATGGTGAATTCATAAGCTAAAACTCTTACTTTCTTTGTCTGTTTGGCCTCTCTTTGCTAGCCCAAGAGTGGGTTATAGGACACTCATTTGGTGTCACCCTGACCACCCTTTATTCACCCTTTCACAGGCATGCCAGTTATCCTACCCTCTCCAGAGAATCTCTATTGTAAGCCACTTTTATTTTGGAGCTCAAGCCACGTGTTGTTTCCTAGTTGCCATCTTGACTCTGCCCTGCCCACCACCCCCCATTATGTTTAGATTAGCCTTCTTTTTCACTAAATTTGCCAAAGGGATAGGCTGACTGGGATTTTTACTTGTCCATGGATTTGTTTATCGTTTGTCCATGGATTTGTGTGAAAAGGACCTTTATTGGAGGGAGACATAGGAAGAAAGTATTTTGGAACATACATGCAGTTTATTTGAACAAAGGGTTGAATAAAGAACAAATGTTTTCTAATCTTAAACTTTCCGGATTCAATTATTATTATGTATCTAATATTACATATTAGTTTTACCAAATATTTTCACTTTGAAACAACTTATTTATTTTGTAGAAGTGATTAAAATTATTTTCTAGTAGTCATAATATAATAGTTTTCTGTGCATGAACACAGTATCTGCCAGAAAATGTATGAACTATATGCCACACTCAACTTACATTCTTCATTATTTACTTCAGACTCCTGTAGTCTTTTTTTTTAAATCACCATATAATTTTTAGCTGTCCTATATGCAAAGTAGGTTTTTTTTTTATCTGTATTAAACTTTTTTACCGATGGTGTCCCATTGTTCAAATCTTTTTTTCTAACTTGTACTGGAAGCTTTATGTCTCAGCGATTTCACCATACTGATAAAAGTAAACTTTCCTCACTCACTTTAACAAGTGTATAAATATATATTTGTTTCTTCATTTCCCTATGGTCTTCAGGTTTCTCTATTTTCTCGGTTTTGCAGATAGAACACATTCATTTTCTCATGTAATTTCTTGGATACATTTATAATAATTTCTCTAATAAAAATATTTTGGAGTGAAATGCATAGGTCATAAGATATCTGCATTTTTTTTTTTACCAGACCAGCAATACACACTATGGATTATGGTGGTATTGGGGATTGATCCTGGGAGATAAGAACCTCAGGTATGAAAGTCTTCTGTATAATTCTTATGTTATCTCCCCTTCTCAAATATGTACATATTGAACTGTAACTCTTTTCCAAGTCACATTCTGTTGCAAAATGTTTATGAGTTTATATTCCCACTAGCAATATGGAAGAATAGCTGCTACGGATTTCACCTGTTCGACATCCTTTACAATATTTGATATTGCTAATCTTTCAGTTTTTGCTGATTTGGGGGTAGAAGTTGGGAGGCTATTCTAATTTTAAGTTACACATCTCTCTTCAGTACAAAATCCTCTGCCAGACATTTTGCTATGGTATCTTATCCTTCCTCTGTAACCTGTGTGGCCTTCTGATAAATAGGCTTCATCTGACAGGCCTTCCAGAGGACCACTGGAGTCTCTCCCCCCCAGCCCAATATCAACAAATGATTGGTTTGGGAAAAAAAAACAAAACTGAGCATCTCTAACACTCTGAGAACTATAGAGATTCCTAAGTCCTTTTGATACATTAGGGATACAGTCAGGAATAATCTGGCCAACAACTTCTTAAAATAAATGTGACTCTGCCATGTTTTATGCATTTATTTACAACTCCACAGATATAATTCAAATATATTTTCTTTTAAAATATGCACTGAAATATCCTGTATGCACTTCCTTCCTCCACTCTCAACTTTAATAGTCATATACCACTAAAGACTGAAATTCTATATATGAAGCCACCAGTTATTACTTAGCACTCTTATTTTTTATTTATTTTTATTACTAGAATACTGCTTAGCTGTGGCTTATAGTGGTGCTGGGGATTGAACTTAGGACTTTGGAGACTCAGGCATGAGAGTCTCTTTGTATAAATATTATGCTATTCACCCCACCCTGTTATTTAGCTCGTAATCACCTCCTCTAATCTCTTTAGAGCATCTGTGATCCCAAGATCTCCTTTTACTCTGGTGCCTAGCATACATTTATACACATGGTAGGCTCACAGGAAGTGTGTTTTACTTTTATATCAAAGACAACAATGGTTGACTTTGATCAATGGAGACTCTGGTGAATTAATTGACAAGTGGAAATGATTTCTCTTTTCATCTAATGAGCTCCATACAGGTCAGTTTCTAATAAATTCTTCAGGAGTGCCCATAATAGTCTGGAATTTTCTCTTTTCTCCTCATGTCTGCCCCGTCTCTTCCACCCAATTCTTTCTCCATCTCTTTTTTCCACTCTCTGTTTTCTCTGACGACTGTGGGTTCTTTATGTATTTTTTTTTCTCTTTTGACATTCAGAGATGAATTTGCTTTGTATATTACTTGTGAGAGAACAGGAGGAGAGATAGAAGAGTGTTTCTGATAGTGTTAAGGCAATAATCAGATAAAGTTCCTTGGGGGTGGATGATTTTGTCAACTGTATTGACTCATTTTTATTTTAAACTGGACACATCTGCTGAGGGACCTGCAAGAGGGATGTCTTTTTATCACTCACGACTATCCACAAGATGGTCTTGCATAAAGAGAGCCAGTTTGATTTAGAGCTGTGTCCCAGTTGCCTGAATGAGGTCTAGAGAATCAGAATTCCATAATGCAGCCTGGATTAGTCATTCTGTGAGCAGGTGAGTATTTGCTTTTGCAATTGTGCCTCACTAAATAATCTGGATAGATATAAAAACAGTGAATTCAGCTGCTTGTGAATAGTATGGATATTTGAGCTTTTGTGCAGCCCCAATCCCTAGCAATATTTTTTGTATTAAATACTATGAATCCACTTCACCTGTCAGCACTATTCAAAACATGAAATGCTGTATGAATAGAAAGGATGTTCTGGGATCTTTCTGATGATTACTGTTGCTAGGAAAACCACTTCCTGATATCTTTGTGCTTGCTGTATGTGTCTCTCTTTGTGTATAGCTTACAGTGACAAGCAAATTCATAGCATGGTATTGGGGAGGAATTCAGAAAGTTTAGAAATGTTTAAAGAACACTGCTTAAAGTTAAAAAGGGGATGTCATCTAAAATAATAGTTAAGAGTCATGCCTGCTTTCATGTGGAGAATTATAGCTATCAAAGAAGAGCAATGGGGGTTGCATTTGTGTTATGGTAGTGCAGACTTCAGGGCCATTCCAGCCTTCATTTCATCACTTTCTAGAACCTCAGAACTGGGTTATGCTTTTTTTTTTTTTTTTTTTGGTGCCTGAGGAAATGACCGTCTTTTGCTCCTTGCGAATATTATGCCAATTATTGTTTCTCTAGTGTCAGCTCTGCTTAAAGTTTCAATTCTACAAGACTGATGGGAAGGAACTGTGTGAACTCTCTCTGGGACATTGCTGGGAATGAAATCCAAACCCCATAAGAAAAGCTCATTCATTTGCTCAGAGTAAGTCATGTTTCCCGACTCTGCACAGGTTAAGACTGGTACCTCTCACCCTGGAAACAGAAGCTCCCCAGGAAGGGCAAAAGTAAATCTGACCTCAGCGCCAGTTTACGGCACAATGACCTCTTTTTAACACCTCTGAGATGAATGTGAAGTTATGGGAGTGATCTTGAAGCAATCATCGTTTTCTCCCAGACGCCACATGTCATCCCCATAAATCAGACATAGCTAACGTCTAGGATAGGCACCTGGGGTCAGGTAATTCACCTCTCCAGTCTCTGGCCTCACTCATAAAATGGGAATAAGATGCTACCTAAAAAGACTGATGAGAGACTCAATGGTATAATGCAAGCAACTAAGTCATAACAGTCCTCTGTGCTCATTAAAGATGCTGTTAAATGTTACTCTTAAGACCCAGGAAAGAAACAGTCTGCCTCACGTCTAATCTGCTTCACATTGATCTCACATCATACATCTCGTGGAGTGGTTCTTCACAACACTGACTTCTGGATGCTGAGGTGCTAGGTTTCTTGTTTATATTTGTTTTCCATTAGTCTATCATAATCTTATCAGCATGGGTTAATACTTCATTTCTTTCATTATCTTTTGATATAGATAATAATCATGCTAATGATAAAATGAACATATTTCAATAATTTTCTGTGAACCATGCTACTTCACATTCATTATCTCCTGAGAGCTATACATACCCCCACCTTTGTCACAGTGATGTAACCAGGATAGGAAAGGAGGATTGAGGCTCAAAATAAATTGGGAAGGTCAAATAAATTTAACAGGACAGAGTAGTGTTTCTGTTCCCTCACCCCTGATGTCTCATCCTAAACTTATTCCGCTATAGCATACATCAGAGTAACCCACAGTAAGTAGAACATGGAAAATAGTGAGAAGGTGGGGCTAGGCAGTAGGGCTGGGCTGCATGGGTCTCTATGTGTCTATCTTTTTGTATAGCTTACAGTGACAAGCAAATTCATAAATGGTATTGGGGAGGAATTCAGAAAGTTTAGAAATGCCTAAAGAAGATTGTTTAAAATGGCAAAAAAGGGGGGGTATAATCTAAAATAATAGTTAAGGGTCATGCCTGTTTTTATGTGGAGAATTATATCAAAGGAAAGCAAGGGTGACTGCATTTGTGTTATGGTAGTGCAGACTTCAGGGCCATTCCTAAAGTTAAGTGTGCATAGTACTATGCACAAGAACTTGCATAAGGAACTGGGTTTGAGCTCTCAGCTTTCCACGTACAATGGGGACACTTTATGAACAGTGAAGCAGTTTTGCAGATGTCTATCTTCCTCTTTGCCTCTCTGTCTCCCCCTTCCTTGTCAATTTTTCTATGTCTTGTCAAATAAAATGATGGGGGAAAAGAAAAAAAAATGGCTTCCAAGAGCAATGGATTCTTAGTACCAGCACTGAACCACAGAGACTGGGGTGGTGGTGGGGAATAAAAAAGAAAGGAAAAAAAATAAATGAAGGAAGGAAGGAAGGGAGAAAAACCAGTTACAAAGCAGTAATGAAATTTATGTTGATGACTAACCCTGCTTGCCTTTGAGATTACATCCTTGGATTGCCACTAAGATTATTTTTAGGATAGGAGATAGCTCACTTGGTAGAGTGCACACCTTACCAGTGCAAAGTCATGAATTAAAATCACTAGTAATTAGATGGGAGTGCCCACCCAGAAGAAACAAGGAGTGGTGTTCCTTAGTATCTTTCTAGTTTATTTCTCTCCAACTCTCACTTTCTATCTTAAAAAATAGATAAATGAGGCCATTCTGAGTGGTAGAATTCTGTATGCAAGTGTGAAACCCCTGTGAAAAATCTTGGTGACAAATAAAGGATATTTTGCTACATTAACATTTTATTATTGTATTTATGAGAGAAAAAGCAAGTTCAGAGTATTAATCATAGGTGACACCAAACATACTATACACATCCTTGCAATGAAATATCAGGACCTCAGACATGCAAAGTATTTGCTTTAGCTTGTTTTCTTTTCTTTTTTATTATTTATTTTCCCTTTTGTTGCCCTTGTAATTTTTTATTGTTGTTGTAGTTATTGTTGTTGATGTCATCACTGTTGGATAGGACAGAGAGAAATAGAGAGAGAAGGGAAGACAGAGTGTGGGAGAGAAAGACAGACACCTAAAGACCTGCTTCACCACTCTTGAAGCAACCCCCCTATGGGTGGGGAGCCAGGGCTCAAACTGGAACCCTTATGCTGGCCCTTGCACTTTGTGCCACCTGAGCTTAACCTGCTGTGCCCAACTCCCTTTACCCTCTTTTCTTTTCTTTTTTAAAAATATTTATTTATTCCTTTTTGTTGCCCTTGTTTTTATTGTTGTTGTAGTTATTATTGTTGATGATGTTATCATTGTTGGATAGGACAGAGAGAAATGGAGAGAGGAGGGGGAGACAGAGAGGGGAAGAGAAAAATAGACACCTGCAGACATGCTTCACCGCCTATGAAGAAACACCCCTGCAGGTGGGGAGCCAGGGGGTCAAATTGGGATCCTCATGCCAGTCCTTGTGCTTTGTGCCACATGCACTTAACCCACTGTGTTACCGCCTGACTCCCTCCTTTACCCTGTTTTCTAAGGTACCTCATCACATTCAATTTTTCATTATTTGAGTCTAGAGCATCTTAGGATAAACTATGAGGGAAACGATAGTGAGATTCAGATTACTGACAAACACCTTTGAATTAGTAGCTTTCTTTCCCTCATATTTCAAGTCCTTAGAAGTTGTAAAATTTCCATTCTATGATCATCAGGTACAGGGACAGATTAAGATATAAGATGGTCCATAGGATTTCAGGGATAACCCAAATTATTTATTTTCTAACTATCGACGACTGCCAATTCCATCACAAAGCTGGGCTGGGTGTTCCTTCCTTTAAGGAACTATGAGTTCATACCTTCTGTTCTTCCCTTTGAACTACTATCAGAATGAAGGACCATATATTGAGTTGATTTGTCAGAGTAGCTGGGTCTCACAGAACTAAATGAAACACAGAACTGTGTGTTTGGATTTGCAGAGGAACAAGATCTGAACTAGAAGCAAATATGAAAAAAAATATATATATAGGAATTGGAGACAAGTAGCTTCCTATTTTTGCCAGGGCAAGAGTAAACTGTTCTTTTTGAATTTGAAATAACAGGGTACTAAGTACCCCAAGAATAGCCTTGGATGGCACATATGAGCTGTACCTACTTATAAGTGCCATATTGGGTGTATGTGTCTGATAACTGTAAAGAAAAATCAAGACAAATTTATTCAAACTTGCAGTCCTTCCCCCCACTACCCCCCCCCCCCACAGAAGCAAACTTGAGGCTTTTCATCTAGACATTGCCCCTCATTGCTGCTGGCCTGCACTAAAGATAAACTCTTTGTGGCATTTGATGGATGCCTTTGTTTGGGGAGGGGTATCCAGAGATGCCAACAGTTCCCAGGCAGGGGTGGGGTTGTGATGGATGAGACCCAGTTTATCTCATGGCTTCTGCTGAGCCAGGCTGCCTGGTGAGTTCTCCCCCAGAGTTAATTTGCAGTAAAGAGAACAAGGAGTTCCATCATATTCTGACAATCGCTCATTCGTATTTATAACTAACACTTTTTGAGAGCTTCTTATATGCCAAGTACTATGCTATACATTTTCTCTGGTCTGGGAACTGCTTTTCTCACCAACTGTGAATACGCGGGTTTAAATGTTTTAGGCAAGGAATCGAGGTTTATCTCTGCTGTGCTACACAAAGGGAGATATTTAATTTTAAATTATTATAAAACTAATATAGATATTATATATATTATATATATAATATATATTATATATATATTATATATAGTATACCCTAAGGAACTTAGCCTAAAGCAATAACTAAACAGTTGGAAAAGATGTACATACAAAATGAGGATGGCATCGAAATTTGCACATAAAAAATTTGAAATTTGCAATAAAAAATTCTCTATGTTTATTGATTGAAGTAGTGTGTATGTTTACAGGGATATATTTGTGTATATATACATGTATATAATTATTGTTCCAGATGTATGTGTATGCAAATATGTATATTTTACATAGGCAGTGCATAAAATATATATAGATTTTAATTAAAAGAGCAAATTTAATTAAAATGCTAGTGCCACATCCTTGCAATATAGATTAATCAAAAACAAGAAGGATATATTTAGTATATATGTAAGCAGTTCGATTACTTTCTCCAGATGGAATAGGGAGGGGAATTTGTGGGCAATATGTTTTCTACTTTATACACTTTTGAATTTTTTAAAAATAATAACAAGGAATTGATTGTATAATCAACTCTACACCAGATAAATAAACTTTGGGAAAGAGGGGTTAAAAATACTATACATAAGCTATTTAATAGTGATATATCAGCAAATTAATTACCATCAATATTGATGAAATTTTTGGGTTTCACAGGGATTGAAAATTTTGATACATAAGTAAATTTTATTGTCTTCATTTGCCTGGTTAACCATTTTTATTCAGAACATTTGACACAATAAATACATAAAATAAATATTGGAAATAAAAGAGCAAGTAACTCTAGTAAATTTTAGCCCATTGCGAGGTCAGTATACTCACTTTTATAGGCTATCAGTTTATACAGGCCACAATCCTTGAAAAAATACATAGCCTACTTTCATGAAATTAGGTAGCAATAAAGTTCCTTTTTTTTAATATTTATTTATTTCCTTTTGTTGCTCTTGTTTTATTGTTGTAGTTACTGGTGTCTCCTTGTTGGATAGGACAGAGAGAAATGGAGAGAGGTGGGGAAGATAGAGGGGAAGAGAAAGATAGACACCTGCTGACCTGCTTCACCGCTTGTGAAATGACTCCCTTGCAAGTGGGGAGTCAGGGTTTCGAACTGGGATCCTTACACTGGTCCCTGTGCTTTGCACTATGTGTGCTTAACCCACCACACTACCACCTGACTCCCAGGTATCAATAAAGTTCCTTTCTAAAAAGGTGTGCAAAGCATCAAGATTCTTCTTGCCATCATTTCCTACTCTAAATGCCAAACACTTACATTGATGTAAAGTACCAACGCCCTTACAAAGACTTGTTCAAACGCTATGTGCAAAGTACTCACCATGGCTCTGAAGCACAGTGGGAATACATGGGTTAAGGGATGTTAATACTGGGGTCAATCTCCATTCCAGGAAATAAAAAATTCAAAATTCGGCAAATCTCTTCTCATCTAGGTTCCTTTATTTTTTTTAAGGTGGGAACAGAACTCATATAGCCTCATATGTTGATGTACACTTTATCTCATAGGATATTCACTGCTAACAACTCAACTGGATTTATACCAGTTCAATGAACATTTATTAAATATTTGTGTTATAGCCTGGACTCAGTTAAGAGAGATGAAAGAGTAATAAAAATCCACCAGGTTACAAGCTCTTACAATACAGAAACAGTAATTTATTTTCTTTCTTTACTTTCTGTTATATACCATCATGTCATAGATATAAGGCCTGTTGCAAATAATCTGTTGGTGCTATAAAATATTAATGTTGGGGCAGAGCCAAGATGGCGACTTGGGAACAACACCTGGCATGAGCTCCAAAAAAAAAAGCGGATTACAGCCTGGGATTCTCTGGAAAGGGTAGGATAAATGGAGTGGCCTTGAAAGGGTGAATAGGGAGTGGTCAGGGTGATACCAAAAAAGGATCCTATAACCCACTCTTGGGCTGGCAAACAGAAGCCAAACAGACAAAGAAAGGGAAATCTTTGACTTCACTATTTCTGAACTCACCATTCCCACCCTCCCACCCCTTTTCTTTACCAAGATTCCCGGCACAGCAGGGGGATCATTTCAAACCTTTTTCTTCTTTTTCTTTTTCTTTTTCTTTTTCTTTTTCTTTTTCTTTTTCTTTTTCTTTTCCTTACCTCTCTCTCTCTCTCTCTCTCTCTCTCTCTCTCTCTCTCTTTTAGGTGGCTGGAGCTCTATTTGAGTGACAGAATACCTGACCAATCAGAGCTTCAGTCCTGTCTGGGAAAGACTACCTGGAGGTTTCTCTTTCTTTCTTTCTTTCTTTCTTTCTTTCTTTCATTCTTTCTTTCTTTTTTTGATAATTCTTATAATTGGTTGTCTTTGCTCAGGCTGCATGCAACCAATCTAGAGTGGTCTAAGTTGCAGACTGTTAGGGTTTTTTTTTTAATATATCTTATTATTTATTTATTTTTATCACTATTATTATATATGTGTGTCCCTTTTCCCTCCTCTTCAGGTTGACCAAAATTAACTGCTGTTGCCTTTTACATTGATAGGTGACTGGGTGTCCTATCCATTGTGAGAATAACTTGTTACTTTTTCCCTCTTCCCTCCACCCTCCTTTTTCTATCCTCCTAGCTAATTAAAAAAAAAAAAAAAAACTCTTTCATTTCACTGCTATTTTTCCCCCACTCTCTTTCTTCTTCTTTTCTTCCTTCTTTGGCCTTCTGAATTCACTGACACTTTCTGGTGAATTACTTCATGGAAGAAATCTGACTAGGAATGAACTCTGTGTGTGTGTGTGTGTCTCTCTTTTCTACTTTCCTTTCTCCTCTTGCTGTCCCTAGAAATTATAGTGGACAGTAGATTTACATAATTGTCTACTCTTGCTTTCCCTTTTTTCCCTTTCTCTATCCTTTTCCTTTGGTTTTGTTTGCTATTTTTTCTTGGACTGAAGGTGTTGTTTAGCTAACTGGTATTGTTTGAATTGCATCAATCCTTGCTTCAGTTGCTATTGTTGTAATTTCTGAGGTTTGAGACTGCATTAGTGAAAAATATTTAGTATACCATGACTAGTACTTAAAATACAACTGAAGAATGACAGAACAGAAGAATACAAACCACATGAATAAAAAAATAGTAAAATAAAAAGAAAATAAAACCACTACCACAATGAATCAAGACAGGATCCCAGAAGAAAATCCCAATCAGTCAGAAGTAACTATAGATAAGAAAAGTATACAAGCAGTGGTAAACCAAATAATCACAGCAATGAAGACAACTATGGAGGAAAAAGTTATCATAATTAGGGAAACAATAGATGAAACCATCAAGGAAAATACTAGCTACCTCCAGGTAATTAGAGAACTGAAAGCTGAAAAAGGTAAACTAAAATAACAATTAGCAGAGCAAGCTAATACTATAACTGAACTGAACACAGAAGCTGAGGGAAGGGAAAGCAGATAAACATAAGCAGAAAACAGAATTAGCCAGACAGAGGATGAGCTAGAGAAAACTAAGAAAGCAATAAAAGAGTTCAAAAAGAGATTGAGAGACATTGAAAATAACAACAGAGACATATGGTATTATCTCAAAAGAAGTAGCATTTGTATAATTGGCCTACCAGAGAAAGAAAGAGAGGAAGGGGAAGTAAATATCCTATACAAAATAATAGAAAAAAAACTTCCCAGACCTAAGTAACAGAAAGGACATTAAGATTTAAGAGGCCCACATAGTTCCAAACACAATCAACCCAGTCCTGAAGACACCATTGTTACAATGAAAAGACGTAAGGATAAATAAAGGATCCTAAAGGCTGCAAGAGAAAAACAAAAAGTCACATACAGGGGAAAACCCTGAATACTATCAGCAGACTTCTCCACTCAGACTCTAAAAGCCAGAAGAGAATGGCAAGATACCTTCCCAATAACAAAAGTCCTAGACCAGATGGCTTTACAAACGAATTCTACAAAACCTTCAGGAAACAGTTAATACCTATACATCTAAAGCTTTTCCAAGACTGAAAAAAACAGGAACACTTCCTTCCACCTTCTATGAAGCCAACATCACCCTAATACCAAAAGCAGATAGGAACATAACAAGAAAGGAAAACTAGACCAATATCTCTGATGAACATAGATGCCCAAAATATTGAACAAGAACCTGGCCAACCAAATACAGCAGTATATATATAAAAAAAATTGTTGATTACAACAAAGTGGGATTTATCCCAGGAAGGGATAAACATACTTAAGTCATTCAAATGTCATTCACCGCATCAATAAACACAAAACCAAAACCACATGATTATCTCAATAGATGCAGAGAAAGCCTTTGACAAGATTCAACACCCATTCATACTGAGAACAGTGCAAAAAATGGAAATAGATGGGAAATTCCTCAAAATAGTGGAGTCCATATAGAGCACACCTACAAATCAACATCATTCTCAATGGACAGAAGCTGAAAGCATTGCCCCTCAGACTGGGGACTAGACATGGCTGTCCATTATCACCATTACTCTTCAAAATAGTATTGGAAGTTCTTGCCATAGAAATCAGACAAGAGCAACAAATCAAAGGAATACAGATTGGAAGGGAAGAAGTCAAGCTCTCACTATTTGCGGATGATATGACAGTATACATAGAAAAACCTAAAGAATCCAGCAGAAAACTACTGGTAATTATTAGGCAAGATAGCAAGGTGTCAGGCTACAAAAATCAATGTACAAAAATCTGTGGCATTTCTTTATGCAAACACTAAATCCTAAGAAGAGGATATCCAGAAGTCACTCCCTTAACTGTTGCAGCAAAATCAATATAATAGCTAGGAATAAACCTAACCAAAGAAGTCAAAGACGTGTATAATGAAAACTATGAGTCACTATTCATGGAAATAGAAATGATACCAAGAAATGGAAAGACATCCCATGCTCATGATTTGGAAGGATTAATATCATCAAAATGAATATTCGCCCCAGATTCATATACAGATTCAATGTGATACCCATCTATGTTCCACCAAGCTTCTTTAAGAGAAGAGAACAGAAAATACAATAACACAAAACACCTAAAATTGCCAAAATAATCTTGAGGAAGAGAAACAGAAATGGAGGCATCACATTCCCAGATCTCAAACTATATTATATATAATGCCATCATCATCAAAACAGCCTGGTACTCGAACAATAGGCACACAGATCAGTGGAATGGAATTGAAAGCCCAGAGTGAAACCCCCACACCTATGGATATCTATTGTTTGATAAGGGGTCCCAAAGTACTAAATGGAGGAAGGAGGCTCTCCTCAATAAATCTTCCTTGAAAAATTGTGTTGAAACATGCAGAAGAATAAAACCAAACCACTTTATCTCACAAGAAAAAAAAGTCCACTACAAATGGATCAAGGGCCTGGATGTTAGTCCAGAAACTATAAAATACTTAGAGGAAAACATTGGTGGAGTGCTTTCTCACATAAACCTCAAGGATATCTTTGATGATACAAACTCAATTGCAAGGAAGAATAAAGCAGAAACAAACCAATGGGACTACATCAAATTGAAAAGCTTCTGCACAGCCACAGAACAAAGAGACCACAAACAAAGAGACCCCTCACAGGATGGGAGATTTTCACATGCCATACATCAGACAAGCTACTAATAACCAAAATAAACAAGGAGCTCAGCAAACTTAGCAACAAAAAAGCAAATGACCCCATCCAAAAATGGACAGAGGATATGAACAGAACATTCACTAAAGAAGAGATCCAAAAGGTTAGCAAACACATGAAAAATTGCTCCAGGTCACTGATTGTCTGAGAAATGTAAATAAAGACAACACTGAGATACCACCTCACCCCAGTGAGAATGGCATACATCAAAAAGGACAGCAGCAACACATGCTGGAGAGACTATGGGGAAAAAAGAACTCTTCTTCACTGCTGGTGGGAATGTAAGTTGGTCCAACCTCTGTGGAGAGCAGTGTAAAGAACTCTCACAAAGCTAGACATGGACCTACCATATGACCTAGTAATTCCTCTCCTAGGGATATACCCCAAGGACTCCATAATGCCCAACCAAAAAGATATGTGTACACGTATGTTCATAGCAGCACCATTTGGAATAGCTAAAACCTGGAAGTAACCTAGGTGCTCCCAAACAGATGAATGGCTGAGAAAGCTGTGGTATTAATACACAATCGAATAATATACAGCTATGAAGATCAATGAACCCACCTTCTCTTACCCATCTTGGATGGAGCTAGAAGGTATTATGTTAAGTGAGCTAAGTCAGAAAGATAAAGACTAGTATGAGATGATCCCACTCATAAACAGAAGTTGAGAAAGAAAAGCAAAAAGGGAAAGCATAATTTGACTGAGTGTGGCATAGGGCACCAAAGTAAAAATCTCTGGGTTGAGGACGAGGGTGAAAATTCAGGATTTGGTTTCACCTGGCGGGGGTGGGGGCAGTTAGGGGGTGAGGTTGGGATGGGATACAGTCTTTTGTTTGTGGGGATGGTGTTTTTATACACTGCTATTAATTTTTAGTCATATAAATCACTAATTAATATGAGAGGGGAAAATTTGATTGAATGTCTCAAATTTTTTAATGCTACACCATAGGCTGAGTCTTTGATATCTTGACTATCCTAGAAGCTTAGAACTGGGAGAACAGAAGCAACTGGTGGCACAGCTATATACAAATAATATCAAATGACATAAATTATGGTGACGTTGTATATGATACAGCAAATCTTAACAAAGGGATTTTTCAAAGTTAACCCAGTTGCCAAATAATATGATTATAGCAATAACTATCTATTGCCTTCTTAAATCCTAAAACATCAGGAACCTCCTGCTTCCTCTATAGAGCCTATATTTCCCCAGTCCTGGAAGCTCTAAAATGGGGCTCACTTTCCTGTATGCTTCTCTCAATTCATACCAAATGATATTGGATCTACGGATCCCAACTTAATTAATGCAAGGAGTATCACCTCAGCATGCTTCACTTCAGACTGTGTCTAGAGATGTCAGGCCTGGAATGTCAACCTTTCAGCCTCAATACTTGGGTGAGACCTTTCCTTTCATAGGATTCTCTAATTCCATTCCAGGTGGTTCACTTTCTAACAAAGTCCCAAAACCTAGATATAGACCAGGTCCCATGAGATAGAGCATATGTTCACATGTATCCATAAATTAGGGCAAAATATATATGTGAAAGCAAAAGTACACAATAGTCTACAGTGAGTCAGTATAAAGTTCCTAATGAAATATTTTCTACTTAGACTTAGATACCCTCCTCACCTACTTTCTAGTACACTTTCCTCACTCACTCCAAAGCTAACCTTATCAAAGTAAGGACTGCAAAATCTGAATGAGGAAAAAAGACCGGCATACTTTAACAATGACTCTTTAGTTACTATCCCCATCAGGTGGGGCTCTATTCAGGGAGTCCTGAGATTCCCTAACAGATATGATGAGCCTATACCTCAAATAAATTCCTCTCTCCATTTTTACAAGTCATCTCTATCAGGAACAACACAATAGAACCCTCTGTGGGCCTCCATAGGACCTTTCCCTCAACTTGGATCAACAGTGGTAGAGAATATTCATCCTCCAAAGGGAGGCTGGACAACATACTCTATGCTACACCTAAGGAAGATGAGTCCTGATATTGGGGCAGCTTGGAATGTTCCTACTCATGACCACAGAATATGAGCTGGGATATGCAGTGATGCAGAGGTCACATAGGCTCCTAAGCTGAATATGGGCCCCAGATCACATCAAATCAGTGGGGTTTACAGTCAAAAATATTTATCAACCTTTCCCACATCTGAGAGCTACTCTCTTCCCTGATTCAGCTTTCTGATTCTTCTTTTCAGCCATGACACCATCTCCCCAGACAATAACTTGTATCTACCTGCATATCAGATTTCAGGCTCAAGGGAAAGAAAAAAAAAAACTAGTATAGCCACAAGCCCTTTGGAATATAACTAAAATATACCTACTAGCTATCTAGGAAACAGACCCCCAACTCTTCATCTGCACTATTCCAGCCTTTAGGTTCATGATTAGTCAACAACTTGTTTGGCTTTATGTGTTAACTCTCTTTTCAACCACCAGGTTTCTGATGCTACCATGATGCCAACTAGACTTCCCCGGACAGATGACCCCACCAATGTGTGAGGGAGCTCTGATTCCCCAGATCCGTGCCACACTAGGGTAAGAGAGAGACAGGCTGGGAGTACGAATAGACCTATCAAAACCCATGTTCAAAGGAGAAGCAATTACAGAAGCTGGGCCTTCCACCTTCTGCATTCCATGATGACCCTGAGTCCATACTCACAGAGGGATGAAGAATAGGAAAGCTATCAAGGGAGGGGATGTTATCCGGAGTTCTGATAGTGGGAATTGTGTAGTGTTCTACCAGTCTTATCCTATGGTTTTGTCTAAGTTTCCTTTTTATGAATAAAAATAATGAAATAAATAGTAAAAAAATGTCTGTGCATAGTTTTCATTTTTTGTAAATTTGGAGAGTTTGAAATATTATGTGTATAATGCTATTATCTTCCCTTTCTTCCTCCTGAACTTCCTGATCTTCTTCCATTCTACCTCCTTTTATATCTCTTCTTTCTCTCTTCTACTGAAATAAAATTTACATGTCATGTTATTAATCTGCTATATGACAATAGTAGAAAGAAGTAAGCAGTAACAGTTATCAAAGGTAATTACATATCCCAATTCTTCTTAAGTCATGCCATACTTAACTTACTTATTATAATACTCATACAAATACTCATATAGAAATATACATATTTGGCTTGTGAAAATTCTGTAACATCTTAAGACAGGGATCTAATTCCTTTTGATAGTGTTCTGTAGTCTGAATGAGTTAAAAGATTGGCTTTTTTTTTCCCTTCAGTATTAGACTATGCACTGGTAACTTTCACAGTATCTAAGGAATATATACTTATCCATAGTTGGAGTAAAAATATTTTAAGCATTCATTAATATATATATATACATATAAAATGTGTGTATGTGTGTATGTATAAAAAAGAGATCAGCATAAAAATTAGAGTGTATTATTGCAACTGTACATTATCCATCAGTGCTGTTGGTGTAAGAAAAATGATGCTGCAATCCACTTATCTAATGGAGTGCTGTAGAAAGAGAGCTTATGAATATACTCCTCTCTGGGAGCTTTCAAAGAGCTTGATGGAGACAAATAAAAGGACCTAATTTGTCTGGTAGATAAGAAAATTAATTGTTGTTATCTCTGATAAACACAAACAGGGTGGCTATGTGGGGGTGGGCTGGAGAGTGGCTGGTGGGTTGTAGAGGGCAAGAGCTGCTATTGCTCTTCCCTTGGGCTGGGGAAGACTTCCTGGAAGAGGTGGGACCCCAGGAACGCTGTGACTGTTGAAAGAATAAGAGAGAGCCAAGTCCTGGGTCACAGGGAATCCCAGGCCTGAAGGGAAAAGGCGATTATCCTACCTGCTCCAGTAGGCCTTGCTACATAGCAATATATTTAGTGATGGCAGCTCCAGAGGCTCATTTTCCCTCCATCCCATAAACCATTTCAATCAAACTGTGGTGAACTCAGAAACATAAACATGCATGCATCCCTCTCTCTGCCACTTTATCTTTCTTCCTTTCCTGTAAGAATGACTCATGGTAGACAATTAGTCTGCCTTAGTTCTAAGAAAAGAAGCTAATGTTAGAAGAATTAAAATGCAGAAGTGGGAGAATACCAAATCAAAGTGTTAGGCTTTCATTGGGCATATGGTTGTGGGGGAGCAAATAGCTACAAGTCCTACTCATGGATGAATGAAATCATATGTTATCATCAGTAGTGACCCCTCCTTAAGACCAATGACTCAGTATTACAAATGAATTCCTTGGCTAGTGTGAAAGTTACCAGTATATAGTCCAATATGAAAGAAATAAATTCAGTTTTTAAATTGGTTCATACTACAGATCACTATCAAAAGCAAATAGATCTTTAAGTTAAGATACTATAGAAAGTTCACAAGCCAAGTGTGAAGTATTATTATTATTTTTTAAAATTTATTGTTTATTCCCTTTTGTTGCCCTTGTTTTATTATTGTAGTTATTACAGATGTTGTTGCTGATGTTGTTGTATAGGACAGAGAGAAGTGGAGAGAGGAGGGGAAGACAGAGAGGGAGAAAGACAGACACCTGCAGACCTGCTTCTCTGCCTGTGAAGCAACTCCCCTGGAGGTGGAGAGCTGGGGGCTTGAACCAGAATCCTTATGCCAGTCCTTGTGCTTTGTGCCATGTGCGCTTAACCCACTGCAATACTGCCCGGCTCCCTGAAATACTATTTTTCACTAGTGAATTAATTAATTTTTATACTAGGTACTGTGCTGTTGGCTGAAAAAAAAAGCAGTGTTTTATTTGTGTTTCCTTGGTCAACTTGTAGTTCTGTGGTTAAGTTTGGGGACAGGTATAGGGTGAATACATCTAAATGTGAGTATTTCTTTTAGATTTTGTTTTGACCGGGTAGCTACTAGCCACAAGTGATCCCTTAGATGAGTTCACATGAAATAAAATTTAAAATTCAACGCCTCAATTATACCAGTTACATTTCATGTATTTAATAGTTATATGGGATGTTTTTCTAGTAACTTACTGTCAACATGCAGATATAGAATGTTTAGTCCCACAACCACAGATATTTCAAATGACCCCCGCTGGTTGATACTGTTATCACCTAGAATCTTAAGAATTTTCTGAGATGTCTTCATCCTTATTTTTCACCCAAGCAATCTGAGACTTAGAGAGTTTGTATGACTTTCACATTTCAGTAGAAAAACTGGAATTGGAACTCATTCCAGAGGACCTACAGTAATTCTTTCACCACTTCCTTTGCTTCACCATGACAAATCTGTGGAACCTAACGCTAGTCAGAGAATGTAGCAACCCAGTCCTTTAGCCATCATTCCCAACAGACCACATTTATCACCTAAAGTTCATGTCCTCATTTAGTGAGGATTTGAGCTACTCAAATGTTCTGAATTGTGCAGCTCAAATGTGCTTAGTCCTTTCATTTCAACTATTACATCTCTTCTCTGAGAAGACTAGCATGGTTGAGGATAGAAAGAAAGGACCTTGAATAAGAAAGCACATCAATTAATATAACAAAATATTATGCAGCCTCCAATAGGTCTAACAGAGAAGGTCTAGGCAGATGAAGGCAAGGTTAGAGTCACCCTAATTGCTTCAAATGAGTTTACACCTTCCAGTGTAGAGAAATGACTATTTCCACATCTTAATGGCCTAGCCTGCAAAATTCATTTCTCATTAATACAAAGTCCTCTGAAAGTCACAACCTCCAGAGTAGCTCCATGCATGACTCAGTGATTGCTGAATCCACAGCCTTTAAACTAGCCACTAAAAGGAACAACAGAGCATGAGTTGGGATGGGGCCAGGGGTGTCCTGCAGGGACTCTACCTTTGCTAGCCTACAAAGACATGCATCTTTTCCTGATAGGAATACTAGGTGATACCGTCTACTTTACCCAAAAAGAATTGGGAAAGCTTTTAATCTTTCCTCATATGAGCATGCTTATATTTTCCTATTTGGTGAATTTAAATGATGGCTAGTAAAAATAAACTCAAACTATCTCACTGAATATTTGCCTGTGACTGAAAATTCTTTTACATCTCATTTAATTTTCCCAACAGCATTGTGAGGCAAGTACGATTATCCCATCACCTCCTTAAAGATTAGCAAAGTAGAGTTTAGATGTGTCAAGGAGGTCTGGTAAAGTTTAACCAGAAATGAAATACAGTGTGACCAATATTAAGGGTCCATGACCTTAATGTCTACATAATGATGCCTTAATGCAACTAGAATCTCAAGACAGAGAAAAATTATGGATATATTAATTAACTCCTGGAAAAATCAGCAGATATTTTAAGACGTTCTTTGGACATCTGTTGGGATTGGGTGTTCTAATGCAGTACATAAAGCAATTACTATATAAGTGGATTAAGACATTACAGACCATGTACTCAAGGAAGTACTATACAGAGATTAAAAAGTTGATAGTTTATCTTTCAGACAAACTAGGTAGAACTGAAGGTGATTATGCTTAGTGAAGTATGTACGAAGTGAAAGACAACTACTGAATGATTTAATTATTATCGGCAATACAGAGAATTGAAACAAATTCCAAAAAAGAAAAAAAAAGTAGTCAACACATCTTTAAGACTTTGAGAAAACTATAGTGGTTGTCCTCAGGGATATCAGGACACACAATTTTGGTTTTGGAGTGGTGTAAAACTAGATTTTGGTATTTATTTATTTATTCCCTTTTGATACCCTTGTTTTATTGTTGTAGCTATTATTGATGTCATTGTTTTTGGATAGGACAGAGAGAAATGTAGAGAGGAGGGGAAGACAGAGAGGGGGAGAGAAAGATAGACACCTGCAGACTGGGGCTGGAACCGGGATCCTTACGCTGGTCCTTGCACTTTGCGCCACGTGCACTTAACCACTGCACTACCTCCCAGCTCCCCGAGTTTGTTTATTTACTAATGAGAAAGATAGAGGGAGAGAAAGAATCAGACACTACTCTGGTACATTTGCTGTCAGGGACTGAACTCACGACCTCATGCTTGGAAGTACAATGCTTTACCCACTGCACCAGACCACTGTTAATAGTGTTCCATTTCCTCTCCTGCAAAAGTGGACTTCAGGATAAACGAATCTGGTTAAAAGCATACCATGCTAAACATTTGCAGTATAAGGTAAAACACATGAACCTCTAGAGAGAGACTGGTTGGTGTTGACGCCAAAGATGATATGAAAAATCCTTTGTCTACGAGAAAACAGAGAAGTGGAGTCTTCTAGGTCCCAGAAAAAGAAGGAACATAGAATTGTGGTATTTCATCTGGTCTTGCGGGCTGGATTTTGTCAAATTCAATCATATTTCTTCTTCACAATCATGACATCATTTATACTGATTGAACCTCCCCCCCAAAAAAAAAATAAAAACAAACAAACAAAAACAGGTGACTAATAGCTATGATCACTTGGCTTCTTTCCAGGTTAATCAGAACTTGCAAAATTAGTATTTATTGCTACTTCTTGATCCACTGGTTTCTTTATAATGCTTTGTAGGTGTGACTCCACAATGAAAAATACATGACTATGTAATTTATTTCAGATCTTTTCCTCTTCTTCACTCAAATGTCACCTCTGAGAAGCTTCTGCAGCCACAAAATAGAGGCTCCTTCTGGTACCACTATTCAGCTTTCTTTTTATTACAGTTTGATTTTGTATTAATTCACAGCACTAAATCCTTTCTGATATTTACTAACATACCATCTTAATTTTTCTATAATCCTCAATAACATAAACTTCATAGGAGCCAAGACATTGTTTATGTCTCAGCATGCCTAGTGGTGAATTGATTAATGTTTAATAACCAACTCTGTCAAAAAGAAAAAAAAAGTCATAACTGGTAGTTGCCACTTTCCATAGTGTAAATAGTTCTACTGCTAATTTAGAAGTCATGAGAATGCAGCCACAGGGTGAAGTGTTATTAATAGAGACAAAAGTCCATCTTTGGAAGCTGATATAAGCCAGCTCCAGCCTCTAGAACATTGTTTCTCTCAATAAATATTTACTGGTGGCTGGGCTAGAGTCATTTAAAATCATATAGCAGCTGAAAAAAATGGGTGCTGGCTCCAGGGAAATCTACATTTATCAAACAATGAATAAATTTTCATTTGATTTTTTGGTCACTCTGTAGTGTGTTTAATTCCAAAAGGTCAGTGCATAAACTAAAAAAAAAAAAAAAATTAGACTTAAATTGCTTCCATCTGAAACTTGTGTGTACATATTTTGAACATCTCTATTTTTCTTGCTGGAAAATATTACTCACCTCTGATAGACAATTGAATCATTAGTCTTATAATTTAGTTCTTTGTAGAAATATCCCAGTTTTAAAAATTAAGCTTTTTGAGTTCAGGCAGTATAATTTATTAATCTTTTTTGTTGCCTTTAGCTTCATTTTACAGGTAAAAGTTGGTTGGTAAATGTTTATAAACTATTGTTTGATGCTAAACTATGGCGGCAGGACTTACTAGCTTATTAAGAATGTACTTTTGAAATTGTCAACTCTTCTTTCAGGGAAGAGACAAAGGATTTTAATGCTCTATCTGACCAGCCACTTGTCTCTTGTTTTTCTTCTTCCTTTAAGACTTAGCAGCAGCAATGTGGGATATTTTGGTATTTTCAGAAGTTGCTTTTCATGTTTTTCTTTAAATCATGTTTTATTTGGGGGGTGGGGTGCCAAGTTGCCTATTTTTTATACTGATTTTTTAAAAGGAAAATGAAGATCTAGTTTAAAGTGCTTTCACACCAAACAGGAGCAGAATGAAATGGAGAAACTTAATGGATCACTTTCTGTGAATAAAATGACAGATAAAATATCTATTTTGCTCCCATATTTTTCATTCACAGACAGTTCATTTCAGTAAATATCTTACCACCTGCACTTGTCTATTTTCCAAGGTTTTTGGGAAATTTGCAATAAGTCCAGTTGGACTCTATGGTTGGTATTTATGAGGCTGTGCTTAAAGGGAAATTGCATCAAGGATATCATCAGCTCAATTTTTTCTATGTTTTTCTTCACTGCGTAGTTGGCAAGCTCTCAAAACTCTTATCAGGTCATAACTCAAAGTTACATGTGGCCTCCACAGCTGGGTTAATATTTACAAAGCACTCTTTTGCCCACCCCCTCCAGCTTTTTTCTTATATGTCTCTCTTATGTAGTTTCTATCTTTACTGTGAGTATATTGATACCAAAAGATTAGAAGAGCCATTTCTATATTGATAGAAAGTGCCTGCTGTATTCTCCACATAGAGGCTATCTTTCCAAACAGATTTCATTGGTTCTTGCAAGAGTGTTAGATGATTTATAAATAGTTTATGCTAGCACCATTTGCACTTGGGACACACAGTTCTCTGCTATAGTCACTGCCCTGGGCTTTACCAGATTTTTATCAGTATCTTTGACTGTGATTGGTGAGATGCCAATAGAACCCCAATATATCCCCAAATATCTTCAGATAGTATCAAATGACCCCCAGGGTTGACATTCCTCTCCTATTGAAGCAAGGTGATTTATATTTATGTTTCAGATACACAGAGGGAGAAAAAGAGTGAGAGGGAGGGAGGGAAAGAGAGAGAGAGAGAGAGAGAGAGAGAGAGAGAGAGGGAGAGAGAGAGAGAGATATGTTGAGCAGAGCACTAACCAGATATGACTTATGGTAGTGCTGGGGATTAAACCTGGGAACCTCAGAGCCTCACTCATGAAAAAGTTTATTTTTTTTTATTTTTTATTTTTTTTTTTTAATTTTTTATTTTATTTATTCCCTTTTGTTGCCTTTGTTGTCTTATTGTTGTAGTTATTATTGTTGTTGTCGTCGTCATTGTTGGATAGGACAGAGAGAAATGGAGAGAAGAGGGGAAGACAGAGAGGAGAGAGAGAGACAGACACCTGCAGACCTGCTTCACCGCCTGTGAAGTGACTCCCCTGCAGGTGGGGAGCCGGGGGCTCGAACCGGGATCCTTATGCCGGTCCTTGTGCTTTGCGCCACCTGCGCTTAACCCGCTGAGCTACAGCCCGACTCCCCGAAAAAGTTTATTTTTAACTTTCAACTCAGCTGTCCAGGACAAAAGATGGGATAGGTTCTATGTGTTTTATTCTCTTAAGACTTTTAAAAGTGTTAAATCTCAGTTTGTTCATTAATGACCGCTGCCTCAAGCTGACATTCGTTGTCCTAAATTGACACCACAATGCATAGGACTGGGTCACACAAAGTTTTCCACTTTGAAACATATTTTGAGAATTGTTTTTTCTTTTCAGGATTTAGGAATACAGATCACTCTTCTCTATTCATTACACCATTACTAGAGTCCTATATGATAGGCTAAAAGTTCCAGTAAAGGAAGAGAGTAGTGCAGAATATTAAGTGGAAGATGAACCAACAGGATGAAGTAAGAGATTTGTGGCCTATGGGGAAGACTCATTTCAGCTGTATCCCTTTTGATCGGTTGACATCTTTAACTCAACATGCTAAATACAGACCCTGAAGGGATGGGGAGTGGTGGTGGAGGTTGGAAAGAGAAATTATTTTGGATGCCTCTTAAAGTGCTGAATGGCTGGTGTTTATTCAAAGAGTGAGCACTAGAGGAAAAAGCAAATTTGTGTTAGAAAATACTGTGCTTTGTATTGAATATGCTGTTTAAGGGGCCTTCAAAATATCAGAGAAAGAAGCATCCTGTTTCCTATTTTAGGGCAAGGAGAAGAAGAATCGAAGTCATTTAGCAGTGGTCACTGTGCAAAACATTCTCTGGGTGTTTGTCCTAATGTGGAATTTGAACAATTGTTTGCCAGGGCCTGATTATTCGTGGCAAATCACAACAGAATTGTAAAAAACAAACAAACAAGAAACTAATTTGTCAACCATAACGCTCCTCTTCTTTCTCTTTTCAATACGGCCTTCAGTCTAAAAAGGTATCCTACACACCTTTTTGCTGAGGCCCTAGTAAGGAAAGGATTGTTTACAATATCAGGAATGTTCCCTACTTCAAGATGGACATGGTCCACTTACCCTATACTTATCCAGGACATCTATAGGACAGATTCTCCTTTCCTTCACCTGTATCCACTTGTTATCTTAATCCTAAATTGTGGGAGTGAAAGTCTGGAAACCTTTAAGTATATAATTTGCTTCCTATTACATTATTTCTTCCCGTACAGAAGAGACCAAGTGTTTGTCATTTACGAGTGTCATGTCATTACATTCCATATTGCAGTGTAATGATGTGAAATGATTAAATGACAAAATGCCAGCTCACTGCTAAAAATTTAAAGTGGCATACTTTTATTTGTATATTGGAAAGCTATTACTAATTCTTATATTGACTTTGCCAGATGAAATAATGTAAGCAGACTGGTGCATACAAAAATGGGGCGATATTAGGTGAGGTTCTGAGTCCCATCTCCAACACAGATAGGACAAAGTTCTCTAGTTGATATATACTCCTCTAGCTACACATCTCAAGTCAAACATATTAGTTTAGAACATTCTTGTCACCTGATGAATGTGGAGTGACAAGCATCAAAATACAACCTGAGTGGAGATTTTATTGAGAAGAAAAATGGAAACTGTGAGCAGGTTGCTGAGAAAATAAAATGGCCTGTTTGCCTTTTGCTCCCTCCTTAACCATTTTTTCCACTAGTACTTAAAGGGAGATTGACGTTTCTTCATTTTTTTCCCTTTTAAGACATATACAAAAAGCCTTTTTTGTTTATGTCATCAAGTTACCAGAATACACTGTGCTTGGTAAAACAACAATTTCTCCCTTTCCCCCTAGGCCAGAAAATGTCACGTGTACTCTTTGAAAGAGGGTTAAAATTACTTTCTTGAAACTTTATTTTTTATTTTTATTTTTGGAACTTTATGTTTTTAAGGCCTTTGAAACTCAAGTGTATTTGACCTCAATTGTTTGAAGACTTGTGTAAAAACCTGTTCTCACTGGCCATATCTCTATTGTAAGGATTCTCATCCTTGACATACTTTCATCTTTCTTTCTAAAATCAGTCTTCCTGCAACCCTATTGGAAGGACTTTCTTTTGTTTCCTTTCTTTCTTTCTTTTTTTTTTTTTCCTTTCTTTCTTTTGTAGGGACTGCAGAAATGCTATGTATCAACAAAATCACTCCCATGGAGTCTTTTACCTAAGAAATACTTTTGCTTTTAAAAATCTCTTCCCCTGATTTGGTTTGGGCTTTTTGTGAGCTTCCTTTAAAGTCGCCCTCTCTCTCTCTCTTTTTCTCTTTTAATGTAAGCAAGTATATTACCATCTCTATATTTATTATGTGCTATTATTGCTTTAATAGAGAGACTCCTTTTGTTGTAATGTGCTTTGGGGTGAAAGCTGATAAGTAGGGGATGGGAAATAAAATAAAGATGCAAAGTGCTTTCTTTCTCTTTTTGTTTAATTTGCTATGGACACTTGCAAGTCAACTCACCTGGGGCATTTGAAAGCAGGAAGACAGTAAACACTAATAAACTCTAAGATGTATAGATAATAACTCCTTGCCTGCCAAGATGGTCAACAGTTTTTGCTTTTGCTCCAGCTTGGGGGCACATTGTTGTGCTTCTGTCAGGTTGTAAAGAGCACACATTCTTCATGGGAAAGGGCTCTTTAATGGAAAGGGGTTTCTGTAACAAAACTATTAGGAATTCCCTTAACTTGTGAAAAATACTTAAAATGGTTCATGACTGAAAAGCTATCAATGTCAGACAATACACTCAGTGGATAAAATGCCTGGCCATTTTTATTTGTACTTTAAATGAATTATAGTATCTTTGCTTAGTTCCTGTCTGGTTTTATGATATATTTAAAAAAAAGTGGAAAAGGGTGTTATTCAAATCATTGTCACAAGAAAATGTTACTCCATTTGAATACTTCCCAACACCCCCCCCCCATTATTTCTCCTGAGACCTGCTGGAAAAGTCATGAAAATATTTTTGTTTTACATAGAAAAATAAAAATATGTAGTAAATATTTCAAACACTCAATGTATTTTTACATCTCTTTGCCACTAGGTCTTGGTTGTGAAGTACTTAGAACTGAGGGTTCTCTTGAAAGACAATATACTGAAAAACATAGGAGGACTTCTGTCTTCTTTATATATAGGTTGCATTGTCATTCTGTACTCAGTCATGATTACAAAAAATAGCTTACAAGAATAGTTCACAAGGCTATGACAAGGATTCTGAAATAATGAACTAATTCCACCGACACCTCCAAAAGAGATTATATTATGCTTGTTCAGACAGGCACAGATTGAACAGGTTTATCAAAAACCTTTATCACATAATCATGGTACTTGAGTATTAAATGTGAGGATATTCTGTTCTTCAACACGTCATCCACGTTCCCTGAAATAACACAAAACTCTGGGCTTCTCCCTGATGAGAATTGTCTGTTTATTCCCACTTGTAGTCAATAACTGTTTCAGTGTTCATCTAACTGCTCCAGGTGGTTAGGGAAGAGGACAGACACCATCACTGTGGTCACTGAACTTTTATTCCAGTAAGATGAACAACATAAAGCAAGGCAAGATACATGGTTAAACATTAATAGATCTGTGGTATAGTTCAGCAAGTATGAGGAGAATAAACAGACAAGTAGAAAGGAGCCAGAAGAAAGTTGTAGACCAAGTATCTTATATTGGAGGGAGGGGGCACTTTGGTGGTGAGTGAACTACGCTGGCACATATTTGTGGTAGATGAGAAGTTGTATCCCTATGACAATAACAATCTTATATAGGTCTTCTCAATAAAAATACACTAACAATTTAAAAAATAAAAACAATAACCAATATAACATAATCACAGAAGCAAGATAACTTCAACTAGTGAGGAGTGCAGTGAGGAAAAGATCCCATAGAGCAGTGTGGTTATGAGTGGGTCAAGGCTAGGCAAAAATAAGTGGTAACATCAAAGAAAACTTCTAAGTAGAGGTGATATTTCAACTGGGAATGAATACTAAAGTTTCAATCATAGTCCAGGGAAGCACCTTTCAGATAATGGGCTATAAGACCAGCAGACTATGAACCAGTTTGATCAGACACCAGACAGGTCTGTCAAGATAGCACTGAACTGCAAAGAAGATACAAACTGAGATCTTAGTGATCAAAACGTACCCATTCCTACAAAGACTTGCAAACTAAAGATGCAAAGTCAGACTTGTCCAACCTCTCCCAGCCTCTTTGTTTTATTTTGGGGCTGAGTCACTTATGTCCTTCTACTTTTGAGACAATAAGTAAACTCATTAAAATATAAACAAGTGATTCTCCAGTGATGTGTTAAGGCATAAAGAGGTTGCTAAATGTTAAGTCATTGTGAATTTTACTTTCCCACGCTGAGAAAGCATACTTATAACAATTTATATTGACTGCAACAGGAACTATAAAGGACTCTGCTGTAGATTAAACCAGAGTAAAGTTTACATAGACAGTTAACAAGTGTCACTCCCCAATTGTCACTATCTTGAATGAGGCTATAATAAGAAGATCATTTCAAAAATTCAAACCTCAACCCCAGTTGAATAATTAAGCCAGGGGAACTAGCACTGATAGATATCCAATATTCTTGATATGTAACAGGGGAAACACAACTGACTTGTTTAAAGATAACATGTTATGTAGAACAAAGAATAGGGTTCAGTTCAGCAAAGGAGAAAAAATATTTACTGAAAAGTTGAGAATTTTGTCCCATGGATTTATAAGTGAACAAAGTCATGTTCTGGTTTAGCATTGGTCTAGGGCTAGTAGACTGCAAAACTGAGTGATAATGACGATGAAGCAAGCTGATAATAGACTGAGGATCTAGCTTTATCATTATAGTCTAGCATGGTCTTGAGCTTATTCAAAAAAGAAACTCTAGAATTTCCTATAACTCCAAATTTTCTATAAATCCAAATAATTTAAAAAGCAAACAGTTGTGAGACATTTATAAAGTCATATTAGCAGACAATGGGAAAGGACAAGTGAACATTGCCAATATATAGAAGTCACCTGAGTTCCACTGTACATTTGTGCTATCTGTCAAGTCCAAGTTTTTATATTCACTATCCTCACTTAATTTTCCTTAAAGAGTATTGGTTACAAGTTGGAATTTGGTATTAGAATGTGTGTACAAGCCCTACCATGTACCAGTCATGTTGCTAGGAGAGGTGAAGATCAGAGGGCCCAGATACCCAGTTCTACTAGGACTTAGAACTTATGTGACCCTGGAGTAAAGGTCCTGAAAAAGAATGACAGACGACCTTTTTGTTATTGTTATGTAGAAAACTGAGAAATGTTATGCATATACAAACTGTCAAATGTAAAACATTAATCCCTCCAAAGGAATAATAAATAAATAAAACAAAAAGAAAGAAAGAAGTAAAGAAAGGAAGAAAGAAGAGGGAAAGAAAAGAAAAGAAGAGAACGAATCTACCATGGGAGTAAATGGTAGGTGCCATAGAAAAAAACTCTTGGGGCCCTGGCAGTGGTGCACCCAGTAAAAAAAAAAAAAAAAGAACTTCTGTGATCAGGAACCTTTGATTTTGCCCTGTTACTAAGAGGGAGAACAAGAGGGGTTTTATTGAAACACACATGGAAAAATGTCAAGGTATAGAAGTCACCTGGGTTGGGTAGGACAGTAATGCTATTTCTCAAGTCCACTGGGCAGCATAAACTAAACCAGGAAAGTCACTGCTAAATAGATGCTAGTTTAGCAAATAAATCCCAGTCATTTGACTATTATGTGTTTGAGTAGAGCACAAGCTAATATTCATAAACCCTGTCAATTAACATATTAATTGCATCAAAGAGAAAGGACTTAAGAAAAAATGACAGAAGATGCATATTAATTAATAGGCATGGTTGGAATACAAGGCAAGAATTTGAGAACTATTTCACTATGGACTAGCCCAGTGTCATTTTGTGTATGAACTTATCTTAAATACTAAAAAAGTTACAAAAATTAAACTTAATTTTTTTTCTTTCCTAGTTGCACAAGAACTAATAACCAAACCTGAATTCAGCCAATCCCACTTGGATGCCTGTACACAGCAAAGCTTTCAATGGCATCAACTTAAGCCTATCTATTCCCAACTGTTGGTTCACATCCACAAACCAGAGTGAAGTGATGGGGAGCTTACAACCTCTTCATCATCGTGAAAACAGTCAGAATCTAAATTAAAAACTTTCCCTGGGCTGGAGTCAACACAAATTATCTTGCATCTTCAAATTTCCTTTTCAAGGAGCAAGGTTTACTTCATTTTTGAAAGTAATTTTAATGAATTATCCCCAAAAGTGCTAGAACCTGACTCTCCAAAATTTATTTTGGGAAATCTAGGCCTCAAATAGGTAATTTTCATTCTTTTAACATTATCATGCTCATATAAAGCCAATAACAATGGAAGCACTTTTTATTAGGAACAATCTTAACATTAAAACCAGAGCTCATATTTGGCCGATTTAGGTGGGCTGACCAAAAATAGAAACTGGCTTACGTATCTTTCTGTTTTTAGAGAAGGTGGAGATATGGATTTAGACACCTGATTTTCTTAGCTCTAGGAGCACTGTAGGCTAAACTGTTTCGGCCCTGAGGGACTCTTTGCTATTGGCAGCCCAGGGCAGGTGAGATTTTTAAAATTCATTTCTGATATTCCGTTGACATGGATTTTTTAAAGTGTTTAAAGTTGTACTGTTGCTGCTACTGCAGCCCTCAAAGAATTCTACTCTCAAACTCCTGGTTCCTACTTTTCCTCTTCATGTTCCCCTAATTTCATATTGAGTTCAATTTCTCAGGTTGGCTGTTTGTCTCAGAGCCTGAGCAAGAAAGAAACATATGAAAATTTGGAAAAGGGAAAATTGGGAAGCACCTGTTGTGTTCTGGGGTTAGCTATAGTTTAATAAGCTCCTTTTCCAGTGGCATCATGGGTGAAAGGGAGGCAGTACATTATGGTAACATGAACAAGTGAGACAAGTGTGTTTGTTGATGGATAATGTACAGAGGGAATTTGATTAGGACAAGATTGAAGTCAATGTTTTGTTTTTTAGTTATTTGCTTATAATTTGCAAATTCATTTTGGTACTGGCATTCCTATAAGAGGCAGCATGATGAATGAATTATTTCCTCTTCCAACTTAGTCACATGAGTTCTACATAAGGCAGGTAGGTTCAGATAAGTTCTAGAAGCTAAAATTCTGCCTCTCATTAGGCAAAGGTTCTTTATTATATTTCAAATATGCTACTAGTCAAGAAACTATTTTATTAATAAACAATTAATAAACCTTTTGAAAAAACAATTATATAGTCAAACTTGCAAAAAAAAAAAAAAAACTACTTGTTCGATGAATGTTTGACTTTATCTTCCTGACCCTGTAATTCATTAGCTGTGAAACACCAAGTAAATTGCTCAGATTCTCTGAATTTACCTTGCTCATCTACAAAGGAGCAGTCACTATGATTACTCTACTTACATCACAGGATTTTATGAGGATCAAATGAATTCATAAATAAGTAAATACCTTTTTGAGTAATATATATATATATATATATATATATATATCATTATTATCACTAGGCTATGTTTAATTGAATCTCTTTCCTGACTTCAGAATTCTAAAGAGAAGGTAAGGGCACTTGAACTAGCATGTGCTTCACCCTCACAGAGGAAACATGGAGGTGTGTTAATCCACCAATGCTCTCTGCTGAATATTCTCCATTTTCAAGCCACCTACCATAGTGGCAAAGGAGAAACTTAGGAAAAGTTTTTAGGGGCTGCCAATGAACTAGAGCTGCTTAGCAAATGAGGATGCCATCACCCCTGAAGTGCTTGGCAGTTGGAGGCATTCTTAATGTCAAGTATAAATCATTTGTGCACATGAGACATTTATGATATGAAACTATAAATAATGATCAGAGATTGCCAGCGAAATGTATGTGATACTCCTTCCATACACAGGAAGGAAATTCCTTGTGAGGTTGAGAATATAAGATATACAATTATGAATAGTTCATCTGTTTCTGTGTATGTATATGCATATGTTTGTAAATGTTTATATATGTAAGCCTATAGTACCATATATGTGCAAATGATACATTAATGTGTATTTATGTTATTTTATATGCAAGCATTTTATATATGATGCCTGCTATATGGTTGTATATATTGAGGACATTTTCTATAGAAGGATAATCAACAGAATGATTTTTATAAATTAATGACATTGCAGGTGATTATTAAAACTTGTTTTATCAGTTGTTCTGGTCTGACTCCTACCTGGTTAACAAATCTAACACAGCTTTATTCAATAAAATTCTAGATTTTGCTAAATTCCATTAACAAACCATTTTTAATTTATACAATAAATAATGGTCAGTGCTCAAATATTAGTATTTGTACCTTAACTACTGACTTTTAATGAGGATAGAAGAAAGAAAAGAGGAATTACAATTTGAAGATATATATGAATAAATAAATAAAATTTGAGGAAATTAATGTAGAATTCTTATAGCTTTCAATTTGGTGTGCAAACCACCTATCAGTCTTATTCATAAAGCTGATTACTATCTAAGTCAGGAGGCATAAAGTGAAGTTGAATCTTCTCTCTGCAGTTATCTCAATAAGCATTTGTTAATCATGGAATTCACTTATCATGCATTCTAGAAATACTGACACAACTAATGATGTCTAAAGCCAGGAAGTCAAGTACTATATAGTTCCACTTGTAACATTCTCTAATTGTACTGAGTAGGCAAATCTACAGAGACAGAAAATAGAATGGTAGTTTCCAAGGGTTGAAGAATGGGGAGTTGTTATTTTATGGAGAAATGTTTCAGTTTTGTCATATAAAAAGATTTACAAGATAAACGTTGATAGAAGCTGCACAATAGGGAGTCAGGTGGTAGCACAGCGGGTTAAGCACAGGTGGCGCTAAGCACAAGGACCAGTGTAAAGATCCCGGTTCGAGCCCCTGGCTCCCCACCTGCAGGGGAATTGCTTCAGAAGCGGTGAAACTGGACTGCAAGTGTCTATCTTTCTCTCCCCTTCTTTGTCTTCCCCTCCTCTCTCCATTTCTCTCTGTCCTATCCAACAACAACGAGATCAACAACAACTACAACAATAAAACAAGGGCAACAAAAGGGAATAAATAAATAAATATAAAAAATAAATAAAAATAAAAAGAAGCTGCACAATATTATAAAAGTCGTTAAGGGCACTGAAAAATGGCTACCATGATAAATTCTAAGTTATGTATATTTTATTGTAATGAAAATATTGAAAAAAAGTCCTGAGTTTGATCAAGTCATAATGAACTGGCTTCTTACACTTCACTCCAGTCCTTGTGTAATTCAAGCTTCATAATTACAAGATAAAGTTGCTCTTCTAGTAGTGGTGAAAATTTTGACTAATGGTATATGTCTGAACCTCTGTTACTGGCACTTTTCTACTGAAATTAAAAGGAAGTCCTGGAGGCTGAGGCAATGAACTAGGGAAAGAGGGGAACTTGAGGTAATCAGGATAGTTGTGGTTTATCAACAATAATAAAGTATTTCAGCATCGTCACTACTGACCCATCATATCCGCGGCAGCAGTCAAATAATAGTCCTTCCTTTAGAAATCAGATAATAGGAGGAGGAAGAAAAAAGCAGACGGCACAAGTATTATTTTTCAGCAAGGGATTTATGCTTCTCTATAAAGAACATTCTCCGTGAAGATGTGTACCCTTATTTCATTGGACAAAAACAAGTCACATGATTTCCATGAACAGCAAAAGGGGAGCACTTGGTTTTCCAAATTTCTGTAATTAGATCAGGCAAGGGAAAATGGAGCAGAAAATGACCTTTGGAAAGCTGGTTCCCAGTTTCTGCTGCAACTTGCCATTATGTCTGGAGAAGGACACAATAAAAGATCAATTAATCTGTCCTAGAGGTGGACAAATTGAGAATGAGGATTTCAGAAAGCAAAAATCCCAACTTAAAGTAATGCATTATATTTTGAAAACTGAATGTTTGACAATACATTTCACGGCTCATTTCCTGCTACTTGTGAACGCTAGTAAACATTCAGAGAGCAAATTCACATTTTTCATGTCAAATATCCTTATATTTCTCCCCTCCTCCAGCTTGTCACCAGTTAGGCAGACCCTATGAGGGCAGTCTGTTCACAGTATAATTTCTTGTGACACTAAAATTTAATCTGTTTTACAATTTCTATTGTTTTTCACTAAAAGATTATTCCTGCAATATTTTTACAGAGAACATTCATTTTTCTCAACCAAGAATAAATTGCACTCTAATCATTGCTGAATTTTTCTTCTCAATCCAAATTTAAGAATTTCATGCAGATTACTCATTGTGATATATCTAGCTAATTCAATGTCATTATTTTTCTCTGGTCTAGGCAGAATTTACCCTTCCCTGGAATGAACTTATTTCATAAAAAGACATTATAGGAGGACAGAGAGGATTGGTAGAATTGGAGTAACTGAGTCAACACTTTCACTCCCATACCTGGAATTACGAGACTGTCAATGACGTCCACTTTATTGGAAAACGTGTATTTTAAAAGAAGTATCTCAACTTGCCATTTAATTTTTAAAGACCATGGAAACAGTCTGACTTTGCAAATGTTGGGCTTCTCTAAATATTTCGTATTTCTATTAATCTATTTCCTCCCCTCGCCCAATTTTTGACCTAAATCTCACTATCCAGGTCAGTTTTTATGTCAATTCTTTTCAGAGTTTTTTTTTCCCCCTGTCCCCAAGAATAAGAACTTTGTCTAAATATTCTAACCCTGCATTCTCATTTTAAATAGTCTACCAAGTATGCATAATTATGGATATGCAAAGCTGTCCAAGATGATTAGAAAAGAAGACAAGTAACATATATAAATTAATTTGTAATAATCTTGATGAAAAAGATGGCAAAGGAAACAAACAATTTTAATAATAAACTTAGTTTACCTGAATATAGCAAAATATTATTATTTTAGCATAGGATTTGGTTCAAAAATATCACTAGGGTTTTCTCTATGTAAATCCAGTGTGTTTCCAACTTAACAATTACTCTCAATTCAGACACATCACATTTTAAGTTTTCCATAGGCTCATATGACCAGCAACGTGTATTCTAGATGGCACATTTCTATAGTATTTAAATGCACAAATTTCTCCTTACTGCACTGAAGAGCAAAGATTGCATTTATCTTCACTACTGCATTCCTAACATCCAGCATATTGTGGAAACTTAATAAATATTTGATGAAAACCTAATTGAACAATCCCATTTTTACCACCACTTAACTATGTGACTTTGGGTTACTTGATTTCTCTGGAGCTCCTACCTTATTAAAGAAGAAATTGTCATATTACTGATTGCCAAGGTCCTCAGAAATGTAAACAGTCAAGTCACTTAATTCAGTTCCTTCCCTCTTGCTCTCTCAAAAAGTATCTAATACTTCTCTTGACTTTCATTAACTGTGTTTTAGGGCTAGGATAAGCTAGATATTGCCATCTTGTCATTTTCCACATTTTTCCAAGTGATCAACAGATCAAATATTTAAAATTGAAGTATTGTTCCCTGTTTAGAATAGTATTAGTTAATCATCATCGATTGTGAAAATAAATACATTCATAATAAAAAACTGACAATATCAAAAATATTCAGTAGAAATTGATTATGTAAATTATGTATATAAACACAGTAGACAGTAGACTTTGTATGAATATTCTTCTGGTGCATGTTCTCTATTTAATAGTAGTAATTTGTGTATAATATGTATTTATTTTCTTTTTGGCAGATGAAGATTATAATGCATATACTTTTTAAAAATCACCCTTTTTTACTTAACAATAATTTGAGAAAATGCAGACAAATTATCAACTGCTATTTTAAATCACAAGTTTTCTGTGTGCTGCAGCAAAGAACATCATATGACTTTCTGGAGGTACCAACTTAAGAAAATGAAGGAGAAAACCAATCAGATATTTGGGAAGGAGACCATCCTCAATAGAAGAAACAGCAAACACAAAGACTCAGTGATAGAAAAGAGTTCAGCAGGCCAGGATAGCAGAGGAACAACAAGCAAGGCAAGCTGAGGTACAGAATTAGGTCAGGGTAGTAATGGGCTCAGATAAGGTGGTCATTATGGCTCTATCCTCTGATGGGATAAGGGGAGCTATTTTATGGTTTTTCAGAGCCACATCTGGTAGTGGTGGGATGCTACTGCTATATAGTGAGTGAAGACCATGGGTACTGCTAAATATTTCAGAATTATCAGAGGGCTACAAACAACAAATAATTTTCTCTACCCAAATATCAATAGTGCTGAGATTGAAATTTTTTTCTCTATAGGAAAGTAAGAACAATGACTAGTATGTAAGCTAAGGAAATACTGAAAAGGAAAATAATGGCTTGAGAAGTAGAGCTTTGGACCCAGTGGATATAGTGGCGATGTGTAATAGTTATTCGATTTCATATGGATTTTGATGATGAGTTATCAGGATTTATTGATGGAAATGACATGGAATACAGAAGAAAAGAATGAGGATTGAGTTCAGCCTTTGGGGCCTATGCAATTTGATAGATGTTATTGTCCTTGACTTTGTTGGAAGTTTGAAGAAGCAAATTAATAGTCTGGATGATGATAATTTTAGAGATGGATTCCAAAGACTTGAAAATTGAATGGAAGTGAAAGTAAAGAGACAATTGTGAAGGATGACACCAAGGTTTGTGCATGGGCACCTAGATGGATAGTAGACTTTGGACATATTGAACTGAGGCATTTTTATAGGAAGTAGTAGTACTGTACCTGCTCTATCTCCTTCATCTGTGCACTGGAACATAAGCTAGAATGGAGTAAAATGACACTTAAGTTAAAATCTGAGTCACAAAAGTTATTGTCAAAGTCATGTTACTTACAATGACATTGGGCTCATCTAACCTGGGAAACCATAATATATGACACATCATAATCTGCTCTTCAAGATACTGATGTGGGCTGGAAGCTGATGACATCAGGAAAAATGCATCTTTATTTAGGCCAGTTAAAAATTAAGTTTATAGCAATTGAGCTTCCCTTTATTTATCCTCGAAACCCACTAGTGTTCTTTGAACTATATTGTTAATAACATTTTATATCAATAAAAGACTTTCAAAATGAAGGTTTACACAGAATATACCATTATCAAGGTAGACCAGCCCTAGGTAATACTGAAATTATTTTCTTTTAAGTGGTAAAATGAACTTATTAATTTTTATCTAACTATAGTACTAACACTGTAATCCTCATTCCATCATACCATCACATAATTTTATGGTTTGTTCTATTATTTCCCCATTTGCAGATAAAGGAAATGTGGTTTGAAGAAAGAAAATGGTATGTTCAGTGACCACTGGAGAGAAGTCACAAGCTGAGTAATGTAGGGAATATTGAGTGATCTTAAATATAATTTTTTACCAGATTATCTGTTTTACAACTGAGTCAACTGAGTTCTCTTAAATAACCTAAAAGTGAACTAGTCAAGGTTATATGATCTGGTGACTGAAGAAGCAATCCTGAGACAACATTAGAGAAATGAGATAGAATTTTATGGACCTGGGAGTCGGGCTGTAGTGCAGCGGGTTAAGCGCAGGTGGCGCAAAGCACAAGGACCGGCATAAGGATCCCGGTTCGAACCCTGGCTCCCCACCTGCAGGGGAGTCGCTTCACAGGCAGTTAAGCAGGTCTGCAGGTGTCTATCTTTCTCTCCTCCTCTCTGTCTTCCCCTCCTCTCTCCATTTCTCTCTGTCCTATCCAACAACAACAATAATAACTACAACAATAAAACAACAAGGGCAACAAAAGGGAATAAATAAATAAAATAAATATAAAAAAATTAAAAAAGAAGAATATTAAAAAAAAAAAGAATTTTATGGACCTAAACTTGACAAGAAGTTTAGTGGACTAGGTGGTGTCACATTCAGTATAATTCACCCATTATAGTGTGCAAGGACCCTGGTTCAAACTTCCTACTCCCACCTGTGGGTTAAGCTTCATGAGTGATGTAACAGTGCTGCAGGCATCACTTTTCTCTCCCTCCCACCCTCCTTCCCTTAGCCTTTCAATTAATCTCTGCATTGTGGGAAGTGGGCTTATTGTCTGGGAAGTCCAGACCATTGTTTCCATGAAAGTCTGAGTGGGTAGACCCCAAGTTCTCCCCTTGCCCAGATAGAGACAGTGGCAGGTCCCCCCGACCTCACGAACTAATGATGAATGACTTCTCTAGATGGGGCTACATTTCTGTACATGTCGCTCTGTCCCCCTAAAACAAAGGCCATGAATTACTGTGTATTTAATTGCTCCCTTCCCCCTTGCCCTGAAGTGCCTTTAATTTAACCTCAGAGAAAATTACATTGTTGAGCTCATGACCAAGCCTTGTACAGTAAATTTCCAGTTGTGATCAAATACTTTGTAGGTCAAGATGTAGCTATGCATTGTGTTTGGATTAATTATTATCTCAAGCTTCTTTCTGGACTATGGGTATATCTGCCTTCCTGTATCTCCCAATAAATGAGATGACCCTCAGAGACTTTTCCAGGAGCTGGACAAGTCTGGCGTGACTTCTTCCTCTCTGTACACATCACCCTCAACACCAGGGCCACTCTGTGACCCCCAGAGGCTGTCTGACCCCTTGCCGCCTCTGGCCATGGAGACAGAGGACCTGGAGGGACCCGCACTGTATAAATAAATAAATAAATTAATTAATTAAAATTTCCATATCAAAAGACATAGATGAAAGTAAGGAAATGTTGCTCAAGTGATAAATTTATGGTAGAAATGACCCCACTCTGCAAAGGAAGGCTGGGTCAACATACTCTGCCACTTGAGGAAAACTGGTCCTGAAATTAGTGCAGCCTGGAATGTTGCTAGGTATGTCCATGGAATGTGATTAAGACTGAAGGAGAAGCAGAGGGTGCACAGGCTCCTTATGCTAATTATGGATAGACATAGTCTAGATCACATCAATGGGGTTTACATTTAACAGTGTCTATATACTTTCCCCATGTTTGTGAGCTTCTCTATGTCCTGATCCAGCTTGTCCTATTCCCAACTTTGACACCATCTTTATAGACAATACTTACAGCCCACCTACATGTTAACTGTTGGGTTCAATAAAAAATTAGTAAAGTTATGGATCCCTTGGAATATATCTAAAATAGGCTTCCTAGCTTCTTCCAATATGATGACCCCCAAATATCATTTGCTATATTCTTAACTTTTGGTTCCTGATTATTAAACACTTGTTCTGCTTTGTATCTTAATGCTTTTCAGCCACCAACTTGCAAATGCTATCATGATGCCTACCTGACTTCCCTGGGCAAATGACCTCACCAATAAGTCCTAGAACCCCACCTTCCCAGAGCCATACCCCACTAGGGAAAGATAGAAACAGGCTGAAGGTATGGATTAATCTGCCAATGCCAAAGTCCAGCAGAGAAGAATTTACAGAAGTTAGACCTTCCACCTTTTGCACCACATAAAGATCTTGTCCATACTCCCAGAGGAATAAAGAATAGGAAAGCTTCCAATGAGGGGGTGGGGTATGGAACTCTGGTGGTGGGAATTGTGTGGAATTGTATCCTTCTTAACCTCACAATCTTGTTGATCTTTTTAAAAATTTTTATTTATTTATTTATTTTTATTTTCCCTTTTTGTTGCCCTTGTTTTTATTTTTATTGTTGTAACTATTATTGTTGTTATTGATGTTGTCATTGTTACATAGGACAGAAAGAAATGGAGAAAGGAGGGGAAGATGGGGGAGAGAAAGATAGACACCTGCAGACCTGCTTCACTGCTTGTGAAGTGACTCCCCTGCATGTGGGGAGCCAGGGGCTTGAACCAGGATCCTTGGGATCCTTGAGCCGGTCCTTGCGCTTCACGCCACATGTGCTTAACCTGCTACACTACTGCCCTACTCCTCAATCTTGTTGATATTTATTAAATCAATAATAAAATTTTCTTTTTTTAAAAATTAGGAGACTGGTAGATTCTAGGGAACCCTACTCTGTAAGGTGTCTCTCTAGCAGCCTGGATTTTAGCCTTTAATAAATGTTTCTCAGAGAGTACTGTGCAAACACTTGAAGGGTGGAATTGCTACTTAATAAGGTGAGGCAATGTTCAAAGGGGTTGGGGAAATGGTTAGGTGTCTGGCCGGTAGAGGTCTTAAAAGATATGGTCAAGGAGTCTTGAAGATTGCTTCAAAGTGAGAACTGAATCTCCTAGGATCTACTAGTGTTCATATGTGTCCAGTGGTTGTCAAAATTTGAAAAATGCAAGACATCTCAGAGATTAGAATATATTGTGTATATCTTGAATCTTCAAGGCAGAATTACAATACACAACAGTACTTCACACTTAGTGAGTCTGTGCATTCACAAGCATTTATGTGAAACTAGCATTCAGGATAACACCATCAAAAAAAAAGCTGCTGAGATAGTCACCCCATTATCTGTGATGTTGGGAAAACTATGGTGGTTACTATTGAAGGGGATTGGAGGTTCAGAACTTTGGTGGTGAGAGTGGTATGGAATTATAACCCTATTATCTTATAATAATTTATAATTTTGTAAATCACTAGTAAAACACATACAAAAAGTAAAGATTAAAAAAGAAAGAAAAGCTGCTGTAAGGGGGCAAGTTTTAAATGACTTGAGATGAGAAGTGAGAAATGATGAGAATCACTTTTCAGAAAATAGAATTTGGCATAAATATCTGATTTTGTCAGCATTTCTCCTTTTTCTAGTTTTCTGTAGTGTTTCACACTTGCTATTTACAGGAGGTGTCTGATAAGATGTTGTGTAAAGCATTGGGGGAAAAGAGGAAAAGGTTCACAGAGTTTCAGAAATTCCTGAGAGGCATTTATGGAGCCAGTAGTCCCTTTATGTGTCTGTTTTCTCAGTATGCAGACACCAAATATAGATTAGAACTCAACTCTATAATTCACATACTCAGACTAACATCATGCATGAATCAAAAGCCTCAAGTTCCAGTTATGAAGAACCACAGGGAAAGCAGTCTGATTGCAGCCTCAGACTATGTGAGAGAACATGTGTATTTTTCTAGTGCTTGACAAGCCTTATTGAAATTTGCTTATTTATTTATCTTTTCTTCTAGCCAGAAGACTTTGACTTAATTACTTAACCTCATGGCTAACTCCTCTCTTGGGACTTCAAAAGAAGAACTTGACATCTCTATGTACCTGGCAGTCAGCACAGAATTGCCTATGATGTCATTTATTACATGATAATTTGTCTGCTTTAAAAAAATTAATTCAGTTTTAATGAATTAGAAAAGACAAATTAAAATTAAAGATAATTGAAGTGCACATTAGAGTAATTTTATATATTGGGATGTTGGGAAATTCAAGACACACTTTTGCAATAAAAAAATGCAGTACCGGCGGTGTTGCACTGGCTTAAGTGCATGGTGCAAAGCCCAAGGACCCACCAAGAATCAAGATCCTAGCACCGGACTCCCCACCTACAGGAAGGTCGCTTCACAAACTGTGAAGCAGGTATGCAGATGTCTTTCTTTCTCTTCCCCACACTGTCTTCCCCTCATCTCTCAATTTCTCTCTGTCCTATCCAACAACAATAATAATAACAGCAACAACAACAATGGAAAAAATATGGCTTCCATTAGCACTGGATTTGTAGTGCAGGCATGGAGCCCCAACCATAACCCTTGAGGCCAAAGAACAAATAAACAAACAAACATGTCAGGACTATCCTGACAACTATCTATCATCTATCTATCTATCTATCTATCTATCTATCTATCTATCTATCTATATCCATCACCTAGTTAAATAATGTATCCTCATTTCACATATATATCCTTTCCCCCCTATTTTTATAAGAATATATAATTGAACTTAACAAAGAAGCTCACTTGAATAATACCTAGCCCCCAATGCACAAGAAGAAGGAAGCTTCAATGCTGTGCTCTCTTGCTCTCTCTGCCTCTCTGTCCCACCCCAAACACATTCTTTTCTAGAAAATTTCAATTATAAAATAGAAATTTAATGAAAAAATGTAAAATACTATGTTTTACATTAGAACCTCAAAAACTGATTCATCTTTACTTATTTTATTATTATTTTAATTTTTATTTATAAAAAGGAAACACTGACAAAAAACATATGATAAGAAGGTTACAACTCCACACAATTCCCTCTACCTGAACTTCATATCCCATCCCCTTCCCTGATAGCTTTTCTATTCTTTATCCCTCTGGGAGTATGGACCCAAGGTCATTATGGGATGCAGAAGGTGGAAGGTCTGGCTTCTGTAATTGCTTCCCCGCTGAACATGGGTGTTGGCAGGTGGATCCATACTCCCAGCCTGTTTCTTTCCCTAGTGGGTCGAGGTTCTGGGGAAGCAGGGCTCCAATCTTTTATCTGGAAGTTTGTAAGCTTTTACCAATCTTTCCCTATTTTTCTCATCAATCATGTTCCTGAAAACTGCTTTTCTGCCTTATTCCCCTAAGTGTGACCTTTTATTTGGATTCCATAGATAGTGATATCAAGAAATAAGTAGCTTTCTCTTGCTTATTTTGCTTAGCCTAATGTTCTCAAATTAGATCCATGCTGTTACAAATGATAGAATTTCGTTTTTTCTCATTAATGAAGAATACTCCACTACATATGTAGTGTATCTGTTGATGGACACCTAGGTTATTTTCATGCATTAGCTATTTTAAATGCCATAAGAAATATGAAAACACGGATATCTCTTCATATACTATTTTCTTTTCCTCTGGACATATAATTAGACGTGGAATTACTGGATTACATGGTAGTTTTTTTCTTTATATATTTGAAGGAGATTCATACTTCTTTCCATAGTGATGGTATCAAATTGCATATTCATCCACAGTGCACAAGAGTTCAGGGATCAGGGGACCAAGCCCTAACTTTGATAATTCTTTATTTCTCTTAAGTATAATCCAGGGATTGAGTTACTTCTTTATGGTTTTGTTGTAAAAAATAAATGAGATATTTCAGGACAAGTTCCAAGGAAAGTGCAATAAATGTAAAATATTATTATTAGTGTGTTGCTGGAAAGTTTTCAGATGCAGCCTCTGAAACTGGTCATACCAATGTCCTCCAGTTATCACCTAATGTCTAGGAGGAAAATTTAAAATGATACTTGAAAGAGAGAGAGAAAAAAGTTATTTCAAAACACTTTATATAAAGAAGTGATATGAATGGGAATAGAGAAATTTACTTTAGGGGATGATGCCCAGAGGGCTTTGGACTCCAGCTCCATCAGGACCTGGAAAGAGAAGAAGAAAACAGTAAGGACATTTGGAATTATTGTCGGTGTAGGTGTGATTTAGGAAGGAACACAGGAAAAAATGGGCAAATATATAAGTATAGGTAGATAGTTATGGAAATAATAGTCAACCCATATCTGCAACCTTGGCAGAACTACTGTAACTTCAATGGAGGGAATGGGGATACAGAACTCTGTGGGAATGCCCAGTGGGCGTGGTGTGGAACTATACCCCTGTCATCTTATAATTTTGTTAGTCAATATTCATGTCACTAATAAATTTAGAAAGATTTACTTTAAAATGCTCTTGGTGTTTTTTGTAGCTTATTTTTAAACTAGGGCAAAATACTGAGCTAAGCAGAATAGGACTCTCAAAGTCTGATATTTGAATATTGTCTGTGGCAGAGCAGAAATGCTCATGATCTACAGTTGCTTTATTGCAAGCTCTTTAATTGAGCAGACTGATGTGTTATTCACATAATGGATGTGTGGCGTGTAATGCATGCCAACCATTATTACCCCTTCCTCCAAGCCCTATTTGAAGTGTAAGCGAATAGGAACCATCTCAGAAATAACTGGTATGACCCAGTAGCAGAAGTGGCCATTTTTGCAACAGTGAGAAAAGTGTTAATGCAGGTGATGAAAAGTGTTCATGAAGATGGTGAGGCTAAGATATAAGTATCAAGATTTCCCCAGTTTTAAACCTGTCAGTAAATTATAAAGTAACTTATAAACACACCCCTAACTTTCTGATAAGTGTGTTTTTAAATTTTCTCATCAAAACTTTCGATTTACAAACTAAGTTAAAGCAATTGAGTTAAGAAATTTCTTTTTAAATGACAAAATTAAAATAAATTATAACTGTACCACTTCTGGATACTTGACTTCCCAAAAAAGATAATAATTCAAAGAGATATGTACATCCCCATGTTTATTGCAGCCTAATTTTAATACCCTAGAACTGGAGATAAACTAAAAGCCAATCAACTGATAAATGGATTAAGAAGACATGGCAAATGCTACTCATCTAATAAGAATAATGAAATGAGGGGGGGAAAGGGCGATGGAGAGATTTAAAAGGTTTTTACAGAATTATAAGATTTAAATATGTCACCATACCCTCCTCCAATCTCTCCACCCCCTTCTCCTCCTTCCCCAGTCTTTTGCTTTGTTGAAATACATCAAACTGAAATTGTACCCATGTACTAACAATTGTACTGCACATAGTAAAATAATAGCAAGTAAATAAATGAAATTAAAAAAAATTTAAACCACTAATTAAAATGGGGGGAATAACATAACTAATAAGCAAAAAAAAAGAGAGAAAAAAGATGAAATCCTGCTACTTTCAATGACATGGGTTATTTAGTAGGAATTAAACTAAGTGAAATAAAACAGACAAAGACAATCAGTGTATGTTTCTGTTCATATGTGATAGCTATACAAGAAAAAAGTGAACTAAATAAGAGAGTAATAAACTGTTGTGTTATAAGACAAATTTGTGCTCAGCAGAAAGGAATAGGAATGGCTAAGAGTAAGGAGTATCATAAATCAGAACTAACGGTTCATACATAGTGACTTTTCTTTTTTTAATGTTTTATTATCTTTATTAACTTATTTATTGGATAGAGACAGCCAGAAATTGAGAGGAGGGAAGCTAGAGAGGGAGAGAGAGAGAGAGAGAGAGTGAGAGAGAGAGAGAGAGAAAGAGAGACAGAGAGAGAGAGACAGGGGGGGTGCATGTGTGTGCATGTGTGTGTGTGTGTGTGTGTGTGTGTGTGTGTGTGTACTTGACTCCAGGTTTATTGTTGGGACTTGGCGCTTGCACTATGAATCCACTGCTCCAGTCACCCGTTTTCCCTCCATTTTTTATTGGATAGGAGACAGAGAAACTGAGAGGGGAGGGGGGAGACAGAGAGTGGGAGAGAACGATAAATACTTGCAAACCTGCTTCACTGCTAATGAAGCAACTCCCCTGCAGGTGGGGAGCCAGGGGTTTGAACCAGGATCCTTGTGCAGGCCCTTGCACTTCATACTATGTGAGCTTAACCTGGTGCACCAGTGCCAGGCCTCCAACTCTTGCAAAATACAGAACACACGGGAATACTCCTTTCCATCTTCTATAAAGCTAACATCACTCTGATACAAAAAGCATACAGTTACATGACAAATAAAGAAAACTACATACCAGTATTTCTGATGAACATAAGTGCCAAAATACTGAACAAAATTCTAGTCAACTGGATATAGCAGTATGCTAAAAAGACTGTACATCAGGAGCAAGTGGAATTTATCCCAGGGATGCAAGTCTGGATCAGTATATATGATCCAATACATCAATAGAAAGAAAAGTCAAAAGCCGTGTTTATCTCAGTAGATTAAGAGAAAGCACTTGACAAAATCCAGTGTCTTTTCAAGATCGAAACACTAAAAAAAATGGTAAGAGATGAAAATCCCTTTACCTAACAGAGTCCATATACAGCAAGCGTACTGCTAACACTATACTCAAAGGTGAGAAACTGGAAGAGTTTCCATTTAGATCAGGTTCTAGATGGGGCTGCCCACTTTCATTGTTACTATTCAACCCAGTGTTGTAAGTTCTTGTCATAGCCGTTAGGCAAGAGAAAGGAATTAAAGTGATACAGACTAGAAGAGCAGAAGTCAAACTGTCACTATTTGCAGATGATATGATAGTATACATAGAAAAACATAAAGAATCCAGTAGGAGGCTCCTGGAAGTTAACAAGAAAATTAGTAAGGTGTCAGAATCCAAAGTTAACATACAAAAGTCAGTGGCAATCCTTTATGTAAACAATAAGAAGAAATCCAGAAATCGTTCCATTGACTATACTAGCAAAAATAAATGAATGAATAAATAAAATAAATTGAAAGAATTGAAAGATCAGAATGGAAAATACTAAGCAGAAGTTGGACTGGAGTAGGTATATTGCACCAAAGTAAAAAGACTTCAGTGTGGGGAGGGTTCAGGACCTGGAACATGATGGCAGAGGAGGACCTAGTGAGAGTTGTATTGTTATGTGGAAAACTGGGACATGTTATGCATGTAGAAACTATTGTTTTTTACCTGTTGACTATAAAACATTAATCCCCCAATAAGCAAATATAAAAAAAAAGAAATGAAAGGCTTGTATACTGAAAATGGTAAGCAGAGCCTGCTTTGTAGCTGCCCTTCTAAGTAGGATGCCTTTGTATTTCCTTCCCCCTCAGTCAAGTTTCCACATTCTCTGCTCTAACCCATGGTAGATACTAACCTGGTTGTTCTTATTTAGAAGAGAGGATTGCAGGGATCCACTACCACAGTTCACTACTTCACTGAAGTATAATTCCTTTTTGCAAAAAATTGTTCTTACTTCTGCATTTTCTATCACTGGACATGCTAAGGAGGACCCTTTATACAAATCCAATATGAAAAATAGGCTAATTATCATCTTTGTTGACATTAAATACTTACTTTCTTTAAACATAGATTCACCTCTCAAGCTTGAGGCTCTGAGGTCCCAGGTTCAAACCCTCAAACCACTATAAGCCAGAGCTGAGTAGTGTTATAGTTAAAAAAAAAAAAGTTTTAACTACCACATCTAGGAGTTGAATGCAGACTTGGGAGTATATGTACTCAGTCTGTCAACTTGAAAGAGAATATACAGTTTTCTTTTTTTTAATTTCATGATGGGAATGATGGTCTACCATGCCTGACATTTTCACCATTATATAATTAGCAGCTATCACAATAGCTTAGTGATTATATGTGTTCAATTACATATATATGCATACATTAAAACACACACACATATACACACACTGCTGCTAAGGGTTTTCTGTCCCTGGGTGATTTCACCACGCCCAGTGAAAAAATCTTTTAATTTATTTAATTTATCATTATTATCATCATCATCATTATTATTATTTGGTTTTCCTCTCACCAGTCCCTGCCTGCTCCATGTCTTTTCAGGTGGTCAGTTTTTAAAAAATATTTATTTATTCCCTTTCGTTGCCCTTTTTGTTTTATTGTTGTTGTTATTGATATTGTTGGATAGGACAGAGAAATGGAGAGAGGAGGGGAAGGCAGAGAAGAAGAGACAAAGACAGACACCTGCAGATCTGCTTCACTGCTTGTAAAGTGACTGCCCTGCAGGTGGGGAGCCAGGGGCTCAAACTGAGATCCTTACACAGGTCCTTGCACTTTGTGCCACTTGCGCTTAACCCGCTGTGCTACTGCCTGACTCCCAAATACTTATCAAGTGGTCAGTTTTTACCAACATTAACTAATTGAATTTAATTTATGATTTTTTAATGAACACTGGAAATTTTTTCCAACAAAAAGAAATTCCATTTTGTCAACATCATCTAGTTGGAGAGAATAGGATTATTTTTCTACACACAGGCGCGCGCGCACACACACACACACACACACACACACACACACACACACACACAATCTAAAAGGAAACTGAAAAAAGTACTACGTTGTTGAGTATCCTTGCACTCTTTATTTGGATTTTATCTTTTAGGATAATTGGGATTCTACAGAAGTAAATGAATCTGTAACATATACATAAGACTTATCACTGTGAATAAGCTTTAATATACTTTGGTCAACAAGAGCTCAAACTTCTCTCTAAAAGATCCTACTGCTTCTTTGAGAGATTCTAGCAAATGCATGCTAGATGGAATAGATCCTTTCAGACTGGACGGGCAATTAATACATGTTAATTTTATTGAAAAGGGATACATAAATATCTAAGCATTAGCAGCATAACCACTATATTACTCCGTGATTTTCAATGTTCCCAAAGCATGCAGCTGCTTCTTAATGGTGATTTATAAGTGACAGGCAGGTGACTAATGCAAAATTACAGTGCTTCCCTATTTTGCTAAAACACATTAAGAGGATTTCTGATGTTGATTCTTTGAGTACATCTTATCTCCTGGACTCCCATACCTAATTCTTTGTGATATGCCGTAGAATTACTTAAAAGGCAGCGTATTCTGGAGTTCTGATTTCATTTGAATCAGGAGGCAATAATGAAATTGTTCCTCATAATGTGTCTCAGGTCTATTAAATAAGCACACTGAAGTATTCCTGGTTCATCTGAAATGGACTTGTCCTGGTAACCTAATTGCAGTGTCTGTGCAATAGGAATAACACTTTAGACTTCTTAGGATGATTTTAAGAATCAATCATTTTAGTTTCCTATTTCCACTTAATAATCTCTCTATATTAGTGATTACCCTTATGACTTGTAATTATCTCTAATTGTTCTTGGTACTATCAAGCAGGATATATTTTATTTTAAAGGAGAGACACCTTAGCTCCAAAGTTTTCCCTGTGCTGCAGTACTCCCATGTGGAGTACTAGAGGCTTGGGTATGAGCCGTGTGCAAGGCAAAGTAAGCACCTTCTAAGGTGAGCTATTTCACTGGTCCCAAGCAGGATATTCTCAACTGTTCATTTCACTGTACAGGAAGGATTGCTGAGCCAGGGTAACTGTAGGTAAGAAAAAAAACTTTGTAGGACCAATTTACTAATAAAACCTGGCATGATGCTTGCTGCAAAGATGCTGCCTGTCAAAGGCTTAATCAGGGAGAATAATCTTGCCCACTGTTCCATTCAGTAAAGTCATTGTTTATGACTTCAGGGAATACTGTCTTGTTAATTCAAGAGATCAGCTCAGAGAGAACCTTTCCAGAAAAATATAAAAAGGGTTGGAGATAGGAAGAATCTTTTTTGAAAGGCATTTTCCACTTATTCCATGACATTGAAACTTGAAAGTATAATTACAGAAAGTCTTCTAGATTGAAGTTTAAGGGAAATGACCAATGATCATAAGCTTCTTTGCATCATCTGCATATACCTGACTAGTTAACCTGTCAGTTTGCGTTGGGATTTAGGCCAGCCATGAAGAAGTTACTCTACAGATCCTAATGAAGTATGGTTCTCAGACCATACTTGTTGCAAAATTAATTTCAAACATTATCCCTGATCTACTGAATAGATATTGTCATTTAAACAAATCTTTAGGCTTTCCATATGCACATTAATGTTTTAAAAGCACCATCTTTGTATACTTATCTCCAAGGTGAAGTATATTTACCCCCTGAGGAATCCTAAGAGTTCCATGGAAAAAGTAAACAACAATAAGAACTTATATGAGACCAGAAGACAGCTTACCTAGTAGGCCATGTCTATGACATGGATTTGAGCACTCATACCACATGGGAGTGCCAGAGCTCTGGGATAAGCTCCAGTGATCTAGTGTTTCTCTCCATCTCTCTTGCTGTTTTTCTGAATAAAAAAAAGTTAACTATGAAGTGGTGCAATCAGGCAAGTACAAATCCCAGGCTCAAAAAAAAGTATGTATCTTTATGTGATTAATATGGTTTCTATATTTTAATTTTTTCATCATATATTGTTTTGCTTAGTAGTTCTTGAATAAAACTTACAAAGAATACCCATTGACTGTACATACTCAGACTTTTTTTAAAATCACTACCGAACTGTGTACCTCTCAATGGTCTTCAGGAAAGTCATGTGTAGATGGTTTTGTCGGGATCATCTGAGAGTTGACAAACATTTCTGATCTATTCTGAGACCTAAAACAATCTCTAGGGATGGGTGGTGTGGGGGAGTGAGCATCTGAAATCTCTACTCTAAACAAACTTCATGAATCTTTCTATTACCTGTTAAAATCGGAGAACTACACTGTCTGACTTTGGTTTAAAGTATGTTACTAGACAATATGGATTTATACCTAAATACTTAATTATTACATGCGATGCTTTCATGTGGGCAAATAGGCAGCAATGAAACCTTTAATTCTACTTTATGACATTTGTACATTTCCTTATCTTTATACAATCTCCTTCAGTCATATAATAACAATACTATGATTCTGGTAAAAAAAATATATATATATTTTAAAAAGGAGACATTAACAAAACCATAGGATAAGAGGAGTACAACTCCACATAATTCCTGCCACCAGATTTCCATATCCCATTCTCTCCCTTGATAGCTTTCCTATTCTTTATCCCTCAGGAAGTATGGACCCAAGGTCATTGTGGAATGCAGAAGGTAGAAGGTCTGGCTTCTGTAATTGCTTCCCCGCTGAACATGGGTGTTGACTAGTCGATCCATACTCCCAGCCTGCCTCTCTCTTTCCCTAGTAGGTTGGGGTCCTGGGGAAGTGGAACTCTAAGACACATTGGTGGGGTCCTCTGTCCACAGATTTCTGGTCGGTATCATACTAGTGTCTGGGACTTGGTGGCTGAAAAGAGAGTTAACATACAAAGTCAAACAAATTGTTGATCAATTACGGACCTAAAGGCTGGAACAGTGCAGATGAAGTATTGGGGGGGGCTCCATTTTGTAGATAGCTAGTAGGCATATTTTAGTTATATTTCAAAGGGCCTGTGGCTAGACTAGTTTTTTTTTTTTTCTCTCTGAGCTTGAAATCTGATATACAGGTGGATCCAAGTTATTTTCTGCGGAAGTGACGTCATGGCTGGAAAAGGGACAGAAAGGTGGATCAGGGAATAGGGTAGCTCCCTAATATGGGGAAGGGGTATAAATACTGTTGACTGTAAATCCATTTGATTTGATTTGGTCTGGGGCCCATATTCAGCTTAGCAGCCTGTGTGACCTCTGCATCCCTGTAAATCTGAGCTCATATTTAGTGGTCATGAGTAGGAACATTCCAAGCTGCCCCAATACCCACTCATCTTCCTCAGGTGTAGCATAGAGAATATTGTCCATCATCCCTTCAGAGGATGGAATACTTTCTACCATTGTTGATCCAAATTGAGGGCAAGGTCCTATGGGGGTCCCACAAAGGGGTCGTTTTGTTGTTCCTGATAGAGATGATCTGTATCAATGGAGAGAGGGATTTATTATTGGTCTACGCCCATCATGTCTGTTTGGGAAGTCTCAGGACTCCCCGAATAGGCCCCCAGCTGATGGGGTGACCTGATAGTGACTATAGAGTCATCATTAAAGAATGCCAGTCTCTTCCCTTATTCAACTTTTGCAGTCCTTGCTTTGCTAAGGTTAGCTTTGGAGTGAGTGAGAGCAGCACTAGAAAGTAGGTGAGGAGAGTATCTAAGTCTAAGCAGACACTATTTCCTTAGGAACTTTATACTGACTCACTGCAGACCATTGTGTACTTTTGCTTTCAGGTATGCATTTTGCCCTAGTTTATGGATATGTGTGAACATATGCTCTATCTCATGGGACTTGGTCTATATCTAGGTTTTGGGACTTTGTTAGGAAGTGAACCACTTGGAATGGAATTAAAGAATACTCTGAAAGGTATCACCAGAGTAATGAAGCTGAAGGGTTGTCATTCCATACCTGAAGTCTCTGGACACAGTCTGAAATGAAGGATGTTGAGGTGGTACTCATTGCGTTGATTAGATTGGGATAGGCAGATGCAATATAATTTGGTATGAATTGAGAAAAGCATGCAGGAAAGTGAGCCCTATCCTTAGGTTCCAGTACTGGGAGAAATATAGGTAGGCTCTATAGTTGAAATGTGAGGTTCCTGCTGTCTTAGGGTTCAAGAAGACAATAGATAGTTATTGTTATAATCACATTATTTGGTAACTGGGTTAACTTTGAAAAATTCCTTTGTTAGGATTTTCTGTATAATACCCAACATCACCATAATTTATGTCCTTTGACATTATTTGTATATGGCCATGCCACCAGTTGCTTCTGTTCTACCTGGTCTAGGCTTTTGAGAGAGTCAACATATTAAAAACTCAGTCTATGTATTAAAAAGACTTAATCTTTGCTTTAAAAAATTTGAGATATACAATCAATTTTCCCCTCCCATATTAGTTGAATTGTGATTTATATGACTACAAATTAATAAGATTAACATAAACACTATTCCCCCACCAAAAGACTTTGTCCCATTGTCCACCCCCACCCCCCACTGCCCTCGGAAGCAGAATATCCACCCTCTCCCTCACTCCAGGGTTTTTACTTTGGTGCCCTATTCCAGATTTAGTCAAATCCTGTTTTAATTTCCTATTCTGTTCTTCTTTCTCAACTTCTGTTGATGAGTGGGATCATCCCATACTCATCTTTATCTTTCTGACTTAGCTCACTTAACATTATTCCTTCTATCTCCATCCAAGATGGATCAGAGAAGGTGGGTTCATTGTTCTTAATAGGTGCATAGTATTCCATTGTCTATATATATATCATAGCTTTCTCAGCCACTCATCTGTTGTTGGGCCCCTGGGTTGCTTCCAGGTTTTTGCTATTACAAATTGTGATGCTATTAATATATGTGGACACATATCTTTTTGGTTGGGTGTTATGGAGTCCTTAGGTTATATCCCCAGGAGAGAAATTACTGGATCATATGGAAGGTCCATGTCTAGCCTTGTGAGAGTATTCCAGACTGCTCTCCACAGAGGCTAAACCAATTTACATTCTCACCAAGCAGTGCAGAAGGGTTCCTCTGTCCCCACAGCCTCTCCAGCATTTGTTGCTGCTGTCCTTTTTGAGGTATGCCATTCTCAGCGGAATGAGGTGTTATATCAATGGTGTCCTTATATGCATTTCTCTGACAATCAGCAACCTGAAGCAATTTTTTCATGTGTTTGTTAGCCTTTTGGATCTATTCTGTAGTGAATGTTCTGTTCATATCCTCTGCCCATTTTTGGATGGGGTCATTTGGTTTTTTGTTGCTAAGTTTGCTGAGCTCTTTGTATACTTTGGTGATTTGTCTCTTATCTGATGTATGGCATGTGAAGATCTCTCATTCTGTGAGGGATCTTCTCATTGGTGTGATAGTTTCTTTGGCTATGTAGAAGCTTTTCAATATGATGTAGTCCCATTGATTTGTTTCTGCTTTAGTCATCCTTTCAATAGGGTTTGTATCATCAAATATATCCTTGAGGTTTAGGTGGGAAAGTGTTCCAACCAATGTTTTCCTCTAAGTATTTGATAATTTCTGGTCTAACATCCAGGTCCTTGATCCATTTGGAGTTGCTTTTTGTTTCTGGTGAGATAAAATGATTCAGTTTCATTCTTCGGCATGTTTTGATCCAGTTTTTCCAGCACCATTTATTGAAGAGAGCCTCCTTCCACCATTTAATATTTTGGGCCCCTTCATCAAAGATTAAACATCCATAGGTGTGGGGGTTTTGGTATGGACTTTCAATTATTAGTCTGTGTGCCTATTTTTGTTCCAGTACCAAGCTGCTTTGATGATGATGGCCTTATAATTTAATTTGAGATCTGGGAGTGTGATGCCTCCATTTCTGTTTTTTTTCCTCAAGACAGTTTTAACCATCCTAAGTGTTTTCTGGTTCCAGATAAATGATTGTAATTATTGTTTTCTTCTCTTAAAGAAGCTTAGTTTAGATTTTATGGGTATTGCTTAAATTTGTATATGGCCCAGGGAAGAATGTTCATTTTGATGATATTAAACCTTCCAGTCTATGAGCATTGGTTGTCTTTCCATTTCTTGGTATCATTTTCTATTTTCTTGAATAGTGACTCATAGTTTTCAGTATACAAGTCGTTTACTTCTTTGGTCAGGTTTATTCCTATCTATTATATTGATTTTGTTGCAACAGTGAATGGGAGTGATTTCTGGATATACTCTTCTTTGGATTTAGTGTTTGCATGAAGAAATTCCACTGATATTTGTACATTGATTTTGTAGTCTGACACCTTGTTATATTGCCTAATAACTTCAAGTAGTTTTCTGCTAGATTCTTTAGGTTTTTCTATGTATACTATCATATCATCTGCATATAGTGAGAGCTTGACTTCTTCCCTTCCAATTTTTATTCCTTTGATTTTTTGTCTCTTGCCTGACTGATATGGCAAGGGCTTCCAATACTATGTTGAAGAGCAATGGTGATAATGGACAGCCCTGTCTAGTCCCTGATCTGAGGGGGAATGCTTTCAGCTTCTGTCCATTGAGTATGATGCTGGCTGTAGGTTTACTATATATGGTCTCCACTATCTAGAGGAATTTCCCATCTATTCCCATTTTTTTTAGGGTTTTGCACATGAATGGATGTTGAATTTTGTCAAAGGCTTTCTCTGCATCTATGGAGATAATCATGTGGTGTTTGGTTTTGCTTGTATTGATGTGGTGAATGACATTGAGTGACTTACATATGTTGAACAAGCCTTGCATTCCTGGGATAAATACCACTTGGTTTTGATGAACAATCTTTTTGAAATACTACTGTATCTGGTTGGTCAGTATCTTGTTTAATATTTTGGCATCCATGTTCATCAGATATATTGGTCTGTAGTTTTCCTTTTTTGTTGTGTCCCTCCCTGCTTTTGGTATCAGTGTGGTGTTGGCTTCATAGAAGGTGGAAGGGAGTGTTCCTGTTTCTTTGATCTTGTGGAAAAGCTTTAGAAGTATAGGTATTAGATGTTTTCTGAAGGTTTTGTAGAATTCATTTGTGAAGCCATCTGGTCCAGGACTTTTGTTGTTGAGAATATTCTTAATAACTGTTTCAATTTCTTTGTCTGTGATTGGTGCATTTATGTTTTGTAGTTCTTCTCGGTTAATTTTTGAAAGTGTAAATGTTTCCAGGAATTCTTCCATTTCTTTCATAGTCTCTAGCTTGGTGGCTTATAGTTCTTTGTAGAAGTCTCACATGATTTTCTGGATTTCTGTGGTATCAGTTGTAATATCTATTCTTTTATTTATTTATTTAGTTTCCCTTTTGTTGCCCTTGTTGTCTTTTTTTATTGTTGTTGTAGTTATTATTGTTGTTGTTATTGATGTGGTTGTTATTGGATAGAACAGAGAGAAATGGAGAGAGGAGGGGAAGACAGAGGGGGGAGAGAAAGATAGACACCTGCAGACCTGCTTCACCGCCTGTGAAGCGACTCCCCTGCAGGTGGGGAGCCGGGGGCTCAACCTGGATCCTTATGCTGGTCCTTGCGCTTTGCGCCCCCTGCGCTTAACCCACTGCGCTACCGCCCGACTCCCTGTAATATCTATTCTATCATTTACGATTCTATTTATTTGGGTCTTCTCCCTTTTTTTTTTAGTGAGTCTGGCTAAGAGATTTGTCAATCTTGTTTAATTTTCCAAAGAACCAACATTTGGTTTTATTGATCTTTTGTATGGTTCTCTTATTTTCGATGTTCTTTATTTTTGCTCTAATTTATTGATTTCTGTTCTTCTGGTTGCTTTAGGGTTCCTTTGTTCCTCTTCCTCTAAGTCCTTAAGGTGTGCAGTAAGGTCCTTTATTTGAGCTTTTTCTTCTTCTCTCATATGTGATTGTATGGCTATGAGTTTCTCTTTCAATACTACTTTAACTGTATCCCAAATATTTTGATAACTTGTATGTTCATTTTCATTTGGTTTCCAGGAACATTTGAATTTCTTGCTTGAGTGCTTCTCTGATCCTGTGGTTCTTAAGCAGTATGTTGCTGAATTTCCAAATTCTGTGACTTTTAGTAATTTTCTGTTTGTTGTTGAATGTTAGCTTTATTCCACTGTGGTCTGAGAAGATACTTGGGACCATTTCAATGCTCTTGAATTTGTTGATACTGTCTTTGTGGCCTATCATGTGGTCTATCCTTGAGGATGTCCTGTGTGGATTTGAAAAGAATATGTATTCCAGTTTTTTAAGGTGAAGACCTCTGAAAATGTCCAGGAGGTCTAGTCTGTCCATCTCTTCATTTAATTCTCTTGTTTCTTGGTTGATATTCTGCTCAGTTATCTGTCTAAGTGTAAGAGTGGGGTGTTGAAGTCTCCCACTATTATTGTATTACTATTGATGTATTTTTGTAGTTCTTTCAGTAGGTGTTTGATGTATTTAGATAGTCCCTCATTGGGTGCATAAATATTAATACTTGTTAAATCTTCTTGGTTGATTAATCCTCTATCTGGTGTATATTTTTATATAGGTCTCAGACTCTTTAGATTTACCTCTCAAATAAAAATATGTGTACTTTGATATTTTCCTTCCATAATGTTAGTTGATTACTGAGTGTGTGAACTTCCCCCTCAGCCCCCAACCCAAGGATTTTAAAGCCAAAACCAAAGGCAATGGGCAAGCCAATAGTGGCTGGGTGGCCACTCTATAGATGCATTAAAATAAAAATAAAAATAAAAGAATGTTTATAAGACTCTATAGATGCATTAAAATAAAAATTTTAATAGAAATTTAACTTTATAATTTTCATGAAAGTCCAAGAAACAGTTTTGCTCAAGGCCAGATACCTCAGGCTAGACCCCTCTTATATCTTACTTGTTTTCTACCTGGGTTAAAGAACATGTATACAATAAACATACTTTTCATGTGACTTCACTATATGCTATGGCACAGATATGAAAGATAAGGTCTAAGTTTTGTACAGAGCAGCTTGAAGTGAGATTAGTCACATAACCCACTAATTTGTAAAATTAAAAAAAGACTTCAAATTTTGAAGGAAACCTATAGGCACACTCAATAAAATAGAATAATTCCTCTTTCCACAGCCAAATAAACTAATGGGAGAAGTTATGCCATGCAGCAAAGGTTCTCTGCTAGGCTAAACTTTGAGCTGTGAGGTAAACTGACTAATAAAAAAAAAGTTGGAAGGCTGAAATGGATAGGGGATTCATTATTATTCAGCCCCTCTATTTTTGTATGATTTTGATATGCTTCAGTGAAATCATATCATTTTCAGCAATGATACCAGTTTAGTATATGCCTTCCTCCTGTACTTCTCTATGCATATTCTATTGTCATCTTTAAGCCACCTATGTATGTCCTATCATTATCCCTTATTTACAGGCAGGCAATGAAATAACAGAGGTGTAAGTAACCTGCCTGCCTAAGGTCATGCAGCTTATGAGATGTATAATAGGGATTCTGGCCTAGGTTACTGAACTCATGAAATGTCTTGATAACTTCCTTGTTTGTCGTTAGCCTCGTTGACAAGACAAACATCTGTTGGTAGAGCAAGGCACTGTGGTTGTGACACTAGTCATTGAATGAACTCTTCAGGTGATGTTGAGTCTAGAAGCTACTGCCCCTGGTTGACCAAGCTAAATTGCTCCACAGGAAATAGGCTAGTGCTATATCATTTTTGTTCCTGAACAAGGTGATTTGTTGTAATGCTGCCAATTGCCTAGCAATCGACTGGCAGCTCTGGAAATAACCCCATTGCCATTCAGAGAGCAATAAGGGGAGCCCTTGATGTCTGAGAGTTGGCAGGAATATGTGAATTCCAACACCATCTAAATCCAACTTGAGTGAAGTTGATTGTCATTGCTGTGCCTGGCTGTTGACCTATCTGGGCTGCAAATTTGGTCCCTATCCAATTCTCTCTTTGGATTATAGATCTATGTCTCCAGCACTGTGAATATGGTCCTTTTCCCTAGCACTAAATTTCTCCTAAAATTTATTTTCCAAAACATTATTTTTAATGTTAAACAACCCCAAATGCATTTTTCATGTTTATTACCAGTGCATAAAATTACAATGCTGAGAACATTTTTAGCAGCATACCAATATCGTGATCCATAATTTAAAAGGTGACTTTAGTGTGGCAATAAATTTCACAAGACACTGAGACCTCTGCAGAAAATATACAAATTAGGGGCCAGCTATTCAGCCAACATTTGCGGGGATGTGGTTAATTACTATGTTTCTACTATTAGAGAGAATTGTAGGGCAAGTATTATCTCTAGTTTTGCAAATTTTCATCCAGAAAAATGGTGATGCTGTCCAGTATATGTAAAGAAAGTGATGAAATCAGACTAAGCGATATATGCCTTTAGAGATTTTTCCCCATTAAACTACAAAACTACAGAACACACACACACACACACACACACACACACACACACATACAAGCACACACACACACACGCACACACTTCTGTCGCATTTACCAGATGAATGGTGTATATCATGTGTCAGGAGTGAGGATATTAGCTCTTGCTGACTGAGTTTCACAGTTTGAAATTAATTTTTTACCTGCATTTCCCCCCTCCTGAGGTCCTGACCAACTGTCACTTTGTTGGTGAGCATTTTTAATTTTCAAAGAAAGTAGGTGGTGTTTGAAACAAATCAATTGCTTCTTCAAAAACCACATCTGTATGGCTTCTCACTTTAGCCTCTGCCAAACTGGAAGTAGCACTGATAATTTTTTTTTTGTCCTCTAATTATCTCCAAAAGGTACATGGTCCAATAAGGATACCAAGTGAATATGGAAACAGTTTCATGATGCAAAACAACAACAACAACAAAAAAAAAAAAACTATGCAAGTACTCCATTCAAAACAGAAGGTGGGTGCTGATGGTAACTGAGTGAGATTCTGGACAATGAACACTGCAAATGGACATCGAGGTTGCTGATCCCTCTCCATGCTCACTGAAAGGGATAGGTGGTGGCAGGAATATAATTGTCAAATGCAAAGCTCTAATGAAGCTATGGGAATCAGTACAAAAGCCTACAAGTTGCAGGGCTGAAACCACACAATATGCACATGCACACATGCCCCAGATTATGTGTTTAAGATAACTCTCCACACTGGCATCATTACTCTATTTAAGCTAATGATGCCTCAGACAATCAGAGCTATTGCTTCTCTGAAAATGATAAGTACCACATAGAAAGGCCCCCCGGGGAAATTTGGCCTGTTAAGTCTTTTCAGGTCTGATGGATTTTTTTAATCTATCTGCCAGACTGCTTTGAAAGCTAAATAGATGCCCATCAACAGGCTGTCTGTCAATGGTCAACAACTTCACGTATCTTGCCTGTGTTGACATTTTTGTTTCAATCTAATAGGTTGTTTGCCAGATGGTTGCTGTCCTCATTAGGGACTCTTAGTATATCAACTGAGTATTTCATGGGCTGGTTTATGTGCAAAAATTGGGATATTCTCTGCTTCTAACTTTTTTTCTTTTAAGACACTTTAATTTATTGATGGGCTATATATCTATAGTTATCATAGATATGCATATAGAAGCTTATATGATGGACAAATGGCATCTGTATCACTAGAAAAAATGTGTTTAGCAAGCAAGATATGGTCTTTGAGAGCAATTGAAATATCTCATTTGGATAGTGAACTACTTTGCCATATATGAAAACCAGACTGGAGCTCAGCTCTCACCTCATTGAAGGAAGCTTTAGTGCTGTGGCCTCTTTTACATGATTTTTCTCTGCCTCTCTGCTCTCTTTGTCTTTTCTAAAAATGAATAAATAAACAATGTGATCTTTGGAGTTGAATACTTCTCTATTTGAAAATAAACTTTATTCATGCACTGGTTGAGTGATAAAATTTTCTTTTCTCTGACAACAGTAACATCCCCTTCAAACTGTGGGAGGGAGATAATACCAACTTAACATTACTGTGACACTAATAAAGACAAAGATAATGAAGATAAGGTATGAACACTATATGTGGCCCATATAACACCTAGTTTTAACAATATGTATAACCTTCTGAATCAAAATTCGTATTAACTACACAAAAGATTGGGATATGTTGCAGGCAGATGAAGCAAAATGTAGAAAAGTCAAATGTATGACAAAAAAGTGAATCTAATTATGGCTATTACATGATTCATATAGAAGGACAGGAATCTTAGTTATTTTATATATGATGTAGTAGAAACTAATGGTTGACCTCCTTCTGTAAATAAAGTTGTATTGGTATACAACCATGTCAATTTGCATTCATTATCTAATATCATATAATATTATCTGGCATTGCTTTTGCACAGAGGTAGTTGTAATTATATAACAAACATGAGTGCTTATGATCAAACTGTACATCCTAAAAAACCCCAAATAATTGTTATATCACTCTACAGAAAAAGTATGCCAATCCCTAGTCCAAAGGTAGTAGTCCCTGATTATCAGAGGTGTAGGATTGGGAGTTTAGACTCCTTGGATATGAATCTCAGCTTTGACACTATCTACTGTGAACCACTGATTGAGTAATGTAACCTCCATGTGCCTCAGTTTCTTTTAAATCATAGTGGCAAAAACTGTACTTTCCACATGGAGTTGTTCTAGAGTTTTAATTGGGTATACATATAAAACGCTTAAATGAAAGTCTGGCAAAAATGAGCACTCCATAAATACTAGATATTATTATTATCATGATTATTAAAGAAACACTTTTTTCCTAGATTAAATTTAACTGCACTATATGCTTAGCAAAATAAGAGATGAAAGACAACTACTGAATGACTTCACTCATCTGATTAATCTAGAGATCTAATAAATATGAACTTGAAAGGCAAAAAAAAAAAAAACCAGAAGCAAGCAAACTTGTAAGACTTGTGAGAACTAAAGTTCTTGGGTAGGTGGGAGAGTAAGGATACAAAATTTTGGTGATTGGTATAATGTGGAACTATACACTGTACTCTTATAATCTTGTAACCTACTGTTGATTACAAATAAAATGAAGGCAGAATAGATATGTTATGAAGTGGATAGATTAGTAACTCTACAACTCTCAGTGGGTCTCCCGGTGGATGTTTGTGGTTTTTTCTTTTTCTTTTTTTTCCTGATAGAGACAGAGAAGTCATGAAGGGGAAATGAGAAGGAGTAAAAAGGAGAGATACCTGTAGCACTGCTTCACTGTTCATGAAGTGTTTCTCTGCAGGCTTGAATTTAAGTCCTAACACATGGTAATATGTGCACTCTACCAGGTACACTATTGCCTGATCTTGATAATTCCCTTCCAAGTCTTTATTACTTTATACATATATACTCATAATAAAAAAGTTAGCCTCCTTTAAAAGGTCTGGAAATAAAGATGCAATCTATCTACAATATTATGACCAGTTGCTGTTTTTGTGAAAGTATCTTTTTTTTTTTTTTGTCACAGAATTTTATTTCCTTGGCTCAGTCACTTCACTGTCTGTTGATTCAGCTGTAGAAACATTCCTTTAATAAATACTGTGTAAACTCACTTTTCTATTTTTTTATTGTACAATCTTTTTTTCTTCTTCTTATGAATCTATGCCCTGTATTTGGATAACTTGGTAGACTATGTTTAAAACAAGACTTCTATATAGAGAGAGATAAATATGAATATAAATTGAAAGTCAGACAGACAGATCTATGTCTGATTTATTTCTATGTTCCTCACTTGCAAGTCAACTGACTTCTTATGAGCTCAGCTTACGATCTGCAAATTGGAGATTGTGGGGATCTGTACAGTATGCATGTAAGCAAGTGCATGTGTGTGTGTGTGTGTGTGTGTGTGTGTGTGTGTGTGTGTGTGCTTCTCTGTGTACTAATTCATTACCTGTCACATATAAAAATGTTTCAATCTAAAATATATTTTATTAGTTTACTTGATGCTTAGAAAATATTGGTTACTATTTTTTTTAGTTCTAAAATGAAATGCCTTGTTCCAAATAGATAGAAAGTTTCTGCCCTCCTAGGAACACCATATTTTTTCTCAAGAACATTTAGGCTCTTTCTGACTGTTATTAAATTAAAATGTTTATCCCTCAGGAGAGAAAACAATCAACTCCCACACCAATTCTATTTATGAAACAAAATGCTTTGATTTTCCCTGACTCAAATCCTCCTTTATGTACAATGTCTTTGAAATAGCAGGGTGTTTAGGATAATTTTCACACTGTGTGTGTATGCATGTTGACATGTTTGTTTCAAGGCGAGCTGATATTTGTTGCTTGTTTAGGGGACCAGCCTTCATCTGCTCTCAAATGAGAGCCAAGATCATGGGGGTTCTTGGCAGCAGGGGAATTTATGGACCCTTATGGTGTGAGTGTTACCATACTGTGTGAATGGGGAGGGGTGGGAGGATCAATAAAAAACAGATAGAACCCACACTTGTGAAGACATTTGCTGTCTTTCCTAGAGAAGATCAGATACAACCAAAGACCACTCTTTACAAATTCATGTGACGATATACATTTCTATGAATTTTTGACACTATATGAGAAAGTCCTCATTTGTCTTGTATATTATAAGCTGTCAGTCAAAGGATAGTCAAGAAAGAAGCACCTTTATTTTGTGATTCTATTGATGTAACTCACAATTTACAGTACAGTATAATGGAAAGGTCCTTTATTTGTTATTGAGAATCATGAGCTTAGTTCTATTCGTCCTTCAACAATGACATCAGATGAAATGACTTCCTCTGGGAATGTTCTTCTGTCTAGACTCACACAAAAGCTCTGTCAGGTTTAGTTAATTTCCCAATATGATTGCATATTGTGGTGGTCATGTTTTATACACACTCACAATGTCATGCTCTTGCCTGATTGTCCTTATTTGGTGGGCAGAGACTTCTCTTTTATCTGTGAATCCTGAGAACCTAGTCTATTTCAAACTATGGAAAGTACTCAGGAAAAAATGATGAAAATGGGGGGTTGGGCGGTTGCCCAGCGGGTTAAGCACACATGGCACTAAGTGCAAGGACTAGTCCAAGTATCCCGGTCAGAGACCCCAGCTCCCCACCTGCAGGTACATTGCTTCACAAGCAGTGAAGCAGGTCTGCTGGTGTCTTTCTCTCCCCTCTCTGTCTTGCCCTCCTCTCTCAGTTTCTCTCTGTTCTATCCAACAACAACAATAGCAATAGCAACAATAGCAATGGCAACAAAATAGGAAAAAACGGCCTCTAGGAACAATGGATTCATGGTGCAGGCACTGAGCCCCAGAGATAATCCTGGAAGGAAAAAAAAAATGCCAAAAATTGGAGGCATGAGTGTCAGAGAATAAAAAAGATTACACCAAACTGAATTTATCATGACTTTACTAGTGCATTTTAGACAGGACAATCAATTAATCCGTTAGCCCAATACTTCCCTATAAATTTACCGATTTAACTTCCAAGATATATCAGAATGGTTGCATACCCTATTTCTAGATAGTGAACCTTGAACTTCTTCTGTGGTATCATTTAGTACAATCTAAGCAAATGGAACAACAGTATGTCTTCCTAATCTTCTTCCAATTTTCCCTTTATGGTAACACTAATTCACTTTTTATGGGTTATTCTTTAACCAATCTTAAAACAAGTTGCTAAGTCTATGATTGACCTGAAGCTTGGGCCAAGGAATATTCCATGTTCTTGGCTACCAACACTAGTTTAGACTGCTTGAGTAGGAAGCTAACCCAGAGGGAAGCTAAGTGGAAAGATGAAGAGAGACACATTCGTCAATATCATCCAGCCATTGAATCAACTCCTGCCAGAATGACCCTGGCTTAAACAAGTAATATAAATACTAAACAAGTAACATAAGTACACGACTACACTTTAATTTGCTTGGTGTGGGCCCAAACTGGGAACAAAAAGTCCTAATATAATAAATATACATTAACACATAATGCTACAAACAGATGTTACATGTTTCACTTCCTTTTTTCTGAATTTCCTTTAAACTTACAAAATTGAATGTCTTCATTTATAAGTCATGTAAATTTGCATTTTTTTCCAAATGTGCTAAGTTCAAATGCTAAATGAGTGAAAAGTAGTTTCATTTCCACAAGAATCTGACCCCCTATCCTTTTCACTAAATGCTTAAAAGTAATTAGACATTTTGCTAGGGGCTTCATATATGTCACTTCACTTAAGTCTCATAAAGAACCTCATTGGCGAGGGATAAGGTGAGGTAAAGGAGGGGGAGTCTACTCTTACTACAACCCCATTTAACATATGAAATAACAGAAGCTTACTAAGTTGAAGTAACTTAGTCACCATGACACAGCGAGCAATTCCACAGAGAGCTGGAATTATAAAATTATAAAATCATAAAAATGCATTATTTTATTTATGTATGAAACATGTTAGTCAGTGTCTGCTTTGTGTCAGAAACAGTAATGATGTGCTGAAAATGCTGAGGTGAACAAGAGAGTCACAGAGATTTGCATTTTAATGGGGTAGCATAATGCACAGTAAACCACAGAATATAATTTCTGGCAGTTGTTAGAGCAGGGAGGAATGTGAAGGGGGTAGTGAGAACATGGAAAGGTGGGGGCAGATAACATCATGAGCTTGTCAGGGTGGCATTTCTTACCTGGTGATATTGTAGATGAGTCCTGAGTGATGAGAGGGACAGGACTAAAACTAAGAAGGGGAGAACTTGTTTCTGCCCAGCGGTCATTATACAAACCTACCATTTGGCCAAGAATTAAATGAACATTCTTTAAATCACATAGAATGTAATAGGTGTAACACAATTGTTCCTTCTGCACAGTCTTCATTTTGTAATGACCCACTACTTCTGAAACACTAGATGAGGAGCACTAGGCAGGGGGCTTCCTTTGAGGCCTTCCAACAGAATCCATCTCCCTTTTGAGGCACAGTTTTCTAAACATTAAATAATGCACAAGACACTCAGGTAATAATTCCACCATTATACTTAATTTTGGGAGTATATAAAGTGTCCATCTGGGAAAATGTTCTTTTTTTTCTTTAACATTTTTTCATCTTGATTTGGTATATGCATTATTCTTTGCTAATCACAAAAGAAATTCATTTTAACCATGTTAAAAAGAGATATAGAATAAAGGATGAAGGGAGAAATGAGATAATTTTTTGAAACAGTATGCATGATATCACAAAATCGAAACAACTATAGAATGAGGTCTCCTATAATACAGAAATCAAGACTGTTCCATGTACCTACAGAGAAGAAAATGATAAACCAGTCTTACCCACCCCTTTCCAGGTTAAAATCTAAGTAAATGGAATAATTTAATTAAAATTGAGTTATATGTATGTATTATTGACTAAGAATTAAAGAAGAAGCTTGACTGACAGTCCTTCTAAATCCATAATCAAGAGAAAGTAATGGATACTCCTCCCCAATGCAGAGTTGAAGTAATTATAATGTTGAACACTCAAAAAATGGACAATGGTCACTATACTGGGCAGATATGACTCTCCAAAAAATAGATTTTTTTCATTGCTAAGGAGGAATGTCATTCATTGTTTAAAATCATACAATACACAAGCCAAAGTGAGAAAATACAGTATAAATTATTTTTGACAAGCTTTTCATGATAGAAACATGCAATCTGATTTCTAGCCATTAAGATTAGAACCTCAATCCCTCTATTTTCCAGCTGCATAAGTATGGGCAGCTAACCTTTCCACATAAGACCTCAAATCTTCATCTGGATGATCCCACTCATAAACAGAGGTTGAGAAATAACAGAAAGGGAAACTCAAAGCAGAATTTGACTGAGTGTGGCATAGGACACCAAAGTAAAACTCTCTGGGTTGAGGGTGAGGGTGGATGTTTGGCTTCACTGAGGGGAGGGGGGTTGCAATGGGACACAGTCTTTTGGTAGTGGAATGGTGTTTATGTACACTTCTGTTAACTTGTAGTCATATAAATCACTATTTAATTAATATGAGAGAGGAAAAATTGATTGAATGTCTCAAACATTTTAATGCACAGACCATAGGTCGAGTCTTTTAAATGTTGAGTCTTTAAAAAGCTTAGACAAGGGAAAACAGAAGCAACTGGTGGCATTACTCTATAAGACAGAGCTATATACAAATAATGTCAAGGGCATAAATTTTGGTGATGCTGTGTATGGTACAGCAAATCCTAACAAAGGGATTTTCAAAGTTAACCCAATTACCAAATAATTTTATTACAGCAATAACTATCTATTGTCTTCTTGAACCCTAAGACAGCAGGAACCTTACATTTCCACTATAGAGCCTATATTTCTCTCAGTACTGGAACCTTAGGGTGGGGCTCACTTTCCTGCATGCTTCTCTGAATGCATACCAAATTATATTGCATCCGCTGATATCAACCTGATCAATGCAACTAGTACCACATCAGCAAACTTCACTTCAGACTGTGTCCAGATATGTCAGGTGTGGAATGTCAACCCTTCAGCCTCATTACTCAGGTGAGACCTTTAAATTAATAGGATTCTTTAATTCCATTCCAGGTGGTTCACTTCCTAACAAAGTCACAAAACCTAGATATAAACCAGACCCCATGAGATATAGCTTATGTTCACATGTATCCATAATTTAGGGCAAAATATATACATGAAAGAAAAAAATGCACAACAGTCTGTAGTGAGTCAGTATATGCAGCAAGCAAGTAGAAACACCTAAAAAGACACATACAGTTCCAAATGAAATAGTGTCTATATAGAAGTAGATAACCTCCTCAACTACCTCCTATTACACTTACCTCAGTCACTCAAAAGCTGACCTTATCAAAGTAAGGACTGCAAAAGCTGAATAAGGACAAGAGACTAGCATACTTTAATGATGACATTTTAGTCACTATCAGGCCACCCCAAAAGCTGGGGCACTAGCTGGAGAGTCCTGAGATTCCCAAACAGACAAGATGGGCCTAGACCTAAAATAAAACCCTTTCTCCATTGTTACTTGTCATCTATATCAGGAACAACACAATAGACCCCTTTTGGGCCACCAACTGGACCTTGCCTTCAACTTGAATCAACCATGGTAGAGAGGCTAGACAACATAGTCTATCTTCCACCTCAGGAAGATGGGTCCTGAAATCGAGGCAGCTTGGAACGTTCCTTCTCATGACCACAGAATGTGAGCTCAGATCTACAGGGATGTAGAGGTCACATGGGCTCCTATGCTGAATATGGGGTCCAGGTCATATCAAACCAAATGGATTCACAGTCAACAATATTTGTATACCCTTTCCATATTTGGAGTTAATCTCTTCCCAGATCCAGATTTCTGGTATTTTTTCCAGCCATGACATCATCTCCCCAGACAATAACTTGGGTCCACCTGCATAGCAGATGCCAGGCTCAAAAAAAAAATAAGGACACTTGTATAGTCATGAGCCCTTTGGAATATAATTAAAATAGGCCTACTAACTATCTACAAAATGGAGGACTCCCCCCCCCCAACTCTTCACCTTCACTATTCTAGCCTTTAGGTTCATGACTAGTTAACAATTTGTTTGGCTTTACAAATTAACTTTTCTTGCAGCCACCAGGTTCCAGATGCCACCATGATGCCAACCGGACCTCCCTAGGCAGTCAACCTCACCAATGTGTCCTGGAGTCCCACTTCCCCAGAGCCATGCCTCACTAAGGAAAGGGAGAGACAGCTGGGAGTATGGATTGACCTGTCAACACCCATGTTCAGCAGGGAAGCAATTACATAAGCCAGACCTTCCACCTTCTGCACCACATAATGACCCTGCATCCATACTGCCAGAAGGATACAGAATAGGAAAGCTATCAGGGCATGGGATGGGATACAGTGTTCTGGTGTGGGAATTGTGTTGAGTTGTATCCCTCCTATCCTATGGTTCTTGCCACTGTTTCCTTTTTATAAATAAAAATTATTTAAAAAAAAAAGACTTAGCAGAGGAAGAACAAAGGAACACTATAGCAACCAAAAGGACTGAAATCACTAAAATTATAGTGGAAATAAACAGCACTGAAAATAAGAGAACCGTACAAAAATCAGTGAAGCCAAATGTTGGTTCTTTGAAAAATTAGACAAAATTGACATTCTTTAGCCAAAGTCACTAAAAAAAAAGGTGGGAAGAGTGCACAAGTAAACAGAATTGTAAATGATAGAGGAGATAAAATGATGCAAAGCTTCTATGAACATCTATATGCCACCAAGCTAGTAAATCTGGAAGAAATGGAAGAATTCCTAGAAACATATACCCTTTCAAAACTTAACCAGGAAGAACTACAGAACCTGAATGCATCAATCACAGACAAAGAAATTGAAATAGTTATTAAAATTCTTCCCAACAACAAAAGTCCAGGATCAGATGGCTTTACAAATAAATTCTACAAAACCTTCAGGAAACATGTAATACGTATACTTCTTAAAACTCTTTCAAAAGATATAAAAAACAGGAACACTTCCCTCCACCTTCTATGAAGCCAATATCACCCTGATATCAAAAGCAGACAGTTACACAACAAAATGGAAAACTACAAACCAATATCTTTGATGAACACAGAGGCTAATATATTGAACAAGATCTTAGCCAACCAGCTATGGCAGTATATCAAAACAATTGCTCATCATGACCGGGTGGGGTTTATTCCAGGAATGCAATGCTGGGTCAATATACAGATGTCAGTTAATGTCACTCACCACATAAATAAAAGCAAAGCCAAAAACCAAATGCTTATTTCAGTAGATGCAGGGAAAGCCTTTGACAAAATCTAACACCCATTCATGCTCAAAACACTATAAAAATGGGAATAGATGAGAAATTCATCAAGATACTGGAGTCCATATACAACAAACCTACAGCCAAGTCAATGGACAGAAGCTGAAAGCATCCCCCCTCAGATAGGGGACTAGACAGGGCTGCCCATTATCACTACTACTCTTCAACATAGTATTGGAAGTTCTTGCCATAGCAATCAGGCAAGAGAAAGGAACAAAAAGAATACAGATTGGAAAGGAAGAAGTCAAGCTTTCACTACTTGCAGATGATATGATAGTATACATAGAAAAGCCAAAAGAATCCAGCAGAAAGCTACTGGAAGTTATTAGGAAATAAAGCAAGATGTCCTGAGGAAGATGGGTCGATATTGGGACAGCTTGGAATGCTCCTACTCATGACCACAGAATGCAAGCTCAGATCTACAGGGATTCAGAGGTCACATAGGCTCCTAAACTGAATATGGGTCCCAGACCAAATAAAATTGATGGAGTCTACAGTCAACAATATTTATACCCCTTTCCCATATTAGGGAGCTACTCTCGTCCCTGATCCAGCTTTCTGTTCCTTTTCCAGCCATGACATCAGCTCCCCAGAAAATAACTTGGACCCACCTGTATATCAGATTTCAAGCTCAGGGAAAAACAAAACAAAACAAAACAAAACAAAAAACAAACTAGTATAGTCACAGGCCCTTTGGAATATAACTAAAATCTGCCTACTAGCTATCTACAAAATGGAGCAACCCTGAACTCTTCATCTGCCCTATTTCAGCCTTTAGGTTCATGATTGTTCAACAATTTGTTTGGCTTTGTGTGTTAACTCTCTTTTCAGCCTCCAGGTTCCAGATGCTAGCATGATGCTTACCAGACTTCACAGGAGAAGACCCCACCAATGTGTCCTGGAGCTCTGCTTCCCCAGAGCCCCACCCTACTAGGGAAAGAAAGAGGCAGGCTGGGAATATGGATCAACTAGCCAATGCCCATGTTCAGCCAGAACTTCTACCTTCTGCATCCCACAATGACCTTAGGTCCATACTTCCAGAGGGATAAAGACCAGGAAAGCTGTCAGGGGAGGGGATGGGATATGGAGATCTGGTGGTGGGAATTGTGTGGAGTTCTACACCTCTTATCCTATGATTTTGTCAGTGTTTCATTTTTATAAATAATAAAATTAATAAAAATATAGCAAGGTGTCTGGATACAAAATCAATGTACAAAAAGCAGTGGCATTTCTTTATGCAAACACTAAATCCGAAGAAGATATCCAGAAATCACTCCCATTCACTATTGCAGCAAAATCAATAAAATACCTAGGAATAAACCTAACCAAATAAGTGAAAGACTTGTAGACTGAAAACTATGAGTCAATATTCAAGGAAACAGAAAATGACACCAAGAAATGGAAAGACATCCCATGCTCATGGATTAGAAAATAAATATCATCAAAATGAATATTCTCCCCAGAGTCATATACAAACTTAATGCTATACCCATCAAAATTCCACCAAGCTTCTTTAAGAGAATAGAACAAATATTACAATGATTTATCTAGAAGCAGAAAACACCTAGAATCACCAAAACAGACTTGAGGAAAAGAAATAGAAATGGAGACATCACACTCCCAGATCTCAAACTACATTATAAGGCTATCATCATCATAACTGGTTGGTACTGAAACAAAATTGGTGACCAGTGGAGCAGAATTAAAACCCCACAACTAAGCCCCCATACCTATGTATATATAATCTTTGATAAGGGGGCCCAAAGTACTAAATGGAGGAAGTAGGGTCTCTTCAATAAATGGTCCTGAGAAAATTGGGATGAAACATGCAGAAGAATAAAACTGAACCACTTTATCTCACCAGAAAAAAGTCAACTCCAAATGGATCAAGGATCTGCATGTTAGACCATAAACTATCAAATACTTAGAGGAAAACACTGGTGGAACACTTTCTCACCTAAATATCAAGGACATCTTGGATAGTACAAACCCAACTACAAGGAAGACTAAAACAAAAACAATTAAATGGGACAACATCAAGCTGAAGAACAATAGAAAACATCACCCAAACAAAGAGACACAGAATGGGAGAAGATCTTCACATGCAGTACATGAGACAGGAGACTAACCAAAATATATAAATTTCTCAGCAAACTTAGCAACAAAAAAGCAAATGATCCCATCCAAAAATGGACAGAGGCTATGAACAGAATATTCACTACAGAAGAGATCCAAAAGGCTAACAAACCCATGAAAAATTGTTCCAGGTCTCTGATTGTCAAAGAAATCCAAAGAAAAACAACACTGAGATAACACCTCACCCCCGTGAGAATGTCATACATCAAAAATGGCAGCAGCAACAAATGATGGAGAAGTTGTGGGGACAAAGGAACTCTCCTACACTACTAATGGGAATGTACATTGGTCCATCCTCTGTGGAGAGCAAACTGGAGAACTCTGACAAGGCTAGTAATAGATTCTCATATGACCCAGTAATGACCCCAAGAACTCCGTAACACCCAACCAAAAAGACACATGTACACTTATGTTTATAGCAGCACAATTCATAATAGCTAAAACCCAGAAGCAACCCAGATGCCCAACAACATATGAATGGATGAGAAAGCTGTGGTATATATACACAGGAATAGTGTGCAGTTATTACAAATAATAAATCCACTTTCTCTGAACCATCTTGCATGGAACTAGAAGGAATTATGTTAAGTGAGATATGTCAGAAAGACAAAGATGATTATGGAATAATCCCACTCATAAGCAGAAGTTGAGAAAGAAGAGCATAAAGGGAAACTCAAAGTTAAATCTGACTGAGTTTGCAGTATGGCACCAAAGTAAAAATCTCTGGGTGGAGGGTGACAGTAGATGTTCAGTTTCTAGACAGTGGTGGGGGTGTTGATAGAAAGACTTTTGGTGATGAGAATGGTGTTGATATACACTCTTATTAACTTATAGTCTCACACATCACTATTTAATTAATATGAGAGGGGAAATGAATTGAATGTCTCAAAATTTTTGATAGATCATAGCTCTGAGTATATGTTCCTTCAATCTAAGCACTTAAACCTTTAAAGTGGTAATCATACTGAATTTTAACCATGGGCTCAAATTGTTAATACATTTCTAATAACAATTTGTTATTCGAAACATTAAATATTTTAAAAGCTTAGACAAGTAAGTTATCTTAACTTTTTTCAGCCAGCAGGCTCCATATGTTACTATGAGGCTAACCTGACTGCTCTGTGCAGAGGACCCCACCATGTGTCTTGGAGCCTCATCTCCCCAGATTCCTGCCCCACTAGGGAAAGAGAGAGACAGGCTGGGAGTATGGATTGAACTGCCAATGCCCATGTTCAGTGGGGAAGCAATTACAGAAGCCACATCTTCAACCTTCTGCACCCCATAATGATCCTGGGCCCATATTCCCAGAGGATTAAAGAACAGAAAAGATATCAAGGAACGGTATGGGATACAGAATTTTGGTGGCCAGAATTGTGTGGAATTGTGCTCCTCTTATCCTATGGTCTTGTCAATAATTTATAAATAAAAAATCATAAATTAAAAAAGACCATGACAGCCAAACACAAAAAGTAGTAAAAAAGAAAAACTGAAAAAGATAGCCACCTCCCTCTAAGTATTTGCTTTCCCATCTGTAGTGACAATTCTTACCTATACTGCAGCCTTTTCAGTTTTTTCTCAGTAACTTTTCCAAGCTCCAAAACTCCTTGTATTACTTTAGTTTCATATTCAAGAACAGATAGGCAGATTGATATGAGGTTGTTAGGATTCAAATGGTGGAAATACATCTTCTTCCACTTGGAATCTTTCATGAAATGAAAGGTACATTCAACATTGGTCTTCTACAGGGTCAGTCAGGAAATGAACAAGCTGTGTAAAGTCAGAATATACTAAGGGGATAAAGCACAAGACTCCATATTGGCTCAGTCCCTTCTCTCCCTCATCTTTCTTTGTCTGCATTTCCTTTTAACATGCCAGTGGTCAAAGTGAATAATGATATATTTTTGTTGTTTAAAAGAAGCCCTTGAAAGTCATTCTGAGACTGGGGTCCAGAAATCTAATCTTTGTTTGATTCTGTGTTTAGTGGGGATTCAAATCCCAACTTAATTTAATCTTTTGACTTATCCTGCAGGTACTGCCTGATTATATTCCATTGCCACCAGTAATAGGATTGCAGGGACACAATCTTGCTATTAGCACTTTGAGAAACAAAAGCAGAACAGAAACTGTCGCTAGTATTAGTCAATGAAACCTGCTGTAAATGAATGACTGCTTTCCCAGCATTTTCCCAACTGCCTTATTTTAATAAGCTATCACAAAGATACATATAAAAAGTTGCAGGTTCTATTGGTTTCTAGAAAACCTTGAACTTCAACTAAAATGCTTTGCCAACAGGTTAAAATGACATCTTCCAATAACAAACAGGTTCTATTAGCAATTTATTAGTAACTTTGAGTATCTGCTTGTGCTGTTAGTGTTCTGCGAGTTGTATGATAATTGGTAATTTTTAATCAACATAGAAATAGCATACATCCTAGTAAAAAAGAGAGATTTATATCTTTATGATTAGGTTGCCTGGACTGCAATACTGGCTCTCTTTCTTGTTAGATGAGTAACTTTAGAGAATTTAATAAAATCTTAGAAATCAGTAGTTTCATCCATGTAACAGGGATAACAATACTATCTATCTCATAATATTGAATATTTTTAAAATTATTTGAAATGGGGCCAGGTGGCAGTATATATGGTTGAGTGCACATGTTTCCATGTGCAAGGACTTGAGTCCAAGGCTTCAGTCCCCACCTACAGGGGGAAAGTTCCATAAAAGGTGAAGCAGTGCTATAGGTCTCTCTCTCTTTCTCTCTCTCTTGCGCTTTCTCTCTCCCTATATCCCCCTTTCTTCTTGATGTATCTCTGTCAAATAAATAAATAAATAAATAAAATATTAAAATAGTTTTTATAATGATGCAAAAAAAACCCTTTAGAGAATCTACAGGGATGCAGTGGTCACATAGTCTCCTAAGCTGAATATGGGCTCCAGACCAAATCAAATCGATGGGGTTTACAGTCAATAATATTTATACCCCTTTCCCATATTAGGGTGCTACTCTCTTCCCTGATCCAGCTTTCTGTCCCTTTTCCAGCCATGAAATTATCTCCCCAGACAATAACTTGGATCCACCTGTATATCAGATTTCAGGCTCAGGGGAAAAAAAAATTAGTATAGCCGCAGGCCTTTTGGAATAACTAAAATAGGCCTACTAGCTCTCTATAAAATGGAGGACACCCCAACTCTTCATCTGCACTATTCAAGACTTTAAGTTCATGATTGATCAACAATTTGTTTTGCTTTGTATGTTAACTCTCTTTTGAGACACCAGGTTCCAGATGCTAGCATGATGCCAACCAGACTTCCCTGGACAGACAACCCCACCAATATGTCCTAGAGCTCTGCTTTCCCAGAGCCCCACCCTACTAGGGAAAGAGAGAGGCAGACTGGGAGTATGGATTGACCAGTCAACACCCATGTTCAATGGGGAAGCAATTACAGAAGCCAGACCTTCCACCTTCTGCAGTTCACAATGACCTTGGGTCCATCCTCCCAGAGGGTTTAAGAGTAAGAAAGCTATCAGGTGAGGGGATGAGATACAGAGTTCTGGTGGTGGGAATTGTGCCCCTCTTCTCCTATGGTTTTTTCAGTGTTTCCTTTTTATAAATAAATTTAAAAAAGAAGAAAAATAAAAATAAAAAAAATATGTCATATAAAAATCATGCAAGAAGGGAGTCGGGTGGTAGTGCTGCGGGTTAAGTGCAGGTGGTGCAAAGTGCAAGGACAGGCGTAAGGATCCTGGTTTAAGCCCCTGGATCCCCACTTGCAAGAGAGTTGCTTCACAGGCGGTGAAGCAGGTCTGCAGGTGTCTTTCTCTCCCCCTCTCTGTCTTCCCTTGCTCTCTCCATTTCTTTCTGTCCAACCCAACAACAACAACAATAAATACAACAATAAAACAATAAGGGCAACAACAGGGAATAAATAAATAAATATTAAAAAAAGAAATCATGCAAGAAATAGTATCTACTATTACTACTAAATGCACAAAAAAGTGATAGAACAAAAATAATCCCCCTCTTTCACTGAAGAGATGATGGTCTGTTATTTTGTGTGATATATATTTTTTATTATTATTTAAGAAAGGAGACATTAACAAAACCATAGAATAAGAGGGGTACAATTCCCCACAATTCCCATAACCCGATCTCCACATCCCACCCCCTCCCCTGATAGCCTTGCCATTCTCTGTCTCTTTGGGAGTATGGATCTAGGGTCGTTGTGGGTTGCAGAGGGTGGAAGGTCTGGCTTCTGTAATTGCTTCCCCCCTGAACATGGGCGTTGACTGGTTGATCCATACTCCCAGTCTGTCTCTATCTTTCCCTAGTAGGGTGGGGCTCTGGGTAAGCAGAGCTCCAGGACACATTGATGGGGTCGTCTGTCCTGGGAAGTCTGGTCGGCATCTCGCTGGCATCCGGAACCTGGTGGCTGAAAAGAGAGTTAACATACAAAGCCAAACAAATTGTTGAACAATCATGGACCTAAAGACTGTAATAGTGCAGATGAAGTGTTGGGGTTATTCCCTGCATGCTCTTGTGTACTTCTGCTTTCAGGTATATATTTTTCCCCTAGTTTATGGGCACGGGTTAACCTATGCTCTATCTCAGGGGACCTGGACTATATCTAGGTTTGGGGACTTTATTGGAGAGTGGAACACCTGGAATGGAAGTAGAGAATACTATGAAAGGAAAGGTCTCACCCGAGTGATGAAGCTGAAGGGTTGTCATTCCACACCTGAAGTCTCTGGTCACAGTCTGAAGTGAAGCATGCTGGGGTGGCACTCGTTGTGTTGATTAGGTTGCGATCCGCGGATGCAATATTATTTGATTTGAATTGAGAGCAGCATGCAGAAAAGTGGGCCCCACCCTATGGTTCCAGGACTGGGGGAAATATAGGCTCTATTGTGTGATATTTTATTTTGTTGAAGCTCTTTAGATTTGTATCCCATGTGGACAAATGGAGATTTGTCTCCAGTGGGATTTGTCTCCAATAAATATATTATATGTGGGAAAAATGGAGTGTGAAATCCAATTGAACTGTTAATAAGTCAGTATTCCCAGACTCAATAGTGATTAATAAAACAGAGAGACATGAAAATACACAGGATTTTCACCTATACTATCAGTAGATATGAAAATAATCTTAATGTTCAGTGCTTTTGAGAGAAGGTAAGGTGGTATATATAAAAATCAGGGGGTTTCATTACCCACAACAGTGACTTATTTGTGCTGATATCTGTTTGCAAGAATGTAATTTGACATAATTTGTTAGGATGCTTAAAATATATATAAAGGAAAGTTAGGTAACTAAGACCAAAGTGAGCAGCTTTGTATGGCTTCTGGTGACACAGGGGGATTAGTTCAGCCCAAGATGCTATCACATGATCTGCCAACACCTCATAATCTGGATATATGTTTAATGATTTATTTTAATATTTATTTTACTTTTATTTTATATGGCATATATCAGTGGAGGGGGAGGGGGAGATAGAGAGAGAGAGAGAGATACCTACAGCATTGCTTCACTACTTCTGAAGCTTACCCCCTACAGGTGTGAACCAGAGGCTTGCACCCAGGTCATTGTGCATTTATTTATATTAGTGTAGCACCATCAGGCACCACATAACCTGGATCTTCTTTGCTACCTGAACCTTCTTGCTAGAGTTTTTCCAGAAATATGATCTAGATCTCAGGGTCCTCTACTGCCAGAGAGGAAATTCTCACACAGATCCTTGTTCTTTGCAGCCCAACTCTCCTTAAAATATTGAATATTTGATATGTAGCGAAAAACAGATAAAAGTGTATATGCACCACTGAAAGACAGCATCTTATTATAACTATGAGAACAGGAAGTGCTTATTTTTTATCTGAAATCAATTTTACAATATAGTTCAAGACTTTTGAAATCATTTCTATCATTTGACTTTATAATAATCTTTCTTGTAAGTTATCCAGGATAAATTATACACGAATGTTAAGCAAAGGCACATATTGATCTAAAGAATTTGACAGTAGTCTAAATTTTTAGCAAATGAATAATTTAGCAGTCTTAGTTCTATTATTTCAGAAATTATTTGAATTATATTGGTGAGGAAAATAGGGGAACTGTGAAAACTAACATATACAATACATTTGTGAGCTAGATGCTTTTTTGAAGAGCTTTACTTGAATCGTCTCACCAAATTGTCATATATCTATGAACCACAGAACTAAAGTGCTATTTTCAAAGGGAATTTAAGTAAATTGCCAAGGAGAAAAGATGAGGTAAAAGACAAGGGGTGTTGGAAGTCTCTGGTTGACAGCCTAGACATTTTTAAGGAGCTCAGGTACATCTTTCCTATAGTATCATACAATCTTCCTAAAGTACACCTTTGTTTAAATATCAGAGAATAGTGTTTCTTTTTTTTTTTTTAATTTTTTATTTAAGAAAGGATTAGTGAACAAAGGCATAAGGTAGGAGGGGTACAACTCCACACAATTCCCACCACCCAATCCCCATAACCCACCCTCTCCCATGATAGCCTTCCCATTCTCTAGCCCTCTGGGAGCATGGACCCAGGGTCGTTGAGGGTTGCAGAAGGTAGAGGGTCTGGCTTCTGTAATTGCTTCCCCGCTGAACATGGGCGTTGACTGGTCGGTCCATACTCCCAGTCTGCCTCTCTCTTTCCCTAGTAAGGTGTGTCTCTGGGGAATCTGAGCTCCAGGACACATTGGTGGGGTCTTCAATCCAGGGAAGCCTAGTCAGCATCCTGGTGGCATCTGGAACCTGGTGATTGAAAAGAGAGTTAACATACAAAGCCAAACAATTTGTTGAGCAATCATGGATCCCAAGTTTGGAATAGTGGAGAGGAAGTGTTAGGGAGGTACTCACTGCAAACTCTAGTGTAATCCTGCTTTCAGGTATATATTTTGCAGTAGTTTATGGATACGTGTGAACATAAGCTCTCTCTCACAGAAACTGTTGTATGTCTAGGTTATGGGACTTTGTTAGAAAGTGAACTACCTGAGATGAAATTAGAGTGTACTATTAAAGGAAAGGTCTCACCCGAGTAATGAAGCTGAAGGGTTGTCATTCCACACGTGAAGTCTCTGGATACAGTCTGAGGTGAAGCATGTTGAGATGGCAATCGTTGCTTTGGTTAGGTTGTGATCGGCGGATGCAATATTATTTGGTTTGGATTGGGAGATGCATACGGGAAAGTGGGCCCTATCCAAGGGTGCCAGGACTGAGGGAAGTAGGGGCTCTATAGTGAAGATTTGAGGTTCCTGCTGTCTTAGGGTTCAAAAAGACAATCAATAGTTAATATTATCATCACATTATTTGTTAATAGGGTTAACTTTGAAAAGTCCCTTTGTTATGGTTTGCTGTACAGTACCCAGTATCTTGTATATAGCTGTGCTATTGGAAGCTTCTAATCTACTTGGTCTAGGCTTTTGAGAGAGTCCGCATATCAAATATGTAGCCTATCTATTTAAAAGATTCAAGTTTGTCTTTTGAGAACCTTTGAGACATACAATTGATTTCCCCCTCTCATATTAATTAACTACTGATTTATATGTCTACATTTTGCTAGGAGTGTACATAAACACCATTCCCATCACCAAAGGACCGTGACCCATCCCTCCCGCCCACTCCCACCCCCCACTGGCCCAGGAAGATACATGTCTACCCCTCACCACTGGGTTTTTACTTTGGTGCCCTACTTACAATTTGATCAGGTCCTGCTTTTAGTTTCCCTTTCAGATCTTCTAAGTCAGCTTCTGTTGATGAGTGGGATCATCCCATACTCATCTTTAACTTTCTGACTTAGTTCACTTAACATAATTCCTTCTAGCTCTGTCCAAGATGGGTCAGATAAGGTGGGTTCATTGTTCTTGATAGCTGCATAGTATTCCATTGTGTATATATACCACAGCTTTCTCAGACATTCATCTGTTGTTGGGCACCTGGGTTGCTTCCAGGTTTTAGCTATTATGAATTGTGCTGCTATGAACATAGGAGTACACACCTCTTTTTGGTTGGGTGTTATGGAGTCCTTGGGGTATAACCCCAGGAGAGGAATTATTGGGTCATATGGAAGGTCCATGTCTAGCCTTCTGAGAGTTTTCCAGACTGCTCTCCACAGAGGCTGTACCAATTTACATTCCCACCAGCAATGTAAAAGGGTTCCTCTGTCCCCACATCCTCTCCAGCATTTGTTGCTGCTGTCCTTTTTGATATATGCCATTCTTGCAGGAGTGAGGTGGTATCTTAGTGTTGTCTTAATTTGCATTTCTCTGACAATCAGTGACCTAGAGCAGTTTTTCATATGTTTGTTAGCCTTTTGGATCTCCTCTGTGGTGAATGTTTTGTTCATTTCCTCTGCCCATTTTTGGATGGGGTCATTTGCTTTTTTGCGGCTAAGTTTGCTGAGCTCTTTATATATTTTGGTGATTAGTTTCTTGTCTGATGTCTGGCATGTGAAGATCTTCTCCCATTCTGTGAGGGGTCTCTCTGTTTGTTTAATAGTTTCTTTGGATGTGCAGAAGCTTTTCAATTTGATGTAGTCCCATTGGTTTGTTTCTGCTTTAGTCTTCCTTGCAATTGGGTTTGATTCATCAAAGATGTCCTTGAGGTGTATATGGGAAAGTGTTTTACCAATGTTTTCCTCTAAGTATTTGATTGTTTCTGGTCTGACATCTATGTCTTTGATCCATTTGGAGTTGATTTTTGTTTCTGGTGAGATAAAGTGGTTCAATTTCATTCTTCTGCATGTTTCAACCCAGTTTTCCCAGCACCATTTATTGAAGAGAGCCTCCTTCTTCCATTTAATCCTTTGGGCCCCCTTATCAAAGATTAGATGTCCATAGGTGTTGGGATTTACTTCTGGGCTTTCAATTCTGTTCCACTGGTCTGTGTGCCTATTTTTGTTCCAGTACCATGCTGTTTTGATGATGATGGCTTTATAATATTGTTTAAGGTCTGGGAGTGTGATGCCTCCATTTCTGTTTCTTTTCCTTAGGATGTTTTTGGCAATTCTAGGTGTTTTCAGGTTCCAGATAAATGATTGTAGTGTTTGTTCTATTCTCTTAAAGAAGCTTGGTGAAACTTTGATGGGTATTGCATTAAATTTGTATATGGCTCTGGGGAGAATGTTCATTTTGATGATATTTATTCTTCCAATCCATGAGCATGGGATATCTTTCCATTTCTTGGTATCTGTTTCTATCTCCTTGAGTAGCGACTCATAGTTTTCAGCATACAAGTCTTTCACTTCTTTGGTCAACTTTATTCCTAGGTATTTGATTGATTTTGCTGAAACAGTAAATGGGAGTGATTTCTGGATGTCTTCTTCTTCAGATTTAGTGTTTGCATAAAGAAATGCCACTGATTTTTGTACATTGATTTTGTAGCCTGATACCTTGCTATATTGCCTAACAACTTCCAGTAATTTTCTACTGGATTCTTTAGGTCTTTCTATGTATACTATCATATCATCTGCAAATATTGAGAGCTTGACTTCTTCCCTTCCAATCTGTATTCCTTTGATTTCTTTCTCTTGCCTGATTGCTATGGCAAGAACTTCCAATACTATGTTGAAGAGTAACGGTGACAGTGGGCAGCCCTGTCTAGTCCCTGATCTGAGGGGGGATGCTTTCAGCTTCTCTCCATTGAGTATGATGTTGGCTGTAGGTTTGCTATATATAGACTCCACTATCTTGAGGAATTTCCCATCTATTCCCATTTTTTGTAGAGTTTTGAGCATGAATGGGTGTTGGATTTTGTCAAAGGCTTTCTCTGCATCTATTGAGATAATCATGTGGTTTTTGGCTTTGCTTTTATTGATGTGATGAATGACATTTATTGATTTACGGATGTTGAACCAGCCTTGCATTCCTGGGATGAATCCCACTTGGTCATGATGAACAATCTTTTTGATGTGTTGCTGTATCCGGTTGGCCAAGATCTTGTTTAATATTTTGGCATCTATGTTCATCAGAGATATTGGTCTGTAGTTTTCCTTTTTTGTTCTGTCCCTATCAGCTTTTGGTATCAGGGTGATGTTGGCTTCATAAAAGGTGGAAGGGAGTATTCCTGTTTCTTCAATCTTATGGAATAGCTTAAGAAGTATGGGTATTAACTGTTTCCTGTAAGTTTTGTAGAATTCGTTTGTGAAGCCATCTGGTCCAGGACTTTTGTTGTTGGGGAGATTCTTAATAACGGTTTCAATTTCTTTGTCTGTGATTGGTGCATTTAGATTTTGTAGTTCTTCTTGGTTCAGTTTTGGAAGTGCATAGGTTTCTAGGAATTGTTCCATTTCTTCCAGATTCTCTAGCTTGGTGGCATATAGTTCTTTATAGAAGTTTCGCAGAATTCTCTGGATTTCTGTGGTGTCAGTTGTGATATCTCCTGTATCGTTTACAATTCTATTAATTTGAGTCTTCTCTCTTTTTTGTTTGGTGAGTCTGGCTAGGGGTTTGTCAATTTTGTTTAATCTTTCAAAAAACCAACATTTGGCTTCATTGATCTTTTGTATGGTTCTTTTATTTTCGATGTTGTTTATTTCTGCTCTAACTTTAGTGATTTCTGTCCTTCTGGTTGCTTTAGGGTTCCTTTGTTCCTCTTCCTCTAAGTCCTTGAGGTGTGTAGTATGTTCGTTCATTTGGGCTTCTTCTTGGTGTTTAATATGTGATTGTATAGCTATAAGTTTCCCTCTCAGTACTGCTTTAGCTGTGTCCCAAATATTTTGATAGGTTGTGTCTTCATTTTCATTAGTTTCCAGGAACATTTGAATTTCCTGTTTGAGTGAGTGTCTGACCCAGTGCTTCTTAAGGAGCATGTTGTTTAGTTTCCAAATTCTATGTCTTTTAATAATTTTCCGTTTGTTGTTAAAAGTTAGTTTTACTCCACTGTGGTCTGAGAAGATACTTGGGATGATTTCAGTGCTCTTGAATTTATTGATGCTGTCTTTGTGGCCTAACATGTGGTCTATCCTTGAGTATGTGTTGTGTGGATTTGAAAAGAAGGTGTATTCCAGTTTTTTGGGGTGGAGGAGTCTGAAAATGTCCAAGAGGTCTAGTCTGTCAATCTCTTCATTCAATTCTCTTGTATCTTTATTGGTTCTCTGCTTTGTTGATCTGTCTAAGTGTGAGAGTGGGGTATTGAAGTCTCCCACTATTATTGTATTACTATTGATGTATTTTTGAAATTCTTTCAATAGGTGTTTAATGTATTTAGATGGTCCCTCGTTGGGTACATAGATGTTAATAATTGTTAAGTCTTCTTGGCTGATTGATCCTCTAATCATTATGTAATGTCCTTGCCTATCTTTTATTACTTTATTTAATTTAAAATCTATCGTGTCTGAGATGAGAATGGCTGTTCCTGCCCTTTTTTGTGGACCGTTAGCCTGCATGATAGTTTTCCATCCTTTCACTTTAAGTCTGTGTTTATCTTGTTGTGACAGATGTGATTCTTGCAAGCAGCATATGGTTGGGTTATGTTTTCTGATCCATCCCCCCACCCTGTGCCTTTTGATGGGTGAGTTTAAGCCATTGACATTTATTGATATTATGGATTTAATGTATTGTAGTGCCATTGTTCTAAAAAACAATTTGTTTACTCTGATATATTACAAGTATTATAGTGATGTTCTTGTTTATAAGAGGTCTTTTAGTACCTCTTTCAGGGCCGGCTTGGTGATAGTTGCCTCCTTTAACTGTTGTTTGTCTAAGAACGTTTTGATCCCTCCATCTAGCTTGAATGAAAGTCTAGCAGGATATATAATCCTTGGTTGAAACCCTTTTTCATTCCGGGCTCGATAGATATCTTGCCACTCCCTTCTGGCTTTTAGAGTTTGAGTTGAGAAATCTGCAGAAAGTCTTATGGGTTTTCCCCTGTATGTGACTTTTTGTTTCTCTCTTGCAGCCTTTAGGATCCTTTCTTTATCCTTACTTCTTCTCATTGTGACTATGATGTGTCTTGGTGTTTTCAGGTCTGGGTTGATTCTGTTTGGTACTCTCTGGGCCTCTTGCACCTTGATATCCTTTCTGTCATTCAGGTCTGGGAAATTTTCTTGTATTATTTCCTCTAGAATGTTTGCTTCCCCTTCCTCTCTTTCTTCCTCTGGCAGGCCAATTATACGAATGTTACTTCTTTTGAGATCATCCCATATGTCTCTGTTGTTGTTTTCAGTGTCTCTCAATCTCTTTTTAAGCTCTTTCACCTCTTTCTTAGTTTTCTCTAACTCATCCTCTGTCTGACTAATTCTGTTTTCTGCTTCTCTTAGTCTGCTTTCCCTTGCCTCAGCTTCTTTCTTCATTACAGCTATTTCAGCTTTCAGTTCTCTAATTGTCTCAAGATAATCAGTATTTTCCTTGGGGGTCTCAACTGTTGTTTCCCTAATACTGCCATTCCTTTCCTCCAATGTTGTTTTCATTTCTGTGATTTATAAGTTTATTATTGCTTGCATACTTTTCTTATCTATGGTTACTTCTGACTGATTTGTGGTTTCTTCTGGGCTCTTGTCTTCATTCATTGGGGTAGCAGTTTTATTTGTTTTTAATCTACCCATTTTTTTTTAATTTATGTGTTTCTCTCTTTTTTTTTTTTTTTAATGCTCTGTTGTTCCTCAGTTGTTGTGTTTTGAGCACAAGTAACACTGTACTAAATACCTTTATGACAATTGCACTCACCAACCTCCGGAATAACAGTAGCAACTGAAGTAAGTATTGAAGGAGTTTAATCGTTACCAGTTAGCCAAACAATTTCTCCAGTCCGTGAAAAAATAGTAACCAAATCCCAGTGAAGAAAGAGAAAAGGAAGAGAGGATAGCAAGAATAGACAGTTATGCAAATCTACTATCCAGTGTATATTCTAGGGGTAACAAGAGTGTAAAGGGAACTAGAGCAGAGATAGACACATAGAGAGTCCACTCTGGGTCAGATTTCTTCCCCAAAGTAATTCACAAATTCAGAAAGGCAAAGAAGAAAGAAGTGTATGACAAGATTAAAAAAAAAAAAAAAAAAAGAGAGAGAGATAGATAGAGATAAGAGAGAGAAAAGGGAGAAGATAAGAAGAAGAGTTGTAATTAAAGAGCAGTGCTAGGAACTTCCCAAATGTGTATCAGTGAATAAAAAAAAAAAAAAAAAAAAACCCTGTTTGGTGGTATGGGGTATCCTGCTAGTAGCTGGTCCCAGGCATTGCTTACGGGGGGGGGGCGGGGGGGGCAGCGGGAAGGATGTATGCTTGAAAATTAAAAGGAAGAAAAAAGAGTTTTTTCCCCTACTCTAATTCTTAACCCAAATTAAGTTATAGACACATCCTTGGTATGACCGTTATGGCCCCTTATTGGCTGGCCTGCTAAAGGCAGAAAATCCTATTGTTTACAAGAGATGTGTCCGGAGCTCAAAGGCTAGCTGCTTCTCAATCGCCATCTTCCGGGAAACCCCGCCCTCCAGACTTTTTTAAAGGATTTCTCAAAAATGAAAACTAGCTCCAAGTCCTTTGATCCAATGAGAGCTATACTCAAGAAGTCTTTGGATCCACCCTCAGGGTCGCGGTGGACCCTGGCAACTCCCAAGAGAAAGCCCCCGAGCTAAAGTGCTCTCTCCGGGTCCTCTGCCCGCCACGCTCTGCAACTGGCGGAGGAGCCGCCTTCCCGGGAGGGCGGAGGACAATGCCGGGCGCACTCGCCTTGCCTGGCGCCGCCTGGGAATTCTGGCGCCCCGCGAGTCCGTGTCACCTTTGTTCTAATTGTTAACCCAAATTAAACTGTAATCACTTCTTTGGTGCCCCCCCTTATTGACTGGCCTGCTAAAGGCAGAAAATCCTACCGTTGCCGACATGCTATCAGAGCACTCGCTGTTAGCGATTTCTCAGGGCGCCATCTTCCCCCGGACCCCGAGAATAGTGTTTCTATCTGAAGCAGCAAAACACCTACATTTCTCACTTCCATTTAAGAATTGGACGTGCTCCTCCCCATATGCTAAATAGATAATACTTTTTTTAATCCCAAGCCTCATTCACCTTCTATAATGATTTACTATTGTACATTACCTTAAAAAGTAATATACGTATACATTTTAATTTAGAAATGTTTTTGATTTGTAGAAAGATTGCAAAGACAGTGTTGAGTGTTCCCATAAACCCATGCCCATCTTGCACTAGCACAATGCATGCATCACAATCAATTATGCAGTTGTAGTATTTTATTTGGTATTAACTGCTAACACCTCTCCACTCCCTTTCATGTTTCAGGACTTAATTCGAAATAGTACACTATAGTTAATCACCATGTCTCCTTGGGCTCTTCTTGATCATTACAGGTACCAGTATTTTCTCATTTCTTTATGACCTTGACAATTTTGATCACTGACCCGGATATTTTGTAGACTGTCCCCGCAGTTGAAATTTGTTCAATGATTTCTCCTAAACAATAGGAGTGTTATGGATTTTGATGAGGAATAACAAGAGATAAAATGCCATTTTCACCACGTCATTTCAAGGGTTCATACAGTCAGTAACTTATTGCTGTTAGTATTAACATAGATCACCAGTTCTAGAGAGTATCAAACAGGTGTCTTCACTATAAAGTTTCACATTTTCCATCTTGTATTGTTTAGACCAAAGTTACTATGTACATTCCTTACCTACAGAATAGAGAGTGATAGTCCACCTTTTTGAGAAGGGTGTTACTACATAAATTATCTAAAATTATTTTACATGAGATGTTTGTGTATTTTCCTCATTCGTTTATTCAATCATCTACTTACATCAGAAAGGACTTGTTGGTATTTATTTTATACTTTGGATCAATGATATTTTGCTCTTCATGTTGTTTGCTCATGAACACCAGTAATGAAAGGAATAAACTATGGTCCAACAGGAAACTGGTGTGGACTCAACACCCTACAAATATTTACTGAGCACCTACTGTGCTTCACAATAGGATTACAATTATCAGTTTTTTAGATTGTATATATATATATAATGGAATATTGACAAGACTATAGGATAAAAGGAGTACATTTCCACATACTTCCTACCACCAGAGCTCTGTATCCCATCCCATCCCCTGATACCTTTCCTATTCTTTTACCTCGTGGGAGTATGGACTCAGGGTCATTATGTGGTGCAGAAGGTGGAAGGTCTGGCTTCTGTAATTGCTTCCCCACTGAACATGGGCATTGGCAGGTCGATCCATAATTCTAGCCTCTCTCTCTCTCTCTTTCCCTAGTGAGGCAGGAATCTGAGGAGACAAGGCTCCATGACACATGGTGGGGTCCTCTGCACAGAGAAGTCAAGTTGGCATCATGGTAGCATATGGAAGCTGCTGGCTGAAAAAAAGTTAAGATATAAAGCAGAGCAAATTGTTGATTATAGTGAACCTGAAAGCAAGAACACTGCAGATGAAAATTTGGGGTCTCCGTTTTGGAAAAAGCTAGTAGAACTATTTTAGATATAATCCAAGGGGCTCATGGCTTTACTAGTTTTTTTCTCTGCCTGACATTTCATATGCATGTAGACATAGGTTATTGTCTGGGGAGATGGTGTCATAGTTGGGAAAATGACTAGAAAGTTGGATCATGGAAGAGCTCCCAGATATGGGGAAAGCATATAAATATTGTTAACTGTAAAACCCATCAATTTGATCTGGGGCCCTTATTCAGCTTAGGAGCCTATGTAACCTCTGTATCCCTGTAGGTCTGAGCTCACATTCCGTGGTCTCAACTAGGAACATCCCAGGCTGCACTAATTTCAGAGATAACATTATTTTTAGAGCCAGAGTCTTATATGTAAACTGTTTCAATGTTCCTTGTCACTTTTTTTTTTTTTTCATTCAGGTGGTAGAGACAAAGTGAAGGAAAGACACCACTGTACCAAAACCCCATAATGCACTCTCCATATATGATGTCAGGCCTTATCTTGTGAGCTATCTCTCTGGCAAGGTATGTTTTTTTCAGTAGATAGGCCACCAACATATATGTTTAAGTTTTTTTTGTTTTTGTTTTTACTGGTTTGTTTCTTGTAAGTATTGGGAATCAGGCTGTAGCGCACCTGGTTAAGTGCAGGTGGCGCAAAGCTGAAGGACCTGAGTAAGGATCCCGGTTCCAGCCCCCAGCTCCCTACCTGTAAGGGAGTTGCTTCACAAGTGGTGAAACAGGCCTGCAGGTGTCTGTCTTTCTCTCCTCTTCTCTGCTTTCCCCCTCCTCTCTCCATTTCTCTTTGTCCTATTCAACAACGATGATGATAATAACTACAACAATAAAACAACAAGGGCAACAAAAGGGAATAAATAAATAAAATAAATATTTAAAAAATAAGTATTTAACATTATCATAGAGTCAATTTTTCCCAGTGCTTAATTTCCATGGGAATCTCAAGTCCTGGCTCATGGTAGTGGAGGAGGACCTAGGCTGGGGTAAAGAGTGTTTTGCAGAAAACTGAGACATTTTGCACATGTACCAATGACTGTATCTACTGTAAACTATTAATACTCCTCAGTAACAAATAAAATAAGTTAAAAACACTCCTTATGGAAATTAATCTATTCCACCTTCATTCACTGATTTGTTAGTAAAAATGAAAACTGTTCATAGTCTGTTAGTACTATTCCAAATACTCAAGATCATCTAATTTTCTCACTTTTTTAAAAAAAATATTATCTTTATTTATTGGATAGAGACATCCAGAAATAAAGAGGGTGATAGAATGGGAGAGAGATAGGGAGACACCTGCAGCATTGCATCACCACTCAGACAGCTTTTCTTCTGCAGATGGGGACAGGGGGCTCGAACCTGAGTCCTTGAACATTTTAATAAGTGTGCTCAACCAGGTGCCCCACCACCTGGCCCCCTGATTTTCTCATTCTTCAGTATACTTATTTATTATCTCTCACTTATCCCTTATGAATTCTTTCTTTCACTACTGACTTTTCTAAAAATCACATAATGATGCATAACTGGGAAAAGTAATTCTAGTGTATGGATTTATTCATCTTTCTTCTCCTTCAGCTTTAAGTCTTACATATAACTCCACTTTCTTTCATTCTACTTCTAAAAGTCTAAGGTAATGTTTATACTTCTATTCTTTATATCCTTATTATTGTCCTAGGGACTAATTCTATTAATTTTCCAAATTCTCTTGATCTCAAAATCAATCTTTTAATGTAGACACTGTCATTAGCCCTTATTTTAAAATATTTATTTACTTGGAGAGAGAGAGAGAGAGAGAGAGAGAGAGAGAGAGAGAGAATGAGAATGAGAATATTACTCTGGCAATACAATGCCAGGGACCAAATTTGGGACTCCATTCTTTAGAGTCCAACATTTTATCCATTGTGCCACTTCCCAGGCCATCATTTACTTCTAGCTTGCACACTAAGAAATAGACATTTCAAAAGCAAAATAACTTGATCAAGACCTTTTCACTAGAAAGTGGCAAAATCAGGTAGAATATTATAAGTAAGTATTAAAGAAAGTCTCTCATTTTTCCACTGACCAGAAGAATTATTTTCTCTGCCTCTGGTTCACTTTATTTTTTCTGAGCAAAATATGAAACACACTTTGTTTAATTCTCCTTTCCATCATGCCATAGACACACTAATTTCTGCATCTTCTTCAAATATTCAGTGTTGAAATAAAACTTAAAATAACAATATTAAATTTCAAATCCTCTCCAGTGGGGAGGGTAATAAAGTCTGCAAGAATAAACAAGCCCAACAAACAAAAAAATGTGGATTATCAAAAGCCTGTAGGCAGTAAGTATTAAGCAAAGCTAGCCTAAGAGAAAACAGCATGCTTAATATATGCATAATAGCAAATATCTCAACAAAGGACATCCTTAGGAGTAGAAAGTAAAAGGTCATAGGAGGGAAGAAATTTATCTATGTCCCCAGTATGACTACAAAAATTTAAAAGCATGGCTTAAATTCTGACCTCAAATACAGTTGATTCTCTCTCTCTGTCTCTCTTTCTTTCAGTTGGACAAAAGGACCCTTCTAACCAGAAAGGTAAGTAGTTCATGGGTTATTTATTTTATCTCTATTTCTGGTTAAATTGAGTTCAAAATAATTAGATAACCCTGGAAAAGCTGTGACTGGTACTGCTAATTCCACCTAATGATTTTTCCCACATAGTTGCCCAGTGAAAGGGGTTATCTGTTTAAAACAAACTTTAAACTATTAATAGAGTGAAATTAAAGCTTCAGCAGCTAACCCCAGGTAAAGCAGTTCTGGTAAGGTATTAAGACTCAGGGTTGGGGGCCAAGTTACTCGCTTCCCCCAAATGACCTTTCTTTCTCCCTCGCAGTTGACTATTCCATGCCAGATTTAACAGTTAACTTGCTCCTGACACCTTATACTATTTGTGGCCTTAATTGAGGGACCTAAACAAACAAATTAATCACCCTGGCCCATAAAAATGACAGAATTCATATGGTAGCATTCTTCATTCTCTCCAATTTGTTTTCCTGAAATCCCCGCAGCGATTTATTTGCTGAATATGCGAGTTTTTACCCCTTATGAAAATTACAAATTGTTGTCAAGGTTAACGAGTTAATATTCTCATTCAATATTTATTTTATGGGAGAGGGAGGAAGCGTGAGTGTTCCTGTACTTCTTTCCATTGCCAAGTCTGGTTTCTTAATCAAAATGACAAGGATACTGTCCTTTGTATGATCCTCGGAATCATCGAGACTAAAAAATGAGCTTTATTAATCAACAGACCCTGATTAATTATTATAAAGTGTGGTGCCTACAGTTCTGTACATTTTAATAATTCCTGCAGAAAGCTAACAATGTCCCTGGAGATTTGGAGTCTTTGGGGTTTGGATTTTTCTAAGCAATGTCACAATAAATAGTCAAGAGTAACAGTGTTCTTTCTCTATTCCAGTTCACTTCAAACAAGCAAACTAGAGAAAACCTTCTTTTTCTCATTTTCCATCTATAATTCATCATTTGCATACAAAGTAAGGAGCCAAGAATCAGTGGTTTCATCAGTTCTCAAAATACCAAGGGACAACCAGTATGTGTTATTATAGGTCACATGATTTGGTTCACATAATCAGAATATTTCTGTAGGAAATAGACTGAGGTAATTTCTTGATAGGAATGAACAGGCAAAAGATCAACATGAAAATGTTAGGGGACATGAAACTCCCATGAGCCAAGCTCCTTGGCCTCCTACCTATGACCCATCCACTTCAAGTCCTTATTGATAGTGAAACATTACACACCTAATAGTTACTGGGTGTGGGGACATTTTTAAGATTTCTGGACAACCCCTTTAACATTTCACACTAATTATTTAGCCCCATGGGTATATTCTCTTTCTGGGCTGGAATCACATCTGTTCAGACCTTGACCAAAAGTCGTGGAATTATAAATATCAGATCTGTACCTTTTACTGTATTTATATTTTGAAATTAATATTTTGGAATATAGAGCTTATATGTGATGAAAAGGTAATAATTAGTCATTCATATATGATTGTAATATAACAGTTACCTAAATATAAATGCACATATGTACAATATGCATAAAATATGTTTATATGCATAATATACATAAACACTCATATGTACAAATCTAGACATGTTTACACACATATGTACCTCATGAACTTCAAAAAAATCTTAAGAAAGGTGGGACTCAATTGAAATACTTTATTTCTATCAGTTGACAATGAAAACTTTGTGGTCCAGAAAATCCCAGTAACTGATTGCATGAGGTAAGAAGTGTTTTCCCCATATGTAAATAAAACCTATTAGTAGACATTCTGAGACTGGTGTGATCCATTTATCTGGAGCCCAAGTTGTTTTATTCTTTTTTTCATCTTTGACATTAAGTTCCTCTGAAAGTCCAATGTAATGTTAAAGAGTTCCAGTTGTCTTACCAGTATTCCAATATGTGTATTAAAGGTGGGAGACAGAGAAAACAGGAGAAAGACAAAGATCAGTTAGATGTCTTTCATTTGAGGTTGACATAATGACTGTACTTTCACCTCATTGGTCAAGATGTATCACATGACCACCCCTGGTGAAACGCCATTTGAAATACCAAGAGAAAGTATTACAATGCGGTATTGAAAGTGGTAGCTTTATGAATAACTTTCAAACTACATCAATGCATTGATTTTAAGGTTTCATCAAAACTGACTGCCGTCACTCAAACTCGGTGTCCCCATGGAAATAAATGAACAAGATCACCCATTTTGCATATTTTAAAGAATTACAGAGAGGGTATGATCCTGCCCCATGATGTTTCCTAGAAGTCTCTTACGGGATCAGGTGGTGACAACTTGGCTAAGTGCTCTCATTACAGTGGATAAGGAGCCAGGCTCAAGTCTCTAGTCCCCACCTGTAAGGGGAAAGCTTCAGGAATGGTAAGGAAGTCTGTCTCTATGCTTCTCTATCTCCCTCTCCCCTCTCAATTTCTCAGTTTCGATTCAATAATAAATAAATAAAAATATATTAAAAAAGAAGTCACTCTCATCTCAAGTCAGGTGTTTTTAGTGAATGTACAACATATGCTAGATTTTTTTCATGGAGTGCAAATATTTTGAGTTTAGGATATATATATATATATGTGCCTGAGTCACAGTTCTGTGGCACTTTCTGCATACTTTTGTGATAGGAGTACTGTAGCAATAACCTAAAGCTCTAGAGTGAGTACTGGGACTCATCGTCAACCCTGTATTTTACCCCATAAAAATAAAAGTTCTAATCTCAGATAGCAAATAAATGAGATTATGATGTTAGCTTTCTCTAGAGATAACAGCAGTCCAGGTCATAAAACTACCATATGGCAGATTTGGCAGTCTTTACTGAGCGTCATGGATTAATTATCACATAGACAGACTCCGGTCCCCATTTGCAAGCGACTTGAGCCTCCTGTGGCAGGGACTGGCAACCTAGTGACGGCAAGAGCTTGTATTATGTTTGGCAGGGACACAATATGACCTTACTGTGGCCAGTTCTGTCATCTCTTAACATTTCGTTCATGATTAAGTTTATCATTTCAAATAAACACAAAATGTCAGGTCTCTGGGTCTACTTAACATGGAGAGCCAAAATAGACTTCTCTTTGATTTAAAAGGGTCCAGGCCAAGGGAGCGATCTGATTAGCTCTCCCATCTGATTTTTATTAGAGCTATCAGATAATATAGTGAGGGTAAAATCTTTGTTCCAGTTGGCTGGTTGCCACAATCCAACCCTGTAGGGCATCTGCCATATTTCCCTTGATATCTCCAGGTTAACAACTCAAAGCAGTGGTTACTAGCATGATTATCCAGGGGCTTCACCTTTCAGTTATGCTCCTACCATTCCTGAAACAATTCTTTTCACGTTTATCCTGAGTCTACATCAGCTGAGGATGTTTGTGCATCTCAGATTTCCTTTCTGTTCCAATTCTTACTGATAAGGATAGACTAGAGTTCTTATCAACATCTATCCTTTTAGGATTGAGTACATATCCCATTCTCTCAATAGATATCTTGCTACCATGTGACACCAGACAAAGTGTTGGGTATTTTGTGTCTCTAGCATGTCTTCACTCAGTTGGAAAGCATTCATGGAAGGGGTGAGGAAGAAACACCCTGTCAGGTTTGCTCTAAAGATGCTATAGTTGAGGGGCCATGTGGTGGCACACCTGACTGCGGCACATGTTACAGTGTGCAAGGACCCAGGTTCCAGCCCCTGGTCCCCACCTGCAGGGGGAAAACTTCACAGGTGGTGAAACAATGTTGCAGGTGTCTCTCTGTTTCTCCCTCTCTATCACCCCCTTCCCTCTTAATTTCTGGCTGCCTCTATCAAATAAATAAAGATCATTTAAAAATTTTTTTAAAATAAAAAAAAAGATGCTATAGTTGAGATGCAACTATTTGAGATTTGTATTTACTATTGGATACTTTCAACAAGTCTGCTTGTAGCCCAGTCTTTTTTGTTTATTTGTTTTATGATTACACCACATATAATCATACAAATTTATATTATATAGCTATATGCTTCAGTAATCTGACTTTCAATCTAGAGCAGAAGTCAATACCATGGCCTGCTCAGAGTTCATTAATTGATTAATTTAGTAAGTAGTGAAATGTCTGCTCTAGCCCTTGTCCATTCATCAGCTGCTTCTCCATATCCACCGTTACTTCTTTCTTTGTCCTGTATCCAGGTAAGTTTTTTTGTTTGTTTGGTAGGTTGGCTGGTTGGTTTTTTTCTTTTTCTTTTTATTGGTACCTCAGCCTTTCCCCCTCAAAGACTTCTACCATATTTCCTAATTAGATATTCACCTTCCCCACTGTATTTGACTATCACTTGCCTATCTACCATTTATTCATCTTCTACACCTCATTCCTCCTGCCTCTTCTTCAGAAGATAAACAAGACATTCTCATGGCATATCTTCACACCTCAAAGGAAACACAAATGACAAAGAACAATAATCAAGTTATAATTACTAACTTAATTGTGTGATAATTTATTGAATACACACTTAACTTGCTCCCATGCTTCATGAAGCTATGACTCTTATTTTCATCAGTGATAATCTTCAATACTCAATCCAGTTTTTTATTGACTTAATAATGATCAACAAGACCATAGGATAAGAGGGATACAATTCTACATAATTCCCAACACCAGAGCTCTGTATCCCATCCCCTCCATTGGAAGCTTTTGTTGTTCTTTATCTCTCTGGGAACATGCACGCAGGATCATTATAGGGTATAAAAGGTGGAAGGTCTGACATCTGTAATTGCTTCTCCACTGGACATGGGCATTGGCAGGTCTATCCATGCTCCCAGCCTGTTTCTATCTTTCCCTAGTGGGGCAGAGTCAATCCAATTTTATACATAAAGAACAAATACTCATTTATTGACAAATTACATGTGTCATCTAGAAAGTTACTCTTGAAATGGTGAAAAGAGTGCTCCCAGTCACAGGTAAGCTGTGAAGGTAAACATGGCATGATAGTGTCAGGTGATAAATGCTATACTACAATGTACTTATAGCTGTGGATGAAATCCTCATATCAATATGTGAGGTTTCAATACATTTCTGTTTTTACATTTATGTAATTCCTTCAAACATCTACAAAGTTTTTTTATTTCTATTTTTCTTTCTCTTATCTCTCTCTCTTTCATTGTGAGGATTTCGTTACTCTGAGCTTATGTTTTCAGATAGGGTGAGAAAGACTGAGACAAAGAAACCAGGTGAAAGGGAAAGATATCACAGTGTTGAGGCTTCTCCTGATGTGACCAGGTTTGATCCTAGGTCACAGAACATAGTAGAGGAGGCACACTTGCAGGTAAGCTTCATCTTTGGCCCTAGGCATTTGTCTTTAAAAATAAAATAAAGTAAAATAAAATAAAATACATTTTCACTGCCAGTTTGTGACTCGCCTGGTAGAACCCACATTACCATGTGTGAAGTCCTGAGTTTCAGCACTAGCTCCCCAGCTGCAGTGGGGAATCTTCACAAGAGGTGGAACTACTTTGTAGGTGTGTCTCATTCCCTCTGCCTCTCCTTTGTTTTTCACTATCTATCAAAAAGAAAGAAAACAGGTTTGAGCCTCCATTCCCTACTTACAGGCAGAAAGCTTTGCAAGTGGTGTAACAGTGCTGCAGCTGTCTCTCTTTTCCTCTACCTCTCTATCTTTTGGCCACTACTCTTGTTTTTTGGATGTCTCTATTCAATAAATAAAAAATAGTAAGAAAAAAATTCAAAAATAAAGAGAAGAGGAAATTTAACTTATAATTCATTGAACATATGGGCAAATAATACAATGAAAGTTTTTCTTTTTCTTTTTTCTCATGGAAGCAAAGAGAAGCAGAAAGAGAAAGAGGCCTGCAGCACTACTTATGATGTTTCCTCCTTGGAGGGAGGGACTGAGGGCTTGAACCTGTGTCCTTGTGAATAGTACTGTACTGTATGTACTTTCTACTAGGCGTGCCCCTGCCCATCTGTGTCTAGCCCTCACTCTGGCCCCACCATATTTTTAATTTTTTTTAAGAGGGACAGATGGTCGTGCACACATGTTACTATGCTTAAGGACTTAGTTCAAGTCTCCTGTCCTCACCTGCAGAAAAGCTTCACGAGCAATGAAGCAGTGCAGCAGACATCTCTCTTTCTCTCTGCCTTTCTATCTCCCCCTCTCTACTCGATATCTCTCTGTCCTGGGAAAACAAACAAAAAGATAATAAAATTTAAAAAGAATAAGTTTTTCTTTTATAGTGGAATTAATGATTTTTATAATTAAAAACATCCGTTCAAATCACAGTTCTACAGCTTAGAGGGCTATGTAACTCCTCTGTTACATAAATAAACCAAAACTAATAGCAACATATATATGATGTTAGGTAATCGTATCCACGTCTAATAGGTAAACTAAAAAAAAAATGGATAGGAGGGTGAAGAGTTTGGGAGCACAGCAAAGACATTAGCAGTTATCCAAAAAGAATTGTTTGCACTTCTTCCTCATAAGGAATGGTTAGAGCAATTGGTATGAAACAAATACCTTAAGAAATTTGGGTTTATGACTCATTTTTCTGTCATAAACCAGCCTGCTGCCTGTAGGTCTCTTAGAAAGACATTCTTCTGATCATTACTATGTTGACCAACAAGATGCCAGGCTAACATGACCTACAGAATATTTATTTGTAAGAGCTGAAGGGTATCCCTCAATGAAGAGCTTTAATAGTTTCACACAGTACTGATTGTGCCAGTATGGGATGAGAAAGCAGCCAAATGTTCCTGAGACGTAAAGAAAAAAGTTATATACTAAAAGAAAGAGAACATGCTAAAGATGGTAAATGCTAACCGTTAGTAGGAGATTACAGAACATAATCCCCAAACATAAGATAGAATAGCCTACCTACAATGGAGGTCAAAGGAGTCAGAGGATGGAGTCCTGGATGTTTCTCCCTTAATGATAGAATAGTTTTTATCAAGTTATTACAATGAAAATAATAGATCTAAAGGGGAAAAGGAATGGGCAGAGGATCATGAATATACTGTGATAACTTTTTAAAAAATTTCTACCAGAGTTACTGGTGGGGCTTGGTTGTGACTCTATGAACCCAGCACTACCTGCAGCCATTTTTTTTTTTTTCATTTTTTCCATTTTTACTTGACAGAACAGAGAGAAACTGAGAGGGGATGGGGAGACAGAGAGGGAAAGAGAAAAGTAGACATACAGACCTGCTTTACCATTCATGAAGCATTCCCCCTGCTGGTGGGGAGCAAGGGCTGGAACTCAGGTCCTTGAGTATAAGTGTGCTTTAACCAAGTGCTCCACCTGCTCATTTAATTTTGAAGTGGCAGCGGTGGTAAGTCTCACATTTTTTTCTGTCTTTCAGCATGAACTAAAATTTTATGTTAATTGTAAGAGAATAATCCTGCATTTAGTGGTCCAGAGTTTTGACCATTAGATATGAACTTATTACAAGCTTGTGTTAGAAAGAAATGACTCCATCTGTCTAAAGTTGAGTGGAATATAGGTGGTCAAGAAGTATACAGAAGTGTGTGCTGGGGGTCGGGCGGTGGCGCAGTGGGTTGAGCGCATGTGGCTCGAAGCGCAGGGACCAGAGTAAGGATCCCGGTTCGAGCCCCCGGCTCCCCACCTGCAGGGGAGTCGCTTCACAAGTGGTGAAGCAGGTCTGCAGGTGTCTATCTTTCCCCTCTCTGTCTTCCCCTCCTCTCTCCATTTCTCTCTGTCCTATCCAACATCGAACAGCATCAACAATGGCAATAATAATAACCACAACGAGGCTACAACAACAAGGGCAACAAAAGGGGGAAAAAATGGCCTCCAGGAGCGGTGGATTCATGGTGCAGGCACGGAGCCCAGCAATAACCCTGGAGGAAAAAAAAAAAAGAAGTGTGTGTTAACAAGGTGGAAGTCAGTGAATTTCAGGTAAAGGGAACAGTACGTATTTAAGAAAAGAGGAACAGAAGACTATGGTAAAAAACTCAGTGAAAAGAAAAGGCATCAGATAGAACTGACAAGTGTAAACTTTCTAAGAAAGCAAGCAGAGACCATAAAATTTTGAAATAATTTACCACATAACAAAAATGTTTAGAGAAAATTGGTGTCAGATGTTAATTTACTAATATTTCTTTTGTGTTATTTTCAGCAAGTTGTTTTAAATTCTAAAATTTTAAAAAGTTGAATGGGTGTGGAAAAAACATGGGTGTTAATTTCTTTGTTACACAGAATATAAGCAAAAGGGACAAATGATTTAATTGAGAGATAAAATGAAATTTATGAGAATAGGATTAAAAGGAAGAAAAAAAAAGAAAGATGATCAGAGTAGCTGTGGTACGAAACTTTTCAACAAAAAAATACAGATAAACTAAGGAAAATCCAAGCTAAGAAAAATAAGCTCAATCTTGTTGACTTTGAAAATGAAAAGTTTTGAGATAGAGATTGAAGTTGTTAGTATCTTCTGGGATGGGAAGTATGGGGACTGTAGGTGTGGATCAGAACAAAATTCTAAAGGATAGCTTAGGTTTATCTCCTGAGGTTGAAAAATACATGAACTTGATTAAACTATTTTACTTAATAGAAAATCAAGTTAGAAATATGTCTTTTGGGGGGTGGGGGACATAGCCTAATGATTATGCAAAGAGACTCTCATGCCTGAGGCTTTAAATTCCCAGGTTCAAGCCCCCCACCCCCACCTACAAAGGGAAAGCTTTTTGAGTGGTAAAGTAGTGCTGCAAGTGTCTCTCTGTCTCTCTCCCTCTCTATCATTCCTTTCCCTCTTAATTTCTGGCTGTCTCTATCCAATGAATAAAGATAATAAAAAAGTTAAAAAATTTAAAAAGAAGATATCACTTGATGCCAATTTGTGAGCATCAGCAATGCAAAGTAGAAAAATTAAGTTACGGTAGGGATATAGGGCAGGGATATAATTAACACTGTTGGGTGCCTGGTTTTTTTGAAAATCAACATCAGAAAAACCACACAAAACTACTGTATAATGTGAAACATTCTCCTGAGCTGGCAGGGAAGTGGACAGTATGACCCAACGTGTCTCTGTTCCAACTCTAATTGCTATTATTCTCTGGGATGTGATATCTTAATAAGAAACAATAGCTTGTCTAATTGACTAAGGTTGCGGGGAGGCCTGCTACCTCTCACAGATCTGAACAGCAAGCACTGAAAATGAGTAATACACTGGAATTAAGAAAGGACAATTTAGACAGTGAGATCAATTAGATTATGAACAATCATACAAGCAGAGGCCCAGAAGCTCCTTCACTTGAAGAATTTGAGACTAGAAAAGTAACAAAGAGAAAATCCTCTGTAGAATTATCTTTTATTGCCATCATTGTACGATCATTTAAAAAAATAATGAATGATTGCTTACATACATAATGTATTTTTCAGTATAAATGCTTAAAGAATATTGACATATTTTCTATTCATATCTCTATTTGGTTCTCCCCAAATAGAAATTTTTATAAGTCCAAATTTTCAGATGTGCAAATTAAAAGTTATCTATTATCTTCAGTATACCATTTCTACTCTATAAAATAAAATATAATGTAAAAAATAAGCTCTATGAGAAATAATAGTAATAGTGGAAAATGTCAATGGCCTCAAGTATGTATTAGGAATATTCTACATAAAAATATTTCAGAGCTATTGTTTCACAAAGCTTATTCTGGCATGTTACTCATTTAGAGGGAAAATCTTTTCTTTTTCTTTTCTTTCCTTTACTTTCTTTTTTTTTTTTAGGGAGTATTAAGTTCAAAATACTTGTTCCATCACTTTGACTGCCAAGTTAGAATCCATTTAATAGCTGATATTCCACTGAGAGCAAAGAGCTGCCACTTCCTAGAGAGACATGTGCTTATCTGAACAGGTCACTCAAAGTCTCTGGAGGGAGTTGTCATTTTGTCTTAAGTGTTTCCACTACCAAGCGCTCCTCACCCTAGCATACCCCACCTCAGTTTCCCTTTGCCTGTCTCATCTCTGCCATACCCAGAGATTTGTGTTTATCTGTCACACATCATTTAATCCACATTGAGCCTATTGCCCTTCACTTTCTTGTCTTTTCAATTTTTACTTTTGCTTCTGCTTAACCCTACCAATTGAAACTTTTAATTAGGAGATAATAATTATATTTGCAATGATTATTGCTATTACTGAACAGATAATTCGAATGTCTAACCTATTAAGTAGCCATAAGTACTAGAGAATATTTCATCAGTCCAAGCACCTCTGTTTCTACTTAAGGAGGCTCTACAGATCCAGGAGTCTTAAGTTGTGTGGTATCAGACTACACTCCTTTAATTCTTTTTCTGCTTTTTATTTTTGCCAACAGAATGATTACTGGGTCAAATTTACCACTCCCAGTGACTTTTATTTTATTTATTTTATATTTTCTGTTTCCTTCCTTTCTTTATCCTCTCCTCCCTCCCTTCCTCCTTCCCTCCCCTCCTTTCCTTCCTTCCTTCCTTCCTTCCTTCCTTCCTTCCTTTTTCCCCAGAGACAAATGGGGGAGGGGCTGTGGAGAGAAACAGGGAAATAGAGAAATTTAACTCTAATCCTAAGGTGACCTCTCCATATGCCTTTTGTTCTGGAGGCCTAGCCAGATCTCACTTCTCTTGCCTCTCTGGCTAGGAGGTAGCACACTGGGTTATATGTACATTGTATAAAGCACAAGGACCAGTGTGAAGATCCCCACCTGTGGGGGGGGAGAGGGGATCACTTTACTAGTGGGGGAGCAGGTCTGCAGATGTCTTTCTCTCCCCCTCTCTATTTTTGCCTCCTTTCTCAATTTCTCTCTGTTCTATCCTATTTTTAAAAAAATGGGAAAAAATGGCCTCCAGCAGCAGTGGATTCTAGTGCAAGTATCAGGCCCCAGCAATAACCCTGAAATAAAAAGAAAATAAGGAAATTCAAACATAGGACCCCAACATGTTAAGATATTTCTACCAAACCACCAACTTCTCAAATATCTTCTTTGAGAATCTCTGAGTCTATGGCATCACCTTTTCTGTTTTAGGTGCGGAGGGGGGATTAAAAAAAGAAGGTGGTTGTTTCCTGTGGCATAATAACTTCCTCATTAATATCAAATACCATTTCTTTAAGAAACCAGCAGTACCTTTGAATGATTCAGAAGAAAAATGTCATGCAAATCCAAGGTATTAATAGTATTTAATTTTTGTACACTAATAAAAGCCTCAGTGACACTAGGCTACTATAAGATAAAGCTATTTCATGGAGGATAAGGATCTTCAGGAAACAGTTTCTATTGCAAAGGAATTTGCTTGGTGCAAAACATCTAGGTTTGTTGAATTAAAAAAGGTATTACAGGATTTACTAATGCAAGGAGGAACACCAGATCATCTTCACCCAAGAATGGAATGTTCTATTTCCTGTGGGAAATTCAGTGGTATCATTTATTGCACAGGTGGTCACTGGAACTGCTTTGGGCACACCTCTGTATATGGCTCCAATAGGCACTGCAAAATAAATTATCTTAATACCAACAATATCTCCCCTTGTATTGTTTGTATTCACATAGATTCTGTCTGAATACTCAGGAGCTCATCAGGAAATTCTGGGCCCCAATTTATATTTCTGTGACACTAATAATAGGATCCTAAGAATTAGTAAAAGAAAAAGCACTTTTAATGAACACATGCTAGGTATCAGGCAGCTTCTAAGTATTTAGATACATTTCTCAGTGTTCACATCTTAATTATTATAAAAATATATTATTATTCTGATCTATTTTACTATCCCCAAACTACAGTTGGGAAACTTGTGACCAGTGTACTTATTTATCTTGCCCTAAGATCAAACAGCTCTGTGATCATAGAACAGAGAACAGAAACTCAAATCTAATGTAAAGACAACAAACACTCTTATCATTTGTGCTATTGCTGCTTTGCTTATTTTGTTTTTTTTTTTTAACAAAATTTCATTGCTTTGACATAGGTTTCAATACAATAAAATTCTGGGTATACAATTCCACACTTTATATGTGTACTAAATAATTAAAAGACACTATTTTAGGCAATAAAAAGAGAAAGAAACTCTTTTTGCATAATAAAGGTAAACATAGATCAGAGTGGTCCCCAACTCACAGGAACAGGATAAACACTGCACAGCCTCAGTTGTCTAGTCATTTTCATAAAGAATGGGAACTGATAGCTGCATCTTTAGTACTTCAAGAAAAGTGGAAATACTGAATACTTTTGTGTGATTCCTACATTGGGCTCTTGCATACACAATCCCACTACTCCAAGACCAGCTTTTAATTCCTTTTACTTTAGATCAATATATAGAGATGGGGAAGTGGGGAGAAAGAGAAACCATAATACCTAAGCTTCCCCAGTTCCTAACGGCTCCCATGTGGTACTTAATGGATAAGCTATTCCCAGCCAATCTTATCTTGTTTTATATGAATCTTATATATAAATATTTATATAAGGGACCAGGCAGTGGTACACCTGGTTATGTGCATACATTACAGTGTGCAAAGACCCAGGTTCAAACCTTTGTTCCCCACCTGCAAGGGGAAATCCTCATGAGTAGTGAAGTAGGTTTGCAGATGTCTCTCTCTGTCTCTCACCTCGCTATCTCCATCTCCCCTCTCAATTTCCCTCTGTCTCTATCCAATAATAAATACAAATATGAATATACAGACTGTAGACCTGCAAAATAGATATTCAAGCTCACAGAGCTTGCTTTGTGGTCTGTACTCTCTCTTTGTGTGTTACATACAGAGAAATGGCTCTGCTAATCACAATTGCTTAAAAAGCTTATCTTAACCTAACCAACACAACGATTGCCACCTCAACATGCTTCACTTCAGACTGTGTCCAGAGACTTCACGTGTGGAATGACAACCCTTCAGCTTCATTACTCGGGTGAGACCTTTCCTTTCATAGTACACTCTAATTTCATCTCAGGTGGTTCACTTTCTAACAAAGTCCCAAAACCTAGATATACACCAGTTTCTGTGAGAGAGAGCATATGTTCACACGTATCTATAAACTACTGCAAAATATATGCCTGAAAGCAGAAGTACACTAGAGTTTGCACTGAGTACCCCCCTAACACTTCCTCTCCTCTATTCCAAGCTTTGGATCTATGATTGCTCAACAATTTGTTTGGCTTCATATGTTAACTCTCTTTTCAGTCGCCAGGTTCCAGATGTCATCAGGATGCCGGCCAGGCTTCCCTAGACTGAAGACCCCACGAATGTGTCCTGGAGCTCTGCTTCCCCAGAGACCCACCCTACTAGGGAAAGAGAGAGGCAGACTGGGAGTATGGACCGACCAGTCAATGCCCATGTTCAGCGGGGAAGCAATTACAGAAGCCAGACCTTCTACCTTCTGCAACCCACAATGAACCTGGGTCCTTGCTCCCAGAGGGATAGAGAATGGGAAAGCTATCAGGGGAGGGAGTGGGATATGGAGATTGGGTGGTGGGAATTATGTGGAATTGTACCCCTCCTACCCTATGGTTTTGTTAATTAATCCTTTCTTAAATAAAAAAAAATTAAAAAAATTTAATAAAATCTTATCTTCTTTTTTAAAAATATTTTTTAAAATTCTTTTAAATTTTATTTATTTTCCCTTTTGTTGCCCTTGTTGTCTTTTTATTGTTGTTGTAGTTATTATTGTTGTTGTCACTGATGTCGTCGTTCTTAGATAGGACAGAGAGAAATGGAGAGAGGAGGGGAAGACAGAGAGAGGGAGAGAAAGATAGACACCTGCAGACCTGCTTCATGGCCTATGAAGCGACTCCCCTGCAGGTGGGGAAGGAGCTTATCTTCTATAGAGGTCTGAGCTCTGCAAGTCTTGTAGTCAGTCATAAGCAGGGTGACTGACCCATCCCCCCTGACCTGAGTATCCTCAACTAAAAACCATATGTCTCAAGTCCCCTGGGAAGCTCTAACCTGGGTAAAACTGGATGGTTAATCACCTGATTTAAGTAAAGAATTGACTCTGGTATCTGTAAGACTCCTGAAGGTCAAATAATTCGTCCTTTAAGAAAGTATCCTTGCAGGGAACCTCTGCTGTCTTCAGAGGTGCTAATTTGTTAAAGCTTTTGTGTCTCCACTTCAAATATTAAACTGCCTCTGATACCTGGGTGTAACACTCCCCAGGACAGCCTAGGCTCCCAAAAACCCTGCAACAAGGAGAGGAAGACACTGGAAGGCATGCGGAGGTCCCTGAGAAAGCTTCTGGTTGTTATTTGTCAGAGAATCCTAATTCAAATCCAAATGGGAGCTCACCATTATTGGGGACTCACACAGCTCCAGGTAAACAGCTAATGAGCAGGCTGCCAGTTCCATTTTTATCAAGAGCCCTCGGAGACTCAACCATGCCATTTCATAAAATATGCAGATGATAGTGCGGGGAGAAGAGCAAAGGCTTTGAAAATGATTCACACAACCTAAAAATGATGTTGAAAAGGGAGGAATTAAATATTCACAAAGTGAGAGAAATTAAGGCATATTAACTGTTAGAATGTGGAAATGAAATGACTAACATGCATAGAGTTGATGAGAGCTGCGTGATTACAGATCTGTCAAAAGTTTCTAATTCTGACACTGCAGCCATGTGAAGGTGCTTAGTTGGCTGGTAAGGGCAAAAAATTAGGTATGGGACAAACCACATGATGCTGACAGATCAGAGTCAAAGGGAGGAAGACACAGCGGTGATTAACATTAGGCTCCGTTCCGTGGTGAGGGTGAACTCCACGATCACAAAATGAATACTAATTACAAGCACAAAACACACTTTAAGTTGGCTAGATGTATGATGCTGAATGTGGCTATTAAGTCCATAATGAGGAAGGGAAGGCCTAAAGGCTGGGGAGGCTAAATTCGGTGAAGTCATCCTACCCTCCACTTTTAAGGGGATAGAAAGCCAAATTGTGGCCCATCCAAACTAGAATTAGCAGTAATTATTATATAATATGTAATGATGGGATTTAAATGGCTAACACATTTTCTCTGCTGAGATCATTTAGACATGATTCATACAAATGATTAAATTAATAGATCTTCCTCTTTTCAGACTGCCAGGCAGTCTAAACTAGATTTTCAACAGAGACTGATCCTAGTGAAATCATAGGCATAGAGAGATTTACGGAAATTGCAGAAGGAAGTGGCTTCGTGTATTAGAGCACACTAAGACTTAGAGAAATTCACGAATTTTCCTCCTGCTTCAAATGGAAGCAGATATCTTGACTTGGATTTGTTTTTATCTTCCTATATTTTTAAAAGAGGGTTAAGAAGGTAGATAGACAAAATTAACCTCCTCAGAATAAAGAGAGACGAGAACAAAAATCTAAACAAATTTTTACAGGCACAAGAATGCATTTCTTGCATTCAAAAGGCTGCCCCCCTTTAAAGAAAACAATCAATGCATGTAAAGAAACATCTTAAATAATAATACTGAGATATTCAGAGAGATTAAAAATTTAATAGTAAAAAAATTAATAGTCAAGGAAAACAATTTAAGAAATGATCGTATTTGCCTTGAAGGTATTCCTGATTTTGCTGCAGCTTCTGAAATTTTCTAAAGTTAAGAGAGAGAGAGAGGGAAATTGCAAACAAAAGGGAAAGCTCAGAGCCATTTTTGATAAAGCATCTCTTAGCTAACATTTCTGTTAGAATCCTATCATTGTCATTGGGTTTAGGGGATATTAATTTTGTTTTCCCTCCTGCAGAAGTATAAAGCAGTTATTAGGGACATGAGGGACTGCCAGAGATCCACTGTGTTTTGAGTGGAGACTGTTCCAGTCCCCTCAGCTGCACAGCATATGAGCAAATTAACAGGCACTTAGGGAGGATGCCCGTAGTGCGAGGCTCAGGCATGCAATAATTAACATAGCCTTGCTACCTCTGTGCCATCTTGGGATGAAAATATTAATCATTCACAGCTGTGATCGCCTCAAAATCTCCTATTTTATGGCTTTGACACATCCATGAATAATGCCATTTACTATAATGTGCAGCATATCAGAAAGAATATTTTTACAGTATGGCTGAGCCTCTAGAATACATTCTAAAACTGGTGCAAATGCTTGACTCTCTGAAGTATATATGAAAAATAGAACATGATATGACACTAATTCTCTACTATACTGAGCACCTACTATGTGCTAGAAATTCCCAAATTGAAGTCTTCCTTCTATGAAGGAAGCTATTTGTCTCCATTTTATAAAGGAAGAAATGGACAATTGAGAGAGGTAAAGGTCAAGCTGTAATAGAAATAGTAGCAGTTCATAAACTTCAATCTGTTGGACTAGGAAGAGAATGTGATGATTAGGCAAAAAGACTTCCATGCCTTGGGCTCCAAGGTTCCAGGCTTAATCCCCATCACCAACATTAACCAGGGCTGAGCTTTGCTCTGGAGGAAACAACAAAACTTCAATCTGCCTTAATAATGTTTTACCCTATCTTTTTCCTTGCTTTGCCACTGCCATCTCCGCTGCATCTCCCTCTCTTCCACTAGGGCTTCACTGAGATGTATCACCTCTGCTCCTGGAAGACACTTTTTATCCTTGTTTCTAGTCAGAGAGTGAGAGACAGAGAAGGAAAGAGAAAAAGCAGAGCAACACTCCAACATTCATAAAGCTTCCCCTCTGCATGGCACTTCCATGCCATGTCGAGGGCTCAAACCTGGCTCCTCATGCATGACCAAGCATAAACTACAGAGTGAATTCCCAGTAGTTCACTCCCAGCCTCTTTGCTTTGTTTCCTAAATCGCATGCACACTAAACCATCCCTCTGTATCAACAGACCTAAGGGCACTAATTTGGTGGAAGAAAGAAGCTAAAAAGAGGATTGGTGGCACTGTGCCCTGAGTGGAGGAAAATGACACCTTTTTTTTTTTTTTTTTTGGTGGTGATGGGTGAGGTGTAATGGTACAGATTTTAGGGTGATATAACATTCTAAACCTCAGACAACTACTGTGTTGTAAAACATTTCAACATTTCCCCAATAAAAATTAAGACAAGAAACCCCCAAAACCCTAAAAAGTAAACTACACTCTGCTTTGCAGCAAAGCCTGTGTTCCTTCATGGGCTCAAAGGGAACTCTCAATATGGCCGTGATGCTGATCTCCATAGTGCTCTCACACTCTGGTCTCCAGGGGATTGCTCTGGTAACTCATTCACTTAGATAATCCATTCAGAAATTTTGTCTTTCATCATTCTTCTTTATATCCTCTTCCCTTGACATGGACATTCACCTGAAAGTCCATGACCTTGCCAATTCTTTATTAACACGACAGCAAGAGTGAGAATTTTCCTGATGTAAAAACAAATTAGGGGGAGCTCCTGCCTAAAATCCTTATTTATTTTCCTTTTTTAAAAAAATTATAATATTTAATTATTTGTTGGATAGAGACATCTATAAATTGAGAGAAAGGGGAAATAAAGAGGTAGAGAGAGACAGAGAGGCATATGTACCCCTGTTTTACCACTTGTGAAGCTTTTCCTCAGCGGGTAGGGACTGGGGATTTGAACCAGGTCCTTCCGCTTGTAATGTGTGCACTCAACCAGGTGTACCACCACCCAGCCCCCTCACTTATTATCATTATCTTTTCATTATAATTAGTATAAAGATAACCAGTAACCTGCTAACAATGACCCAGGTGATCTTAAATGTTCTTTGTCCCTGGGCTTATCACATGTATTCTTTTATTTTTTAGATTGTTGTTTTGTTGGGGGGGGAGGGGGGCAGAAAGAGAAGAGGAAGAGGTTAAGGGAGACATCAGAACACAACTCCACTCTGATGCCAGAGACTGAAATAAGGATCTCTGATCTTAGACATCCAAATCCTGTGTTCTAATATATTAAGCTATCTTTTTTTGCCCTATTTCCCACATTCTTCATGTTAGATATTCTACTGACACCCACCTCAGAGGGCTCAGTATCCTCATAGTCTTTGGTGTTATCACCCTCAGGCCCTTTAGCAGGCTGAGATGTCTCTGCTTTTCACAGTGCTTTTCGACATACTACCTCCAGTCCCATAGCTTGGCTGATTTTCTTCTCATTATTTAGATCCCTTTCCTTGCTGAATTTCAGTTTCTCAAGATTTGTCCCCCCGAACTCCTTCATCTACATCTGATTTTCCTTATGTGCCCATAGTCCTTTTCATGTTCTCCCTGACAATTTTCACAATCATGAACAGATAGTGCTTTGCATGGCTCCTTATAGCAGACCATCTAGTCCCACAAAAATTATAGAAGTCACCCAATGACAAAGACTATTTTCTTAGGGCCAGGGGCGTAGTAGGTGCTTAATAAATGTGGTTGCAAAGATAGAAGGAATGCAGGAAAGCCAGGATGAGGCATTTCATTCTCAGCCAGGATTCACTCTTGCTGCAGTTCCTCTATTGTCTAGTTCAATAAGGTAGCCTCTCCTTGCTGACAGCCATCCCACTTAGCAACAGATAGGAATGATTGCATCAGAAGCACCCTTGTTTTGTCAGGAGTTGGGAGAGGGAGGCTCTGAGTTTGTGTCCTTGGAGAATTATCTGGCTGCAGGAGGGTTAACTCCCACAGGCAGAAGTATTCTGTCCTTCTCCCCAAGCTCCTCCAAACCTGCACATCTCTCTTAGTTGTAAGCTTGTTGTGCTGTAATTGCTTGTTTGTGTGACTGACTCCCTTGTCAATGACCAGCTCCCCAGGGCTAACACTTCACTTACCAGCTCTTTGCATCCCATGGGCCCCAGTACATGTTCTGAGCATATGAGGCACCCAGTATATGACTGTTGAAAAAGGATTTTTATTAATGAATGGCTCAGCTGGTAATTGAATGAATAACTGGGGGAATTAGTAAACCAGTGAGTTAATAAGTAAAAGTGAACATAAAAACAATTATTCTCCCAAGTGTTTCCCAAAATGTGATGTCAATTCTACTTATTGTACACAAGACAATTTTTTTTTGCCTCCAGGGTTATTGCTAGGGCTTAGTGCCTGCACCATGAATACACTGCTCCTATTTTCCCCCTTTTTTGTTGCCCTTCTTTTTTCAAATCATTGTTGTAGTTATTATTGTTGTTGCTGTTACTGATGTCGTCATTGTTGGATAGGACAGAGAGAAATGGAGAGAGAGGGAGAAGACGGAAAGGAGGAAAGACATCTGCAGACCGGTTTCAACGCTTGTGAAGCGACTTCCCTGCAGGTGGGTAGCCAGGGTCTCACACTGGGTTCCTTACTCCAGTCCTTGCTTCTTGTACCATGTGCATTTAACCTGCTGCTCTACTGCCCAGCTCCCTAACCCCAGAAGTTTTTAATTTTTGTCACCAAGGAATGACAACACGGATATAAGAAAAACAAATCCATTATATCATTGATATTATTACTTGGGACCCCAAATTAAATTAAATATTATGGAAATTTAAATTTATCACAGAACTGTGGAGACATTTCAGCCTATTAGAATACCAGATTTACAGGCCTAAAACCACAGAGGCCACAGGATCAGTCCCCAGTACCACTTTATGCCAGAGCAGAATAGTGCTCTGTTCTCTGGCTTATTATTCTTTAATAAAACTAAATAAATAGCTTCTTCATATGAATGAGATCATCTAGTTTTCATCTTTGTCTTTTGTCTTATTTTACTTAACAACTTTACTGTAAACCATTAACCAACCCAAATGATTATGCTGCCACTGCCCTTTTGCTTTCGATTATATCCAGAGATGCCAAGCTTGAGATGTCAATCTTCCAGCTCTAATAATCTGGTGAGACTTTTCCTAACACATGGGGTGATTCAGCTCTATTTCAAATCACTCAATCTCTTAACAAAGTTACAGACCCTAGATACAGGCCAAGGCCAAGGGGACTGGTTACATGTATCTATAAACCAGGGACAACCATATACCTCAAAGTAAAAGTGCTTAATAGTTCTCTATGATTAGACTTACCCTACTAAACTTGGCAATCTAGTTGAAAGGCCCAAAGAAGGCACCAGAAATTTATAATCAAATTTTTATTACTTAAGCCTAGTCACCCTCCTCTCCTACCCCTACTTCATGTCCCTCAACCACTCCATCTACTCAAATAATGACACAAAAGAAAGTAGGTAAGATATATCTCCTAATCTGTTCCAACAACGACAGCATAATTGTCACCTCATTGTTAATCTTTAAGAGAAACACTGTATACAACTAACCAAGAGATATACTGGCAATATATATATCAACTAAAGGACAATTATTGTCCCTATGATGACCTTTATTAGAATCATTAAACAAATAAATGCAGTAAAATTTAAGGTCAACGTAGACTCCAGTAAAATCCTGGGTGTATTTCCTCCTCAACTTGAGGCCAGACTCCCATAAACCTATTAACAGTTGGGTTATAACAAGTGACGCTCAATGCTTTAACTGCTGGGAGAAAGTTTGTCAGATATAGAAGGAACTACAAAAGCTGGAAAAAGGCAAGAGACTGGCTCATTTAATGGTGGAATTTTTGTATACTACCAGGCTACTCCATCACCTGGGACCCTTATCAGGGAATCCTTGGATTTTCACTTAGATATGATGGACCTAGACCTTTAATAGATCCACCGGGTTCTAATAGATCCAATTCTTCACCATAGTTGGTCACTTCCAACAGGAACATCATCATAAGCCCCTTTACAAACCTCTCCAGACTGGGAGTATGGATCGACCTGTCAACACCCATGTTCAGCAGGGAAGCAATTACAGAAGCCAGACCTTCCACCTTCTTCACCCATAATGACCCTGGGTCCATACTCCCAGAGGGGTGAAGAATAGGAAAGCTATCAGGAGAGGAGATGGGATATGGAGTTCTGGCGGTGAAAAATTTGTGGAATTGTATTCCTCTCATCCTATGTTCTTGTCAGTGTTTCCATTTTATAAATAATAAAGACTTTCTAGGACCATGACATCATTATAAAGTGGCAATGGTAGGGACTACCCCCTCTTTGAAGGGAGGCTGGATCAGCTTATGTTGCTACTTGAGGAAGACTGGACCTGAAATATATTAATCCTAGAATCTTCTCTGCTGTGACCATGGACTGTGAGCTCAGACTGACAGGGACTCAGAGTTATACAGGATCCTAAATAAACCAGATATGGGTATACATGGGCCCTGGGTCACATTGCTTTGGTAAAAAGTTAGTTGTATTTGTGTATTTTCTTCAACTTTGGGACCTAATCTCTACCCTGATCTAGCTTTCTAGTTCTAATCTCAACTCTGACACCATCTTCCCATACAATATTCTTAGTCAATCTCAATGTTAACCAACAAACTCAAGAAACAATTACTAATGTCATGGACCACTAGCAATATATCTAAAATAGACTTCCTAGCTTCTTACCACCTTAACATGCCTACTTACACCTGCCCTATTCCTACTTCCTGGTTCCTGTTTATTGAACAGTTTGTCCTGCTTTATATCTTAACTGCCTTTCAGACACCAAGTCATAGATGCTACTATGATTTTATCCTGAACTCCCTGGGTGGAAGACCTCACCTATGTGTCCCAGGACCTCACCTCTCCAGAATCCTACCCTATTATGGAAAGATAGAAATAGGCTGAAGGTATGGATTGACCTGCCAATGCCCATGTCCAGTAGAGAAACAATTACAGAAGCCAGAACTTCTGCACCCTAAAAAGAATGTTGGTCCATCTCTTACTGGTAATATCTATCAGGAACAACACAATAGACCCGTTTGTGGGCCCCCATAGGACCTTGCCCTCAACTTGGATGAACAATGGTAAAGAATGTTCCATCCTCCGAAGGGAAGCTGGATAACATACTCTATGCTACACCTGAGGAAGATGGGTCGATATTGGGGCAGCTTGAAATGTTCCTACTTATGACCACAGAATATGACCTTAGATCTACAGGGATACAGAGATCACATAGGCTCCTAAAGGTGAATATGGGCACCAGATCAGATCAGATGAATGGAGTTTACAGTCAACAATATTTATACAATACTTACACACTTTTCCCATATTTGGGATCTACTCTTTTCTCTGATACGGCTTTTGGGTTCTTTTTCCAGCCATGACATTATCTCCCCAGATATTAACTTGGATCATATCAAATGTCAGGCTCAGAAAAAAAAAGGGGGTGTTTGAAGATATTTCAGTGGGTTAAGCATACATGGCACCAAGCACAAGGATGACCTCAAGAATCCCAGTTCCATTCCCTGGTTCCCCAGCTACAGGGGAGTCGCTTCACAGGTGGTAAAGCAGGTCTGTAGATATCATCTTTCTCTCCCCCTCTGTCTTCCCCTCCTTTCTCCATTTCTCTCTGTCTTATCCAACAATGATGACATCAGTAACAACAACAATAATAATTACAACAATAATAAAACAACAAGGGCAACAAAAGGGGAAAAAAACTAATATAGTCATGGGCCCTTTGGAATATAACTAAAATAGGCCTGCTAACTATCTACAAAATGGAGACCCCCCCAACTCTTCATCTGAACTATTTCAGCCTTTAGGTTCATGATTAGTCAACAATTTGTTTGGCTTTATATATTAACTCTTTTTTCAGCCAACGGGTTCCAGATGCTAGCATGATGCCAAAAAGACTTCCATGGACAGGCAACCCCACCAATGTGTTCTGGAGCTCCGATTTCCCAGAACCCCGTGCAACTAGAGAAAGAGAGAAGCAGGATGGGAGTATGAATTGAACTGCCAAATGCCCTTGTTCAGCGGGAAAGCAATCATAGAAGCCAGACCTTCCACCTTCTGCACCCCAGAATGACCCTGGGTCCATATTCCCAGAGGGATAAAGAATAAGAAAGCTATCAGGGGAGAGGATGGGATATGGAGTTCTGGTGGTGGGAAGTGTCAGGAGTTGTTCCTCTCCTATCCTATGGTTTTTGTCAGTGTTTCCTTTTTATACATACAAATTTAAAAAAGAAGATATAACTATAGAATATTAAGAGCACAGTTATATTCCAACTACCCAGAGTCTTTCCTACAGTTCATTGAAACTCTACTGGAGTCTCTCTTGATTAGAGATCATAGCAAAATTATCTGCCAATATTACAAAGCAAAAAATATATAAATAAAAATGTGTTGGTTTAAAAAATAATAAATTTTGGTACATATTCTCAGAAGGGGAGAAGTTTTAGGGGAAGGTGATTAGAGGACTCTGAAATCTAATTCCATTAGGATGCAAAGAGAGTAGAGGAAAAAGGAATACATTTAAAAATTAGTAGTAGGTGTAGGACTTAGAAGGAAAGAGAAGGCAGGACCTTAGGAAAAAATCAATCTCTCTCTCTATCTCTCTCTCTCTATATATGTATATATATATATAGAGAGAGAGAGAGATTGGATATCCTGATGATCATAGAGATAATAGTCAACCTATATCTTGACTTTAGGAAAGCCACTCCAATTTCCAGAGTAAGGAATAGGGGACACAGAACTGGTGGAGTGGTATGGAATTGTATCTCTGTTATCTTGTATATTTTTATAGATACGATTTTTTAAATATTTTATTTATTTATTTATGAGAAAAATAGAAAGAGAGATAGAAAGAACCAGACATCACTGTGGTACATGTGTTGCCAGGGATTAAACTCAGGACCACATACTTGAGAGTCCATTGCTTTATCCACTGTGTCACTCCTGGACCACTATCTTGTATATTTTTAAAAATATTTTTTCATTTATTACTGGATAGAGTCACAGAGAAATTGGGATGGGAGAGGATATAGGGAGAGAAACAGAGAGACATGCTGCTTCACCACTTGTGAAACTTTCCCTGCAGGTGGGGTCAAGGACTTGAACCTGTGTTCTTATGCACTATAATGGGTTGTTGCCTCCTTTGCGCTCTCTTGGATGAAATCTGAGGAAATCATGTTGAGTGAGATAAGTAAAAAAGAGAAGAATGAATACCAAACTGCCTCACTTACTAGCAAGATTTAATAAATAGAGACAACAGAGAGAACACAAAGTGAAACATGGACTGGACATGGTATATTGCACCTAAGCAAAGGACTTTGGAAAGATAGGAAGAAGGAGGAAAGTAAGAAAAATTTTGGAGCTTGGTATATAGGAGAAGGAGAAGGAGAAGGAGAAGGAGAAGGAGAAGGAGAAGGAGAAGGAGAAGGAGAAGGAGAAGGAGAAGGAGAAGAATGGGTGGAAAAGAAAAGAAAAAGAGGGGCCAGGTGGTAGAGCAGTGGGTTAAGTGCACATGGCAGGAAGCACAAGGACCGGCATAAGGATCCCAGTTACAGCCCCAGGCTCCCCACCTGCAGGGGGGTCGCTTCACAAGCAGTGAAGCAGGTCTGCAGGTATCTATCTTTCCCTCCTCCTCTCTGTCTTCTCCCCCCCTCTCCATTTCTCTCTGTCCTACCCAACAACAATGACAGCAATAACAACAACAATAAAATAACAGTAAACAACAAGGGCAACAAAGGGAAAAAATGGCCTCCAGGAGCAGTGGATTCATAGTACAGGCACCTAGCCCCAGCAATAACCCTGGAGGCAAGAAAAGGAAAAGAAAATGAAAAAAGAAAAAGGAAAGAAAGAAAAAGAAAAGGAAAAGAAAATTTTATGTCAATAAAAATTTATGTTGATTTTTATGTGTGATAAATAGTGATGGAGCTGGGATCCAAGTAGTAAAGCACAGTAACTATGATAGGTTAAAACTCACTATCTACCGGGTTTTATCTTATAATGGTTTTATCACACTCCACATATTCAAGAGTGAAAATAATATGTTTATTATTATGTCTATAAGTTTCATTACAGTGATTGATGAACTTTTATCAAGTGACAGAAACTTACTGGTTTAGGGTCTCAAACAGGCTGTTTCCTTAAGATTGAGAATTATACTTGAGATTTTTTTCCTTTTCTTATTCTTGTTCTTTCAAAGAGGTTTTGAAAAATAGGGAAAAATAAAGAAGCAGAAAGGAGCACAGCTGCAGTACTTTGGAAAACATTCCCCCTACCAGTTGGAACCAGGGACTTGAAACTGGGTCTTTACATATGGTAACCACTGTACTCTGTAGAGTGAGCCACCACTCAGTCCCCAGACATTTCTTTTCTGGACATTGTCCCTGGACATTGTCACGTATTTTTATAGTTATGTAGTGATACATCCATACATCCTTACTTAATTTTGGTTATGGGAGAGTGTCAAGGTTATTCTCACCACAAAGTGTAAGACCTATCACCAATTCTTATTCCTTACAGACCAACTTTGGCTATGAGTAAATTTTAGATTCTTCCCACATGGCTCTATGATGAGAAGAATTTATACATTAGAATTTTCTGTCTACCATTAATGTTTGTTTGCACTCTCAGGATCTCACCACTCCAGGCCAACTTTTCAGATAGAAATATGAAGACAAGGGTTGAGGGTTGGGGGAAGACATCAAAACACTGAAGCATTCTCCAATGTGGTAGGGGCCTGACATGAACCTGAGTCATCTGAATGACAAAATAGTACATTTTCCTGGTGAGCTAATTTGCTAGTCCGTGCCTGTAATTCTCTATCACTCAAGTTTTAGTGGCAGAAACTCTTACTATCAATATTAGAGCAACTTCTTAGTTTTGGAAAGATGGAGGGTCAACCTCTACCACCCCACTTTATAGGTGAGTAGACAGAGGCAGACATAGATGAATGCCATCTAGCTACAGATATTTAGGTTTTGTTAGTTCAACAGTTTACTCAACTGAGATTCTCCTTTTTAAAAATGCGTACTTCAATGATAGCTCTTTTGGTCATTACCATGCCACACCATCATCTGGGGCCCTATTCAGGGAATCCTGGGATTCCCACATAGAAATGATGGGCCTACACCTCTGACAGATCCCTCTCTCCACCGTCACTGGTCATCTCATCAGAAACAGCATCATGGACCATCTTATGGGGCCTCTACAGGACCTTGCTCTTAATGTGGAACAACAATGGTCCCTACTGCCTCACTCTCTAAAGGGAGGTTGGGTCAACATCTCTGCCAATCCAGGAAGACTGGTCCAGAAATTAGTGCAGCCTAGAAAGTTCCTAGCAATGACAATTGAATCTGAACTCAGACCTACAGGGATGCAGAGGTTACACAGGCTCCTTTGCTGAATATAGGCCCCAGATCAGATGGATTGGGCTTACAGTTAACAATATTTATACACTTTGCCCCATATTGGGGGGCTACTCTCTTCCCTGATCCAACTAGTTCCAACTCTGACATCATCTCCCCAGACAATGCCTTGGGTCCACCTGGATGTTAGCTGTTGGGCTCAGGCAAGAATTAGTAGACATGGACCCCTTGGAATATATTTAAAACAGACTTCCTAGCTTTTTTTCCAAAATGGAGACCCCAAATCATATCTGATATGTTCTTACCTTTAGATTCCTGATTATTAAACAATTTGTTCTGCTTTATATCTTAATGCTTTTCAGCCACCATGTTGAAGATTCTACCATGACACCAACCTGACTTGCCTGGGCAGATGGCCTCATCAATAAGTCCTGGAACCCCACCTTTCCAGAGTCCTCCCCACTAGGGAAAGATAGAAACAGGCTGGGGGTATGGATGCACCTGCCAATGCCCATGACCAGCAGAGAAGCAATTATAGAAGCCAGACCTTTCATCTTCTGCACCTCATAATGATTGTTGGTGTATTTTCGCATTGGGATAAAGAACAGAAATGCCTCCAATGGAGGGGATGACATGTGGAACTCAGGTAGTGGGAATTGTGTGGATTTGTAGCCCTCTTATCCAACAGAGCTATTGATTATAATTAAATCAATAAAAAAGAAAACAGAAGGAATTAAAATTACTGATACTAGATTAGATTAAAATAATAAGTATCTGGAATAAAATATATAATTTAAAAAGCTAATAAACTACAAAATTATATAATAACAATATATCAGCTTTGTGAAACTTTAAAATGTTTCTCTAATATATTTTTTCTCCATGCTCTTTGATTATCTAATCATGATAAGATTTTATAACGTATTTTTTCTTTATTTTCATAGAGATGTAGAAACAGTGAAAGAGAACATAATCCCAGGCTTAGGTAGTGGCCACACAAGGTAGAGTTCAGATGTAGTTCAGATGTGCAAGGATCCAGGTTTCAGCCAGGTGAATGTTTCACAGATGGCAAAATAGTGCTGTAGATGCTATTTTTCTCTCTCTCCCTCTATATTTCCTCCTTCCTTATCAAATTATCTCTGTTTCTATGAAGAAAAATAAATTTTAAAAAATGGTCACTGGAATTAGTAGATTTGTTATGCAGGCACTACTCTCCAGCAATAACCCTGGTGGAAAAATATATACATAAATACATACATATAATAATCAGCACCAAACTTTCCTTCAATGTAGTAGTGGTTGTGTTTGAACCTGGGTCATGCACACAACATAGTAAAATATTTTCTAAAGACAAAATAGGAAAATAATTTAGTCTTTTCCCCCAGCATCGCACTCTTTTCTAGTCTTGGTAATGTACATATAATTTCATGAACTTTATACCTCACAATCAACAAAGTATAAGGGGATAGATGATAAATTTTTGAAAATTCTTTTGCTGTATGATCTATGGCTATTGAGGGATATTTAAAATCTTTTTGTGTAGACTTTTTGAAGACTGAAGCAGTCTTCAAATCAAGCATAATCAGTAACCAGTTTGTTGTATATTCAATTATCTAATGGCGACTTCTGAAATTATTGTTATCTTTATGCTGATAGGCTTTGAAGTCAGCAAGAAATATAGATGATTAAATTATATGGCTTTTGAATTAATTTTCCACAAATGAAAAACAAACAAACAAAAACCATACAGCAATGTGTGGTGCATTTATAATTGTGTGTGCTGCATTCGTGCCTATGTTCTGAGAGATCAGGGTTTCCAATCTGGTTAAGTGTTTATAAATCAAATCTTCCACTTACTAATGCCCATATCTGATGCTCAGAACATTTTCCTACAACCGGCTTTTGACTGCTTACATTCCAAAACATATTTCTTTTTTATTCGCCATTGGTGATATAGATAGACATCTTAGAATGTAGTCGTATTATAGTACCATAGACTTCATACATTCCCACCAAAGTCCTGGATTCATTGACACAGAAGTATAGCTGGGTTCCTAATGTCCAGTATTACAACAAGTTACCTGCAGTAACTTTGTTATAAAGGAACGTGTATACCTGTATCAGATAAACTCCCAAATAAACTAGTCCTCCATTTATATTTTTAGTAACTGCATGGACCTTAATCCATTAGTGATCATATAATCCCCCTTATTGGGAAATAAGAAAAGAGCATAGAAGAGAAATTACTGTGAATTAAAACTGTATCTTCACTGAGCATACTTAAAATGTTTTACTTTCACAGATGTTATAGATACATGTCTCCATGGTAACACATCAGTATGACTCCTCCCCAGACCTGAAATGTGAGATTCACTTAAACTTAAGCTTGCTTGGTCTACAGGTATGTTAATGTGGTCAGGAATCGGCCCTGGCCCTGGAGTTCCTAAAACTGTAACTGGGCCTTTATTTATTTTTTTACTGTGCCTGAAAATACCCTACTCCAAGAAGAGTCTGCATAGTCTGGGGACATCTGCGTGTTCTATATTAGCCACAATTAATAATCAGAAGCACAGGCACAGCCACTTAACGTATATCAACCACTCTTCTGGGAGTGAGCTGTCAGCCTCCAGTTCCTTTTCCCGAGATAGAGAAATTGATAGGTCACTGGTGTCTGTGAATAGCACTCAGAAGGTATCATATTTATTTTAGCTGCAGCTTCAAATCAGTGGCTATCTGCATTATGAAGAACATCATTCTATAAAACACATTTGGTCTTCATTTTTCAAATGTTCCTGAAGGGAACATATGGTAATCTTTTTAACTCTGTATTCCACAGAGATACGTAAAAGCCATCCTCCAAACTCTCATGCCATTTTTGTTATAAAATTCATGTCCTTTTTATACTCTCAAATATTCCACCCTTTCTGCTTAGATAGTGAAAGACACCTGAGGCTATAAGACTACTCTGTTTACAATCAAATTCACAAATCATGCCCTGGAGCCGTTAAATGTAGTGGAAATATTATTCACAAGGGAATTGATGGCCCTATTTGGAAAGGTCTATGTTCTTCTGTATTGCAGACAAAAACTATTTGGAAGTTATTTGCTTTTTATCAAAATCCATGCTAACATACTTCTCCATTTTATCTTTTAAATTATCCGTCTCCTGCTAGAATCCAAACTCTGCAAGTTTTGCTCTTTATTTCAGAGTCTAATTATTTTCCCAGATCTGAATATTCTTTCACCTTACCCCTATATCCTCATCAATAGTGTCTTAAACTTTGATTTCACTATTCAAACATTCTTAAATCCACCATCCTTCATTTCCCCCAAAGAGAGCTCAGTATGGAATGTGACAATGAGAACTCCAGGTCTTCAATCTAATGATAGTCATTATCGATGTTCAAATAATAAAACACAATTGACATTTAATTGGAAGTTGCTTGCCAGAGCAAGGAAGGGAAGATAATTACTAAAATTTGGTTTGTGGGAGAGGTCAAAGTAGATATAAGCATAAAATATTAAGGTGTGTTTCCTTATAAAAATGTGCATTTACCAAAGATGTCTTCTGACCAGATGTCTCACTGTGATAAAGCACATCTAGAAAACATGTTATCCTAAAATTTTCCTTTTCTATTTTCCTGTTGTACACGAGCAAACTGGAGACCCTAGAATTCCTTCACAGGAGCAAATAAAAAGTTGTACCCCCACTACCCCTCCTACCTTATGTTTTTGTTCATTAATCCTTTCTTAAATAAAAAATTAAAATAAATAAATAAATAAATAAAAATGAAGCAAATAAAATTTAACTTAAAAAAAATCCTCCCACTTTAATTGTTCAGGTGATAACTTTTTCTGACATCACTCAGTAAAACTAATGTGCACCAAACAAAGTACACTTTTGGTAATGTTTCCTTGATTAATACTTTCTGATTTTTCAATATTGAATTATGCTTTTAATGAATGTATTTGATGAGGAACACTTAAAAACAGTTTTTCTCACACTTTACAGTGCCATCACTGTCATGTGAATATAATTTCATTATGCACCAGCAATACAGATCTTTTCTACACCTCCCTACCCCTCCTTTCCCCAGAGCTCCTTTTATGCAATGCACCATGCCCAGTTCATGTTTCACTTTGTTTTTATCCTCCCTATTTCTTCTAGGTCCCACTTACAAGCAAGATCATTTGGTATTCACTCTTCTCTTTTCGGCTTATCTCACTCAAACTATCTTCTAATTTGATGTCTTCCAAGATGATGCAAATGAGACAATGTATTTATGTTTAACAGCTGAATGATATTCTGTCCTGTGACTTGGTGGGTTTTTGAAGAGCTCCTGGTCCTATCTTGTTCAGTTTTCAGGTGATGTTTGTTGCTTTTCCTAGTTGATCCAGGAGAGCAAAACACAGTTGCTGCTACTCCATAGCCACACCCCCTAAAGTCTTGATGAGGAACATTTTAATAGGCATCAGATTATCTGATTCAAGTCACTTTTTAAAGTGGCTGCGTATTGGCACATCTGATTGAGCATATATGGTACAAAGTGCAAAAGCCCTGATTCTAGCCCCTGGTCCTCACATGCTTGGGAGAAGCATCATAAGAGCTGAAAGAATGTTGCATGTGTCTCTCAATCTCCTTCTCTGTCCCTCTCTCCCACCCCTCCCTCTGAATTTCTCTGTCTCTAATAAAATTAAATAAGTAAATATTTAAGTATTTTTTAGAATGATAAAAAATCATAGAAAAATGCTTGCATAAAATAATGTAGAAATTTAATGTAAACCCTGGAACAAAGTATCAGAATTCTGTTTAAATTCAGAATATCTTAAGTTGCCAGTATGTAACATTCTTAAATTAAAAATTAGTGGGATTAGGTAACTGATAAGTCAAACCTTTATTCATTCATTGTTCACTTTTTAAAAAATTTCTTTATTGGGGTATTAATGTTTTATATTTGACAGTAAATACATTAGTTTGTACATGCATAACATTTCCAAGTTTTCCACATAACAATACAACCCTCACTAGGTCCTCTGCCATCCCTTTTGGATCTGTCTTCTCCCCCAAACCGACCCCAGAGGCTTTTACTTTGGTGCAATACACCAATTCCAGTTCAGGTTCTATTTGTGTTTTCTCTTCTGATCTTGTTTTTCAACATCTGCCTGAGAGTCAGATCATCCCATGTTCATCCTTCTGTTTCTGACTTATTTCACTTAACATGAATTTTTCAAGGTCCATCCAAGACTGGCTGAAAATGGTGAAGTCACCATTTTTTATAGCTGAGTAGTATTCCATTGTGAATATTTATCACAACTTACTCAGCCACTCATCTGTTGTTGGGTACCTAGGTTGCTTCCAGATTTTGACTATTACAAATTGTGTTGCTAAGAACATATGTGTACACAGATCTTTTTGGATGGGTGTGTTGAGTTCCTTAGGATATATCCCCAGGAGAGGTATTGCAGGATCATAGGGTGGGTTTATTTCTAGCCTTACAAGAGTTCTCCAGACTATTCTCTTCAGAGGTTGGACTAACGTATACTCCCACCAGCAGTGCAGGAGGGTTCCTTTGACTCCACAACCTCTCCAAAATTTGCTGCTGCTACCTTTTCTGAGGTATAACATTCTCACAGGAGTGAAGTGATATCTCACTGTTGTCTTTATTTGCATTTCTCTAACAACCAAAGACTTGGAGCATTTTTCATGTGTTTCTCTCGGCCTGTTGGATCTCTTCTGTGGCAAACCATCTGTCCATGTCCTCTCCCCATTTTTGGATGGGGTTATTTGTTGTCTTGTTGTTGAGTTTGGAAGGCTCTTTATATATTTTGGTTATTAAACTCATGTCTGATGTATGGCATGTAAAGATCTTCTCCCGTTCTGTGAGGGGTCTCCTGGTTTGGGTAGTGGTTTCTTGTGCTGTGAAGAAGCTTTTTAATTTGATGTAGTCCCATAGATTTATGTTTGCCTTTGTCTTCCTTGTGATTGGATTCATTTCATTGAAGATGTCTTTAAAATTTATGCAGAAAAGAGTTCCTTCAATATTTTCCTCTAATTATCTGATAGTTTCTGGTCTAAAATCCAAGTCCTTGATCCACTTGGAATTTACTCTTGTATTTGGTGAAATATAGTAGTTTAGTTTCATTCTTCTGCAAATTTCAACCAATTTTTTTTCCAACACCATTTGTTGAAGAGACTCTGCTTTCCCCATTTAATAGTCTGGGCACCCATGTAAACGATCAGATGTCCATAGGTGTGGGGGCTTACTTCCAGGCTCTCAATTCTATTCCACTGGTCAGTGTGTCTGTTAATGTTCCAGTAGCAGGCAGTTTTGATGACAATGGCCCTATAGTACAATTTGAGATCTGGGAGTGTGATGCTTCCGGTTCTGTTCTTTCTTTTTAAGATTGTTTTGGCAATTCTAGGTCTTTTCTGGTTCCAGATAATCATTTGTAGCATTTTTTCCATTCTCCTTAAAAAAAGTGTTTTGGATCTTGGTGGAGATAGCATTAAATTTGTATATGGCTTTGGGTAATATATTCATTTTGATTATGTTAATTCTTCCAACCCGTGAACATGGAATATCTTTCCACTTCTTTGTATCTTTTTCAGTTTCCTTGAGTAGTGACTCATACTTTTCAGTATACAAGTCTTTCACTTCTTTGTTTATGTTTATTCCTAGATATTTCATTGTTTTTGTTACTACAGTAAAAAATAATTGATTTCTGGATTTCAACTTCTTCTAACTTAGTGTTTGCATAGAGGAATGCCACTGACTTTTGAATGTTAGTTTTGTAGCCTGACACACTATTTTATTGCATGATGATTTCCAAAACCTTCTTGCTGGATTCCTTAGGTTTGTCTATGTATACTATCATATCATCTGCAAACAGGGAGAGTTCGACTTCTTCTCTTCCAATTTGTATCTCTTTAATTCCTTGCTCTTTCCTGATAGCTATGGCAAGAAATTCCAACACTATGCAGAATAAGAACGGTTAGAGTGGGCAGCCCTGTATAGTACCTTATCTGAGGGGAAATGCTTCCATATTTTCACCTCTGAGTATGATGTTGTCTGTAGGTTTGCTATTTATAGCAAAATATCTACACTATCTTCAGGAAATTTCCATCTATTCCCATTTTTGTAGCGTTTTGATCATAAAGGGATGTAGTATTTCGTCAAAGGCTTTCTCTGCATCTATTGATATGACTATGTGGTTTCCAGTCTTGCCTTTATTAATGTGGTGGATCGCGTTGATTGATTTACGTATATTAAACCAATCTTGCATCCCTGTTTCAATTTTGTTGTCTGTGATTGACCTGTTCATATTATCTAGTTCCTCTTTACTTAATTTTGATAGTTTGTAGATATCTAGGAAATCGTCCATTTCTTCCAGGTTCTCTAGCTTGGTGGCAAAGAGTTGTTCATAGAAGTCTTACATGATATGCTGAACTTCTGCAGTGTCTGTTGTGATATCTCCTCTTTCATTTATGATCCGATTTATCTGGATCTTCTCCCCTTTTTTTTTGTGAGTCTGTTTATTGATTTTGTTCACTGTTTTTTGTTCACTAAAGGTTTATTGATTTTGTTCACTGTTTCAAAGAACCAATATTTATTTTCATTGATATTTTGTATGTTTTCTTATTTCAATGTAATTTATTTCTGCCCTAACTTTAGTTATTTCTGTCCTTCTGGTTGCTTTAGTGTTCCTCTGTGCTTCTTCTTCTAGGTCTTTAAGATATGCAATCAGGTAGTTTATTTATGCTTTTCCTTGTTTCCTAATGTATGCTTATATGGCTGTGAACTTCCCTCCCAGTACTGCCTTAACCGTGTCCCAAATATTTGGATAACTTGTGTCTTCATTTTCATTGAACTCTCAAAACATTTGATTTCTTCTTTTATTTCCTCTTTGTCCCAGTAGTTGTTAAGTACTGTACTGTTGAGCTGCCACATTTTGTGACTATTATTAATCTTTTGTTGATTGTTCAGTGTTACTTTAATTCCACTGTGGTCTGAGAAGATGCTTGGGATGATTTCAATGCTATTGAATTTACTGATGCTATCTTTATGGCCTAACATATGGTGTATCCTTGAGAATGACCCATGTGGACTTGAGTAAAATATGAAATCCAGTTTCTTGGGATGAATAACTCTGAAAATGTCCAATAGTTCTAGTTTATCTATCTCCTTATTTAGCTCCCTCATGTATTTATTGATTTTCTGCCTGGATGATCTGTCAAGTTGAGAGATTGTGATGTTGAAGTCCCCTACTATGACTGTGTTGTTGTTAATATATTGCTGTAGCTCTTTCAGTAGATGTTTGATATATTTAGATGGCTTCTCATTGGGTGCATAGATGTTAATAATTGTTAAGTCCTCTTGATTGACTGATCCTCTGAGCATTATGTAGTGCCCATCCCCATCTTTTTTAGTTTTATTTATTTTAAAGTCTATCATGTCAGATATGAGAATAGCTATTCCTGCCCTTTTTTGTGGCCACTGGGTTGTATGATAGTTTTACTTTTACTTTGAGTCTGTGTTTGTCTTGTTGAATTAGGTGGGTTTCCTGTACATAGCATATTGTTGGGCTGTGTTTTCTGATTCATCTTCGTGCTATGTTCATTTTAATAGGTGAATTCAGGCCATTGACATTTATTGACATCAAAGATTGAAGATATTTTAATGCCATTCTTGTAGGTTTTTAGTGTGCTCTGATATATTCCATATTTATGGTGGTCTGACTATTTATAGGAGACCTTTCAGAACTTCTTTCAGGTCAAGCCTGGTGATAGTTGATTGTTTCAACTGTTGTTTGTTTGACAAAGTTTTTATGCCTCCATCTAGTCTGAATGACAGTCTAGCAGGATATAGTAGTCTTGGTTGAAAGCCTTTATCACTGAGCACTCTTTAGATACCTTGCCATTCTCTACTAGTCTGTAGTGTTTGTGTGGGGAAGTCTCCTGATAATCTTATGGGATTTGCTCTGTAGGTGACTCTTTGTTTTTCTCTTGCAGCCTTCAGGATACTTTCGTTATTCTTATTCCTTTCCATTTTAAATATGATGTGTCTTGGTGTCTTTAAGTCTGGATTAATTCTGTTTGGGACCCTGTGGGCTTTTTGAACCTTTATGTCTTTGATGTCCAGACTAGACAAGTTTAGAGAAGTTCTCAGCTATTATGTCTTGAAGAATGCTTTCTTCCCCTCCCTCTCTTTCTTCCTCTGCTAAGCCAATAATATGTATATTATTCCTTTTGTAGTCATTCCATAGATCTCTGTTGTTGTTTTCAGAATCTCTTAATCTCTTTTTTAGATCTCTTACTTCTTTTTTAGTTGTCTCTAATTCGTCCTCAATCTTGCTAATTCTGTCTTCAGCCTCATTTATTCTATACTCTCTCCCCTCTACTGTTTTCTGGAGTTCATGTATGTTGTTACTTTGTTCTGATATTGTTTTAGCTTATTCAACTAGTTGTGTTCTTAGCTCAGCTATTGCAGCTTTCACCTCCCTAATAACCTTGAGATAATTAGTGTTTTATTCCAGAGTCTCACTTGTTGTTTCTTCATTTCTGATGACAATTCTTTCAAACTCTTTACTCACTCCTGTGATTATTTCTTTAACTAGTGTTTGGATGTTGACATTATTATTTTGTGCTTCAACCTTCAACCTTGTCTTGGTTCATTTCTCCAGTATTTCTTCTTGTTGGTTTAACTATTTTATATAATATGTTATGAGATCCCTCTCTCAGTACTTTTCAAATTACTGATCACTATTACCTGGATTGACTTGTGTCTAAGTAAGGTAATTAACAGGTTCACAGTTGTGTAAATTGACAGTTGTTTCAATATTATTTTAATCCCTGAGTTGGAGCACAGTGGCTTAAAATCCTCTTTTTTTCTTGTTATTCCCTGTAGGCAATGGGAGCCTGATATTTTTTTAAACTATAATTAGGCTTCTTAGCTTAATCACTGACTCCTGACCGAAAGATAAAGCAGGATGGGGAAGAGATAATCCAATGGTTATTCAAAGAGAGTCTCACTATCTGAAGCTAGGTCACTGAGGTAGAGATCTTCTCCTGAGTTTCCTCCTTAGTTCTCTGTCCCCTGGAGTCAGCACAGTACCCCACTGCTTCTGCTCTGGATTCTAAGGGCAGTGGAAATGGAGACTCACAGTTGGATTTGGTGAGTCTCAGGTGAGTTCTTTCCTCCCTTCATCAGTCTTTTTGTTGGTGAAACAGACTGGAGGTGCTGTCTCAACTGGTAAACTGCTAGACTGCTACTAGCTACCAACTCTCTCTAGGCTCCTTGCTGCCACAAGCCACACATGTTTGCACTCACTCATGATTTTGTGAGTTCCTGAAGTCATTCTAGTACTTTTTTCTTGTGTTCCTTGGTGGTCTCCTTTGGTATTCCTAGTTGACCTGGGAAAGGAGAGATGTTCACTTGGTTTTAACTGAGCAACTACTATATGACAAGAATTATTGTAGGTGCTGAGATAGCAATATAACTAGATCACAGGCTGTCTGAGATTATTAAAAAATAAATATTAATAAATATTGACATAATGACATAATTAATCTTAACTGATGACATTTCAAAGAAGAAAATAAGGCAATGATAATATGTAACAGAAGAACATGATCCAGTTTGGAGAAGGAGGGAGATGCCATATAGGACTTGGAGGAGATGTAATTAGCTGATAACAGAGAAGGATGACTTTGGAAGTAATATATCTACATAGGCAGAAAAAGCATTCAGGCCCTGAGGAAGAATATACAGAAAGAAATCTCCAGAGGAAAATACACTAAATAGATGGAGAGGAGATAGAAGTAAGTGAGGAAAGGCTGGAGAGAAACATAGATGTTAGATCCTGAAAAAACAGTGCATATATACAACCATTTATATTATAGAATTAAAGTGAAATAGTGTTGATCAAATTTTCTAGCTTCCAAGTAAGATTAATGAGAGCTTGAAGCTTAGAAAATAAATTTTTTTCTGCCCCACTAAATTACTACTACATACTTTAAAATGTTGCAGATGATGATGCCAACCTGACTTACCTAGGCAGATAACCCCACCAATGTGCCATGGAGCACCAGACTGTCCACCTTCAGCACCTCTTGATGATCTGGGATAAGTAATAGGAATGCTTTCAATACAGTGGATGGGATACATAACTATGGTGGTGGGAACTGTGTGGAATTGAACCCCTCTTATCCTATGGTCTTGTCAATATTTTTATTTTATAAATAAAAAGTTAAATAAAAATAAAAGAATAAACATGAATGTAGCAGTTATACAAGACAGATCAATCCAGTTTTAAATCTAAGAACTGAGCCATCTGGAGATGAGAATCTTCAGTTGCCTAATCAGCAGCAACCCCAAATTGCACCACCTCCCCAATGTGTACCACAGAAGGCTGTGCAGCTAGCACACTTTACCTTTTATCCTTCTCTGTTACTTGTATAATAGACTGGTTCTCCTCACATCTAATGAATGAGGAGAGAAGGTGGGGTTTCTATCTCCTTAGCACAATGATCTTCTAATAACAAGTCATCTTTATAAATAATTCCATATTATCCCAGCCATACTGTCTGGATATCTGGGACTTATTTAATGAAATAGTTTGTTTTAATATTTTCGGAAGAAGGCTTTTACAATTCAGAGCATATGTCTTTAGGACTAGAGGTCAAAGTCTGTGAGAAAATACCATGCACTGGGACTTGCAATTCTATGGATCCAGTGAATAAAAGGGGAGGGGGAGCCAACCAGAATAGCAGATTTTTCTAGGTTCCTCTCTCACATGTACTAAATCAATGTGGACAAATAAATAGTCATGTTTTCAGTTTATTCAGTTGGGGAGGTTTTTTAAAAATTTATTTTCATTTTTGATAGATGAGAGATATAGTGATAATACACTATTATAACACTTAAGAGCAAGAAATAGACTTCTTGACATGCAATCCCAGGACATATATTACAGTGTACAAAGGCCTGGGTTCAAGCCCCTGGTCCCCACCTGCAAATATAAAGCTTCTCAAGTGGTGAAGCAGGACTGCAGGTATCTCTCTGTCTCTTTACCTCTCTATCTCACTCTCCCATCTCAATTTCTATGGCTATACAAAATAAATAAAAAATAAAAGCAAAAGGTTATTAATAGTCATACAAGATTAGACTATTGCCTGGTACATAACACTCAATAATTAGTGTTAGCAACTAATCTTAGTAGTTAATGCAAGGATAGTCTCTAGCAGGAATAGAGACTGCCTGGCCAGTGTGCCATATATGACACAGGAAATCTTTGATGTGGTCCTGCCAAGGCAATGCAAACACATGTGGCAGTTGAAATTCAGTAAGCGCTAACTTTAAGTTGATATTTTTGTATGGTCCATGAATGATGTTATAATAATCTAAATCAAAGTTGTCAGACAAAAAGGTTCCCACCTCTTTTCTACAGAAACCAAGTATTGAAATTGATTTCCTTTATAGTACAACTTGTTCCATTCTTCCTATTAAGTTCATTCTTTTAAGTTCCATTTATGGGATGTGTGTGAGTATGTTCTTTTGTGAATATATGCATTTGTGCCTTGTAAACATGGAGACATATGTGTATGAGTGTGTATATATATGAGAGTACACACATGTGTATATATGTGTGAATATGTGTGTGTAAACATGTGCACATATTTGCATCTGGGCACATATTTGTGTGTGTGTGTATGTGTGTGATTGGCATGTACATGGAAGGCACTGTTACACAAGGTGAGGCTGCAGGTATAAAAGCAGATAAGGCCCCCAGTTTTTCTGCAAGAACTCAAAAGATTTCACAAATGTATCAGTATGGTAATTTGTTTTATAAGCACCATGAAGTTTATAAAGCACGATGATGTAAGTGAAAACTAATAGTCAATTTTTTGATAAGTGAATAAGCAAGAGGAGTAATTTGTTATGGTGACATTTAAAGTTAAATCTGAATACAGCAAAGAAATTATAATGCAAAAAGGGGGGGACACAATATTGAGATGGGAAAATATGAGTAATCTGGTATTTATCTGCACATATATATCTAATTAATATCAGAGATCAAGAAACTAGAAGACTGGGATGTCTAGCCAGTGGACTCTTTTTTTTGTTGTTGTTGGTAAATAATGGTTTATTGGGCCACAGATGTACCAGTTCACTTATGTTTTGTCTATAGCAGCCTTCAGGCTTCAGCTGGGAAGCATAGTTGTGACAGAAGTCATTTGGATGGAAAACCTAAAATATTTGTTATCTGATTTTCTATAAAGTTTATAGCCCCTGGTCTAGACCAAGAGAGCAAGAAATGACGTGTCTGTAAGCTACTGCTTCTTCTTTTCTGCTTGTTTCTTATTTAGTAGTTTCCAGCCAACTGCTAGAATAGGAATGAATGCAGGGTATTTTGTGTCTATGCTATTTTATTTTTTAAATTAATGCTATTCAAGAAGGGTAGGGGTGTATATTTCTTTTTTTAATATTTGTTTATTTATTCCCTTTTGTTGCCCTTTTATTTTGTTATTGTAGTGGTTATTGTTGTTGCATAAGACAGAGGGAAATGGAGAGAGCAGGGAAGATAGCAAAGGGGAAAGAAAGACACATGCAGACATACTTCACCACTTGTGAAGCAACTCCCATGCAGGTGGGGAGCTGGGGAATCGAACCAGGATTCTTACACTGGTCCTTGTTCTTTGAGCCAACTGAGTTTAACCCTCCGCACCACCACCTGACTTCCGATGCTATCTTTTTTAAGTCATACCAATTACGTGCTTTTAAATTAGAACTTTAGAGCAGGTTTCCTTCAGCAAAACTTTACTGGCTCCCATAAAGATAGAACAACAGTAATTCAAAGAGGTGGCCCAGGAAGCAACAAGTCATTGTAACTCACCACCTGAATTTCCTTCTATAAGTTAAGGATGGAGATAAAAAGAAGTCACCACTTTGTCAGTTTCTTAGGTAAGTCACCATGTGAATTATTGCTAATTCAAAGTGGTATCCAATCAGCCTGACATAGACTAGGGTTTGCCATTCTGGGCACTCTCAGAATTTGTGGCCAAGGAGGTTTTCCACGTGAATGGTTTTGGACACTGTAGGGTATTGGTTTGCATCTCTACTCTCTGTTCAGTAGAATTCATTAGTTTCTGATCTAGATCTGAGAAATGAAAGTGTCTCTAGACATTACCAAATAGTCCTGAGTGTTTGGTGGACATGGAGGGAAGGAACAAATCTGACCTCAGTTGAGATGGACTGACACACACTATCCACTGTCTTCTCCTGCAAGAGGAACTTTCAGATGTTAGCAGTAAACCTTTTCTTCTTTGCTTCCTTCCTTCCTTCCTTCCTTCCTTCCTTCCTTCCTTCCTTCCTTCCTTCCTTATTTTCTTCTTTTCTTTCTTTAAAAAGGGAAACATTAACAGAACCATAGGATAGGAGGCGTACACCTCCACACAATTCCCACCACCAGATCTCTATATCCCATCCCCTCCCCTGATAGCTTTCCTATTCTTTATCCCTCTGGGAGTATGGACCCAAGGTCATTGTGGGTTGCAGAAGGTGGAAGGTCTGGCTTCTGTAATTGCTTGCCAGCTTAATATGGGTCTTGACTGGTCAGTCCATACTCCTAGTCTGCCTCTCTCTTTCCTTAGTAGGGTGGGGCTCTGGGGAAGCAGAGCTCCAGGACATATTGGTGGGGTCGCCTGTTCAAGGAAGTCTGGCCAGCATCATGCTGGCATCTGGAACCTGGTGGCTGAAAAGAGAGTTAACATACAAAGACAAACAAACTGTTGAACAATTTTGGACCTAAATGTTGTTGTTGTGGTCAGGTGTCAGGCAGCACCGTGGAGATGAGAAAGAGAGGAGGTCTGGAACAAGTGGGGTACACAAATCTTTATTATAGGATGGGGGGGTAGCTCAGGCCACATATAGTATGGGGGGCGTGGCTCAGGCCATGTGGAGTCAGCCGACAATGGCCGTCCCCACTACCTCACCATGCAGAGAGAGAAAGAGAGAGAGCACCACCCAAAGGAGGAGAGAGAGAGAGAGAGAGAGAGAGAGAGAGAGCCAAGAGCCCAGAGAGAGAGGGGGGGTTAGGGGGCTTTTATTGGGCGACAACCAGGGGTGACGTGTGGGGGCAGGATTGGTTGAAGGGGGCACTGATAGGATAATGCAGGGCATGGTAAAACCTGGGGGCGGAGACTGCATCAGAATAATTCCTCAACATCACCTAAAGGCTGGAATAGTGCAGATAAAGTGTTGGGGGGTACTCACTGCAACTATTGTGTGATTTTGCTTTCAGGTATATATTTTGCCCTAATATATGGATACATGTGACCATATGCTCTATCTCAGGGGACCTGGTCTATATCTAGGTTTTGGGACTTTGTTAGGAAGTGAACCACCTGGAATGGAATTAGAGAATACTATGAAAGGAAAGGTCTCATCTGAGGAATGAAGCTGAAGGGTTGTCAGTCCATACCTGAAGTTTCTGGACACATTCAGAAGTGAAGAATGCTGAGGTGGCACTCGTTGCGTTGATTAGGTTGTGATCAGAGGATGCAATATTATTTGATATGAACTGAGAGAAACATGCAGGAAAGTGCACCCACCCTAAGGTTCCAGGACTGGGGGAAATATAGGCTCTATAGTGAAAATGTGAGGTTCCTGTTGTCTTAAGGTTCAAGAAGAAAATGGATAGTTACTGTTATCATCACATTATTTGGTAATTGGGTTAACTTTGAAAAGTCCCTTTGTTAGTATTTGCTGTATAATACCCAACCCAGGTGCCCAACAACAGATGAGTGGCTGAGAAAGCTGTGGTATATATTCACAATGGAATACTACACAGCTATTAAGAACAATGAACCTACCTTCTCTGACCCATTTTGGATGGAGCTAGAAGGAATTATGTTAAGTGAGCTAAGTCAGAAAGATAAAGATAAGTATGGGATGATCCCACTCATCAACAGAAGTTGAGAAAGAAGAACAGAAAGGGAAACTAAAAGCAGGATCTGACTAAATCTGGAGTAGGGCACCAAAGTAAAAACCCTGGGGAGAGGGTGAGGGTGAACATTCAGCTCCCTGGGGCTGTGGGAGGAGGGGGTGGGGGTGGGATGGGACACAGTCTTTTGGTGGTGGGAATGGTGTTTATGTACACTTCTATTAATTTGTAGTCATATAAAACACTATTTAATTAATATGAGAGGGGAAAATTGATTGTATGTCTCAAACTTTTTAAAGCACAGACTGAATCTTTTTAATACATAGGCTGAGTCTTTGTTATGTTTACTCTCTCAGAAGCCTAGACCAGGGAGAACAGAAGCAACTGGTGGCACAGCTATATACAAGATGTTGGGTATTATACAGCAGTAAACCTTTTCAAGAAGGGCGTCTAGCAAGTCCGAGAGAGAGCTGACTGGCAGAGTTCAGAAATGAGTTTCCTAAGGTCCCTTTTTTCATTCCTAGTTCATTTGCCCAAGCTGGGTAGTGACCTGATCTGTTTCTCTCTCTCATAAAAATAAATAAATAAATAAACAGAAAAATAAATTTTTTAAAAGTCTGGAGGGCTGGACAGTATAGTGGTTATGCAAATGACTTTAATGCCTGATACTCTGAAGTCCCAGGTTCAATCTCCAGAACCATCATAAACCAGAGTTGAACAGTGCTTTGGTCTAAATATTATGTATGTATTAGGCATGTATGTATGTATGCATGTATATATGTATGCATGCATGTATGTATCATCTATCATCTCAGGTGGTAGGTAGCACAGTGGATTAAGTGCACGCTGGGCAAAGCCCACTGACTGGCATAAGGATGCCGGTTTGAGCCCCTGCTCCCCACCTGCAGGGGAGTCGCTTCACAGGCATGTCTGCAGGTGTTGATTTTTCTCTCCCCCCTCTGTCTTCCCCTCCTCTCTCTGTTTCTCTCTGTCCTATCCAACAATGACGACATCAGTAACAACAATAATAGCTACAACAATGAAACAACAAGGGCAACAAAAAGGAATAAGTAAAGAAATATTTTTTAAATAAAATAAAATATTTTTCAAAAGAACTCTCGATAGGGGTACTATGAGCCAGTCTTTCAATGCAAATGATCCTACATGTATTTTTGTATCCACAAGTTAAATGTAATGCCAATTAAAAAACATGTCAATCACCCCCATTATCATTATGGAAGTTATTTTCCTGATAGGGGCATTGCTTCTAAAAATACATGAAAGCACCAAGTATAAGGGAAGCTTCTTGAATAGTGGGACAATGCTGTGGTATCCCTTCTTTTTTGTCTTACCCTCTTTATCTCACATCTTCTAGCTAAGAAAAATGAAAAAAAAAAGTTTGTCAGGATGGTGGAATGGCAGAAATCCTGGAGTAGCAACAACAACAAAATATACAAGTTTAATTTAATCAAGGGTTGAGAGCTATGTGCCTTGCTTGGCACTGGGTGTTACTACAGGGGTTGTTTGAAAACTCTCAGGCAGAAATGCAATTCAAGTGCGGTGATCCTTATAGGTCTCATAGATAAGGCATAAGAAGAAACTTCTGATTTCTCTCTCAGTTGTTCACCAACCTGAACTAAATCTGCTGCCTCCCCAGAGTCAGTTTTCTGCAGCTTGCAACAAGCACTTATGCCCTATGAATGAGTTTCTTTGCAGTTGGGATCCAGAAGGTAAACCCTGAGCAAAAAAGAAAAACAGAGACAGTGACTGACATCTAGGTCAAGTTGGGCTCTTCAGGGAAAAATAACATTGTTTTAACATTATATTCTTGAAAGAAAAGAACTATTGTATCTTAACCTTCCTGCATATTTGACCAAGATGTTCAGTTTTGGTTAATGATCTTTGTACATCGATCACCAGTTTCACTTTAACATAGTATAGCCTAGTATTATATTTAATATTATTTATTTTATATGCTTTTACCAGAGTAGTGCTCAGCTCTGGCTTATAGTAGTACAGGGTACTGAACCTGCAAAGTTGGAGCCTCTGCCATGAAAGGCTCTTTGCATAGCCACTATTCTATCTCCCCTGCTCTTATTTTTATTACTATATAAAAAATAATGTCTAGCAATAACTTCTCTAACAAAAATTAGATGGACAAGTTTAAATAAATTATAAATATAAGTGTATATTTTTATACATATATAATAGCTGACACATACAAATAATCTACATGTAAAGTTTACATTTTCTTTTTAGTCTTGAATTAAAAAATATACATTTTACATGAAAAAATTTGGTTATCTGGTTATTTTTAAAATCTAAGATTTATTTTTGAGCCCATTTTCTTTAAACAAACAATCCTATTAGGCTTTGAGCAGTAGTATATGTGTTTCCCAGCTCCATATTCTCTACCCTTTCACACTTGTTTCACACATTCATTTTTGCTGCCTGAAGCCTGTTGCTATTTCTTCTTATTGCTTCCTACTCTTGTTTTGTTTTTTAAGCTAAATGTCCCATGTATGTATTTACTTATGTATTTACTATTGCTACTAGTGTTATCTCTGAGGTGCAGTTATCATATGACAAGCCCATTCCTGGTTGTTATTCAATATTTTTTTCTTTCGGTTTTGGATAAGACAGAAGTTGAGAAGGAAGGGAAAGCTAGGCCAAAAGTGAGAGCGAGAGAGTGAGAGCGAGAGCGAGAGCGAGAGAGAGAGAGAGAGAGAGAGAGAGAGGAGGAAGAGGGAGAGGAGGAAGAAAGAGAGAGAGAGAGAGAGAGAGGGAAGGAGAGAAATATATCTACAGCATTGCTTCACTGCGAATAGCGCTCGCCAACTCCCACCCCCAAGTGCAGATCAGGGGCTTAAACCTGGCTCATGTTGCATGATAATATGTGTCTCTCTACTGGGTATGACAGCAGCCATCCCCAGGCTAAATGTATCTTTATCTTTGACCGTTCTATCTTGCTCTGAAAACATTTTGTCACTATAAATTTGGCTGAATTTACCCAAATTTCTTCCTTCTGCTAAAAAGACATTATACTACATTATGGAATACATTTCCCAAAACATATACTGTAAAACAGTGCCTATCTATCTATCTATCTATCTATCTATCTATCTATCTGAGAGAAACTGTAAGGAAAACATTGTTGAATTAATTAAGTACAAGGTTTAAAAAACACTACTTCAAAGTACTTTTCACAATCTATAAATTGAGAGTGGGCTCTATGAGGTGTGCAAAGTATGTGGCAGTTTGCTCATTCTCCACAGAACTGAAAATGTTTCATATAACAGTCATACTCTGTTATTTTGTTAGTTGTTTTTAACCACAGATAAGGTTGTAAAGAAAAGTATGGAAGATGCTTATGATGAAAGATGATGGTTAACTTTTTTTTATCTTTAAAACAAACAAAAAAAAACCAGTGAAATTAGGGTGGGGGGAGAGGAAAAAGACACCTGCAGCTTACTCCACCACTCGAGAAGCTTCATCCTGTAGTTAAGGATCAGCGCCTCAAATCTGGGTCCTCACACATGGTAACTTGTGCACTTTACAGGTTGTGACACCTACTAGCCCCTTAACATTTCATTTTGCAAGGTTATTTTTTTTAAAAAAAGAAAATCATTGCCAACATGTATATCTCTGGCTAGAGAGATAAACATGCTAAATACCTGCAGAAGCAGAGAAAACATTATATCCCTAAAAGATCTCCCTGTAGGTGAAAATATGTGGTAGGTTTTCATTTTCTTGATTCCATTGAATACCTGTAAAATCTTTGTCGTAGACTGTCACCGATGTGCAAAGTGAATTTGGAAAAATTTGGTTTGCATTAATAGAAATTTAGCAACAACACAAGTTTTATTATTTTTTAAATTTCTTTATTGGGGGATTAATGGTTTATAATCCGTAGTAAAATCCAAGTTTGTACATGTGTAACATTTCCCAGATTTCCACACTAGATCCTCCTCTGCCATCATGTTCTAGGACCTGAACCCTCTCTCCTACCCAAGAGTCTTTTACTTTGGTGCAATACACCAACTCTAGTCCAAGTTCTGCTTAGTAATAACACAAGTATTGAAACCATTGTAAAAGCAATTCACACAGGAAAGAAGAGATGGAAAGAAGTTAGGGTTTTCTGTGATGACTATAGTAACACACTGAAACAATAGAAGATAAAGAAGAAGAAAAAGTGGTTCCTTTGAGTGTGATATTTACAAATTTCTTTCTCTAAGCCATCATTTTATGCTGGAATCACATTGGGTGAGGTTTTGTGATCTTGCATGAGCTACAGGGGTTGCCCTGAGTAGCTTGGCATTGATGAGAACAGGGCATGATCAGGATTTAAGTGAATGCTCTTAACAATTTGGGTCAAAATGAAGATAAACACAGGTGACACTATATAAATTGAGTCAGGGTAGTATAAAACCTTGAAAACACATTATTTAAACCATTTCAAGATGTGAAAAGATTGGGATGCTTGTGATGATTTAGTAAATCAAGATACTGGTATGTTCCGTCTATCATGTCGATGGTATGCTTTCTTCTTGGTGGTTTATTTCTTCTTCAAAATTTTTTTCTTGCATTATCCTAAGCAATGACTTTGGAAATATTAGTAAATTTTATAGAATCTTTTCATTGTCATTTGATCTTCAAATGATGTATATTTGTTTTTAAAGTGAAACATTTTTTTAAATATTTCATGAACTGGTTTGTCCTCAAGAGATTAATGCATCTTTGTGGGGAAAAACTAAAAACTGTACATTTGTTGATGCTCACTGATCACTAATAATTTTTCACTAAAATGATACCTTTATGAATAAATAATGTGAAAACATATAATAAAGAAGACTGAAAGACAATAGATTTGTTTCACCTTGCATTTTTGCAACAAAAAAAAAACTTGTATTTTGAGATAATTTTCAGATCACCTGCAGTTATATATAGTCAGAAAGGGCTGAGATATGACTAATTCAGTAGAATATACCAGCTATCATGCCTCAAGACCTGAGTTGGAGCTCCTGGACACTATATGGGAACAATGACTGGAAGAAGCTTCACACCATAGAGTAGTGTTGAGATGTTTCACTTTATTTGTCTTTCTCTTCTTCTCTATCACTCTGTTTCACCAAGACCCATCAATGGAAAGGAAAGGAAAGGAAAGGAAAGGAAAGGAAAGGAAAGGAAAGGAAAGGAAAGGAAAGGAAAGGAGAGGAGAGGAGAGGAGAGGAGAGGAGAGGAGAGGGGAGGGGAGGGGAGGGGAGGGGAGGGGAGGGGAGGGGAGGGGAGGGGAGGGGAGGGGAGGGGAGGGGAGGGGAGGGGAGGGGAGGGGAGAGGAGAGGAGAGGAGAGGAGAGGAGAGGAGAGGAGAGGAGAGGAGAGGAGAGGAGAGGAGAGGAGAGGAGAGGAGAGGAGAGGAGAGGAGAGGAGAAGGAAGGGAAGGGGAAAGGGAAAGGGAAAGGGAAAGGGAAAGGGAAAGGGAAAGGGAAAGGGAAAGGGAAAGGGAAAGGAAAGGTAGAAGGTGGAAGGTAGAAGGTATGGCTTCTGTAATTGCTTCTCAACTGGACATGGGCATTGACAGGCCAATCCAAACCCACAGCCTGATTCTGTCTTTCCTTAGTGGGGTGGGCCTTCGGAGAGGTGAGGTTCTGTGACATATTGGTGAGGTCGTCTGTCCAGGACATTCAAGGTGAACTCATAGTAGAATGGTGGATGGAAAATTTACTGTGAGATAGTAATAAAATTCTTTTTATTTACTATTTTGTCACCAGGATTATTGCTGAGACTGAATTCTTACATAATTTCACTATTCCCAGTGGCTATTTTTATAGAAGATGAAAGAAAAAGTATGAAAGGAAAGAGAGAGAGGAGAGGGAGAGAGAGAGAGAGAGAGAGAGAGACAACACCATTCCACAAGTGAAGTTTCCTCCCTGCAAATAAGGATCAGAGGACTGAACCCTAGATTTTACATTTGATAACATGTCTGCTCTACTAGGTGGGTGATGATTATCTGGCCGCTGTGGTAGAATTCTTGGTGTTTTTTTCTGGTGTCCCCTATTACCTAGCAGGTGATAGCTATGGGCATGTCATTGCAGTTTCTCATAACTGTATGCATAAGTTACCATTGTTATTTATAGTTTTCAGTCACATTTATTCCTGTGATTCATATTTAAAACTCTTCTTCTTCTTCTTCTTCTTCTTCTTCTTCTTCTTCTTCTTCTTCTTCTTCTTCTCCTTCTCCTTCTCCTTCTCCTTCTCCTGTTCCTCCTTCTTCTTATTTTTCTCCTTTCCTCCTCCTCCTCCTTCTCCCTCTCTTTCTCCTTCTTCTCCTTCTCTTTCTCCTTCTTCTTCTTCTTCTTCTTCTTCTTCTTCTTCTTCTTCTTCTTCTTCTTCTTCTTCTTCTCCTTCTCCTTCTCCATCTCCATCTTCTCCTTCTCCTCCTTCTCCTCCTCCTCCTCCTCCTCCATCTTCTCCATCTTCTCCTTCTTCTCCTTCTCCTCCTCCTCCTTCTCCTCCTTCTTCTTCTTCCCCTTCTCCTCCTCCTCCTCCTCCTCCTCCTACTCCTCCTCCTCCTCCTCTTCCTCCTTCTCCTTCTTCTACCTCACTAAGGTACCCTTCTTACTCTTTTGGTAACAGACAACAGTCTTTTGCTGGATTTATATTTATACCTGTTTGTGTATTTGAGTTTCAAGTTCCAAGTCTGGAATGAATGAAGCAAGAAGGAAACCCCAGGACCTCCCCACCACATGTTTCCTGGAGTGTTGAAATCTCTACATGATTTGTCCTCTTCACTTTGTTTTCCTCTCCAACTTTCAGTCATATATCCTGTCTGTTGTACTTATAATGGCCACTGATCTTTACTTAATGGGAGGAATAGTGACAAGTATGCTCATTCTATCTTTTAATAAGGGCAAGACATTAAAAAGGTAAACTTTAAAAGGGTAAACAAATCACTATTTAATCAATATGAGAGAGGGAAAATGGATTGAATCTCTCAAACTTTTTTGATTGCATAGACCATAGTGCTGAGGATATATTGCTTCAATCTAAGCACTTTTAGATTGCATTCAATTTTAAAGTTCAAATTGGTAATCAGATTGAATTTTAACAATGGGATCAAACTGTTAATACATATCTAGTAATAAGTTATTCTTTGAAATATTAAATCACTTGTAATTTTAGAACAGGGAGATCAGAAGCGACTGGCAGCATCTGTTTATAAGATACAGCTACATGTAAATAGCATTAAAGGACATAACTTATGGTGAAGACTTATACAATACAGAAAATCCTAACAATGGGATTTCCAAAGTTAACCCAAATAATTTGGTTATAGCAATAACTATCTATTGCCTTTCTCAAACCCAAAGACAGCATGTAACTTCCCCATTTTCTACAAAACCCTTATTTTTCCCAGTCCTGGGAATTTCTGGAGTGGAGCTCACTTTCCTGTATGCTTCTCTCAATTCACACCAATTGAGACTACATCTGCTCATCTCAACCTATTCAATGCAGCCAGTACCACCTCAGCATACTTCATTTCAGATTGTGTCGAGAGACATCAGGCATGGGATTGCCAACCTTTCAGCTTCATTACTCTGGTGAGACCTTCCCTGGCTCACAGGACTCCTTAATTCTATTTCAGATGGTTAACTTCCTAACAAAACCTCAGAACTTAGATATAGACCAGGGCCCATGAAATAGGGATTACGTACAAATGTATCCATAAGTTAGGGGAAATATACACTTTAAATAACACACAATAGTTTTGCAGTGAATCAATAAATGCATCAAGCAAGTGGAAAGACTTTAAAAAAGGCAACATACAGTACTTAATCAAGTAGTTACTACTTTGGTCTAGATACCCTCCTCACCTACTGCCTATTTCACTTCCTTCAATCACTCCAAAGCTAATCTTGTCAGATGAAGTAAAGATTATAAGAGCTGGATAAGGTCAAGAGACTGTCACACTTTAATGATGGCCCTTTTGGTCACTACTGGGACACCCCATCACCTGGAGCCCTAGTCAGGGAGTCTTGGTATTTCCACACAGACATGGTGGGCCTGGACCTCTAATAGATCTCTCATGACACTTCCACTGGTCATCTCCATCAGGAACAACATAATGGACCCCTTTATAGACCGCTATAGGACCTTGCCCTCAATATGGATCAACAATGGTAGGGAATTTTTCATTCTCTGAAGGGAAGTTGGACAACATACTCTACCACCTGAGGAAGATAAGGCCTGAAATTAGTGCAGCCTGGAATGTTCCTAGTTGTGACCACAGAATGTGAGCTCAGACCTACAGGGATGCAGAGGGTATATGGGCTCCTCTTCTGAGTATGGGCTCCAGATCAAATTGATGGGGTTTACAGTTCACAATATTTATACTCTTTTCCCATGTTTGGGAGCTACTCTCTTCCTTGATCCAGCTTTCTAGACCTTTTTCCGACTATGAAACCACCTCACCAGACAATAACTTGGGTCCATCTGCATGTTATCTGTCAGACTCAGGCAAAAACTAGTAAAGTTATTGGCCCTTGGAATATACCTAAAATAGACCTAGTAGCTTTTTCCAAAGGGGAGACCCTAAATCTTCATCTGCAATATTCTCGTCTTCAGGTTCATGAATAGTCAACAATTTGTTCTGCTTTATATCTTAACTCTTTTTCAGCCACCAAGTTCCAGATGCTACTATGATGCCAGCCAGACTTCCCTGGGCAGATGACACAGCCAATGTATCCTGGAACCCAGCCTCCCCAGAGCCCTGCAAGACTAGGGAAAAACAGAAACAGGCTGGGAGCATGGATCTACCTGCCAATGCCCATGTTCAGCAGAGAAGCAATTAAAGAAGCCAGACCTTCTACCTTCTGCATAATGATCCTGGGTCCATACTCCCAGAGCGATAAAGAATAGGAAAGCTATCAAGGGAGGGGATGGTATACTGAGTTCTGGTGGTGGGAACTGTGTGGAAATGTACCCCTTTTCTCCTACAGTCTTGCCAATATTTCTGTTTTATAAATAAAAATTTTAAAAAATAAGGTAAATTTAAAAAAAGATCCCCTGACTACTATTCATGTCAATGTGCCTCTTAAAGGTTGTTATTTTTATCCAAAAGAGCACTTATTCAAATACTACTTTAGTGTCCACCCACCTATAAGCAGCACTAATCAGTTGAACATCAAAGTTTACTCCTGGAAATGTATGTTTTAAAATGCATATTCAAAAGAAAATGTATATTTTAGAAACAACTTCTCATTCACCCTACCACTCATACCACATAAACCATGCATATTTACATTTTAATATTTATTTTATTTATTTATTCCCTTTTGTTGCCCTTGTTGTTCTATTGTTGTAGTTATTATTGTTGTTGTTGTTGTTGGATAGGACAGAGAGAAATGGAGAGAGGAGGGGAAGACAGAGAGGGGGAGAGAAAGATAGATACCTGCAGACCTGCTTCACCGCCTGTGAAGCAACTCCCCTGCAGGTGGGGAGCCGGGGTTCGAACCGGGATCCTTATGCCGGTTCTTGTGCTTTGCGCCACCTGCGCTTAACCCGCTGCGCTACAGCCCGACTCCCATTCATATTTACATTTTAGTGTATGAATTTTCTGATAATCTATACCCTCTCTATTAAAGATAAATTTTTATTTTATTTTATTTTTAATTTTTAATTTTTTTAAATTTATTCCCTTTTGTTGCCCTTGTTTTATTGTTGTAGTTATTATTGTTGTTGTCGTCGTTGTTGGATAGGACAGAGAGAAATGGAGAGAGGAGGGGAAGACAGAGAGGAGGAGAGAAAGATAGACACCTGCAGACCTGCTTCACCGCTTGTGAAGCGACTCCCCTGCAGGTGGGGAGCCGGGGTTCGAACCGGGGTCCTTATGCCGGTTCTTGTGCTTTGCGCCACCTGCGCTTAACCCGCTGCGCTACAGCCCGACTCCCTTAATTTGAACTAACACTGCAGAGTGAGACAGAGAAAGATATGTCTAAAACTTAGAGACATTTGTCTTGATTTTACTTCCTCTCTATTTAGAGTTCACAAAAGCAAAAACAACATGGTTTTTATATTCCCCACATGAGAACATGATTTGTTCATTTATTTTAAGAAAGTTCACAAATGTGAGAAATCACTGAACTCCTTTCAAAATTAGTAACGCGTTTCTGATACACAGAACCAGATCTGATTTTCTGTCATTTAGAAAACAATTTCATTTTAGCACATGGGGCTTTTGGAACATGTAATGGTTTTCCTGTGCCTGACATTGGGTTAGAAACAGGAACAATGACTCTGGAAAGAAATCTCATGCTGAAGATATTTTGATCTTCCTCATTTCCATGCTGGCCATGACTTGACCATTCTTTCTACCTATGCAGGGTTTCAACCTACTGACAGAAAAATTTAGCACTCACGGTAAAGTGGAAGTAATTAGAGAGGAGAAATATAGGCTATACTTTTGGAATATGGAAGTCAAAATATGAGACTCTAAAGGTTGAAAATGACTTTTAATCATTAAAATTATCATTGAAATACTCAATTATTAGAAGTTGATCTTATAGAGTCCCTAGAGTCATTAGAAACAGCAACTTTTTTTCCTTTCTTAAATATATGCACATGCACTCACAATCAAGCATACCGTGATTTTTTTTTTTAACATCTAAGAAATGCCTTAGGTCAATTTAATTCACAGCTTATTAATCTTCTTGCTGGCCCTAATCTATGTTTTTGTAATGTCACCAGGGCTTCACTGCTTCACACTGACATGTTCAAACAGAAAGAATAAGGGAGAGAGAAGGAGAGAGAGAGAGAGAGAGAGACCATAGCACCAAAGTTTCTTCCATTGTGATAGGGATTGGGTTTGAACCATGGTGAAGTTCATGGCAAAACAGTACATGATCCAGGTGAGATATTTTTCCAGTCATAGCCTATTCTTATCTCTCCAATTATAATCTCATTTAATTATCTAATAAGTATACATAGTAATATCTATAGATGAGTAGAAGTCATTTTCTACTATATTCTCCTAGGTTTCTAAGAGGCGAATCAAATTAACAATCATTTCCCAAAGAAATTTCTCTAATTCTTCTCCACTGTTTGGGTTAGATATTCTACTGGGTTCCATAAGTCCCTTGTTCATAACTCCTTAACAAAATCTATTACTGACAAGTACTGACAAAATCCACTGCTGTTATGGCAGAGAGATGGTTTTATTAATACCGTAGTCCCAACACTTAGCACAATAACCAATATCATGGTAAAGGTGTGATAATTGAATTAGCAAATAAATGTTCAGTATTACAGTCAAGTTGGAAAAGAAAAGAAATTGAAAACATTTAAGAGACGTAATATAATATGAGCAAAGTGATTTGACAGACAAATCACAGTTTTCATGCTTTTCTGAACTGACATCTAATGCAGCAATGTTCCAAACACTGCAAAGTAGGAAACACCCTACTACATTATCATAAAACAAAAATGAAATGTAGGGCATTTTATAATTTGAAAGGGAGGGACATGAGCAACATATACTGGTATGAGGGAGACCTCAAAAAGGCAGTTGAAAAAAAAAGTTGCATAATGATACCAATATTATATTTTATATGGAAGTAAAAAGAAACGTGAGCAGTTCCAGCTGCTTTGTAAATCAATTGTTGCAGTTTTTCAGAGAGTATAATATAGATGTACTTAACTTAAAAAAAAAACCCACAAAAATAGCCAGAAAATTATGTCTCCAACTTCCTATCAGTGAATTCTTTAGAACAAGAGAAAAACTAAAACATGAATAGGGCCAAAGGAGACTTTAGTGATATTCTTAATGCTCATTCCTGTTAGAAGTAGAGTACTTTAATTATACATATTATTTTTTCCTTTTATGTACTAAAATTTGATACATTCCTAGACATCAGATGTTTACGAATTGTGACCCCATTGCTTTAGAAAATCTTGATAGGATTTGTGGAGTATTCCTCCCTTCTCCTTCATTAAAAGCTGAGAAAAACATTTGTGAATATTTCTTAGGCCAATCCCCCTCATTCTGGAACAATCTCATTGTTTGTCAACTGCCAGCTTTGACATTCTCTCTCACTTCCCACGGTCTGGCAGCTGAGAAGGAATCTGGAGCCAATTCAGTTCTCCCACTCTGCACTGTGTTTGGAGAGAACTAGTAAAATGTGCAATTTTTTCCCTCTATTCCAAATGCCCAAGTGTGTGTGTTAAGATGGGAAAAATCTGCCTCATGGCAGAAATGTACTGTCAGCAGCCTTCATAAGAAGAACTAATTTTTATGTAGCCTCTTATTTGATGGAAGGCTTGATAGTAAAACAAAAAGCTTCCATACTCTACCATATACTCCCCAAAGTTTTCAGTCTAAGATAGATAATATGAGCACAAATATAATGTGCAATAACAATAATGTAAACATTGATTGAGTATTATGTATCTTGACACTATAATGAACTAAATTCTGCAACTATCACACCAATTTATAGATGTGTAAATTGATAGTAAAAAGAGTTTAGGGATTATGTACCTAATATGCAGCAAAGTCAGTATTCAAATCTCAATTTTAGAAATACAAAGAGACCCAGAACATTTAGATATATTTTCATTCTGCCTCTTAGAGTCCCTCCTGAGATTCTGCTAAATAGAAGATTCTCAATAAATATATTCTGAATTAATTAATGAGTATATTATATCTGACAGGTCCTCAATGGAAGGACATTGCCCAAAACAAAGGCATGGTTAACTACTTTAGGTATATTGACAATGAGTGGTATAATCTTATCTGGGAAATAATGTGATTTGGAGTCATAAAGACATAGATAGCATTCTTGACTATTTCACTTGAATTCCTGGATAAATTTCTTGGTCTTCTTAAGTTTCAATTTATGTATTTCTTAAAATTAAAATGTATTATGCAGGATTCTACAATTCCCCAATGATTTCCACCCATTATTATTATACACCATATATAGACCTTATCCCTTGAATATGGGTGAGACTTATGATTATGATGGGTAGTATTTCTGCTATTGGGTTGCTAATCAGTTGACTTGCACTCATTTAAATGCACTCCCAGGTGCACCTGATCTAATTAAAGAAACACTTAAAAGCAGGAGCTTCAGAGATGAGTTTCTACTAGAGGTCACTTCTAATATGTGAAAACAGTATCTTGTTTACCTCTAGCAAGAAAAGGGGAGCATCAGTCATTCCAACCCAAGGAAATGCACTAGACGAATGGCCAGTAAGTTTGGAAGAACATCCAGAGACACATATGAGAATTTTTGACTACCTCTCTACATGATTTCAATCTAGTGAGATAAATCCTGAGTAGAGGACCTGGACAATCTATACTCTGATCCATGGAATTGTAACATAATGAAAATGTCTTAATCTACATAATTGGTGATATTTTTGTGTTGTAATGAAAAACTAATATAGTCTATGATATATTATTTGGTCACATAAAAGCAAAGATGTATGTTCACAATAAATTTTTGACTTTTTTCCTTTTTGGAGACCTGAAAGAGGCTCAATCATTGTCCTGAAAGTGAAGGTGATGGCTGCATTTCTCATAGTCATTTGATCTGCAATGACAAGGGTACACTAGACATGATGAATAGAAACTTTTGGGGGAGGGGCTGAAGCCCTTGATTGTCACCTAAAGACCACATCAAACTGGACTTCTGTATGCAAGCAACAGTGGTGTTTATGACTGTGTCACTTTTGTAGTTCCTCTATTATTCCTAGCCCAGTCCAATTCTGTTAACGAGTTCTAATCATGAGGTACATCAATCAATTTATTAACTCTAAATCAAGCTCTCACGAGCAAAATACTGACACTGGTGAACTTATATAGCAAGAGAACCTGAACTCTCCATAACAGAGGCTTCCAAACACACCAAGCAAACAAGAAACTAAACAAAGGTCTGTTTTACTTGTTGGTCGAGACTTCTAGAGAGCTGAGGCTTGTTTCACCTTAGTATAGAAAAAGGAATGACATTCCCCTGTGTATCTAGGTTTCTGAGTGTCCCCCAATTATTTCAGGATCACCTTTCACCAACATTATTTATCCCATCAAAGAAGGGGGCATCAGCAAAGGAAAAATCAGATTCTCCTATAGAGTTCATAAGAGAATACTTAAACTGCAAGTCTCTCTTTTTTTCTAGAGAGAATTCCTATTTTATCATTAAAAGTGCTGATGGTAACCCCAGTAATATATGAATATTGCTCACACACACAGAAAAGGAGCTAATGTGATCAAACGCAACACTAATATTAAATTACTGTAACTCATTTACCTTGCCTGCACATTATTATTCCCCCTCCCTTTTGCAAGAGCTTGTACACGCACACAAAAATCTATGAACTCTTCCCAGGAATACAAAAGCATCTCTATGATGTTGATAAGAAACAGGACAGTCACTCTCTCCTGACATATTTGTTCTTTAAAAACAAATCAATGGCATAAGGGTTTGGCACCTGAATGCAGAACAACGGCTTGATGAGGCAAAGATTGTCTTCATTAAGAACATTAATATTCATAGGGAGTAGAAAATCTGACACAAGCGAGGACTCACTAACCTTTTCTCATATTAGATTTTTACTTCTTAACACAATTACAGTCCGGCAATGACTTAATTAATGCTGCTTTTCGTCAGCCGCCTTTAAAGAGCTGTCAATTTGGTCCTGCAGAGGCTGTCAACGAAACAGAAAGACAGTCATCTTGGTGAAAAAGACACAGGAAGAAATTCAAACACTTAATAATATTCAAAGTGCTAAGCAAAGTCACATATCAACTGGGATTAAGGAGAATTTTTGTCTTTCCTTCCATCTTGTTTAAGCAAGCCATGGAGATGGTTCATTGGAAACTTGCTGTTATTTGGGTATAGAAAATGCTGAGAAAAATGTAGTTGAAGATGAGGAGATGGAAGCAATGAGCCCCCTAAATCAAGAATGTGACATATCAACAACCTGTTATCTAGGAAGATAAGGGTCATGGGCTCCTCGTACCCATTAGAATGCAGCACCGAATTTGAGAAAGGGCATGAGAAAGCATATTATCAAATAGTATTTTTTTTAGATGAGGAAATTAATCAGACCCATCTATGTTTGCTCCAGATGTCACAAAACCTGAGCTCTGTAGGTAAAAAATTGCATCATCACTTATTTTTTCTTGGCATAAACAGTATTTTTTTAATATTTATTTTATTTATTTATTCCCTTTTGTTGCCCTTGTTGTTTTATTGTTGTAGTTATTATTGTTGTTGTCGTTGTTGGATAGGACAGAGAGAAATGGAGAGAGGAGGGGAAGACAGAGAGGAGGAGAGAAAGATAGACACCTGCAGACCTGCTTCACCGCTTGTGAAGCGACTCCCCTGCAGGTGGGGAGCCGGGGTTCAAGCCGGGATCGTTATGCCGGTCCTTGTGCTTTGTGCCACCTGCACTTAACCCGCTGCGCTACAGCCCGACTCCCGGCATAAACAGTATTATGAAGGATGAAAACAAAACATTTGCCAATATACAAAAATTTTAGGGGGTCAGGCAGTAGTTCAGCGGGTTAAGCACACATGGCCACAAAGCTCAAGGACCACTCCCCACCTGTGAGGGAGTTGTTTCACTAACAATGATGCAGGTCTGTAGGTGTCTATCTTTCTCTACCCCTCTCTGTCTTCCCCTCCTCTTTCCATTTCTCTCTGTCCTGTCCAACAACAATGACATCAGTTAACAACCATAATAATAACCACAACAATGATAAAACAACAAGGGCAGTAATAGGGAAATAAATAGCTTCCAGGAGCAGTGGTTTCATGGTGCAGGCACCGAGCCCCAGCAATAACCCTGGAGGGGAAAAAATTTTTTTAGAAGCTGGCTTTCATTTCAGCAATCATGTCTACTTTTCCTCATGACCATGACGTACAGAACTTGAGAATTTGAGGTCTTCTACAATTCATCATGATCCCTTGCCTAATCAATGCCTATACCTGGCCAGCATTACTCTCTCCATTAACCCACGTGACCACCTCCAGGCAGCCGCCATTAATTCTCTTCTCTGGACAGTTTGACTTTGGCCTCTGTGTAAGCACATTCCCAGATGCCAATACTTGTCTTCAATTCCAGATTATCAAGTTGGACAAGGTAAACTGTCTTAAGGACAGTTCTGTACCTATTTGATTATTTTAAAGCTAAAACAATGTATTTTTGCTACATGGATGAAATATGTCCCCCAACTCTTCATCTATTTGAAGGAGTACAGAAATGCTTCCATACTCCATGTCTTTCTTCTGATTATTTTCAGAACCATACAGGGTTTCTCAGTCTTAAAACTATTGACTTGGGGTCAGATGCATATTCTCTGTGAGATCTATCCTGTATAATGGAAGATGCTTAGCAGCATTCCTGGAATCTACCCAAGACATGCCAGAAGTAGTTTTCCCCCAAAAGTGACAACCAAAATATATATCTAGACACTGCCAAGGGGCTCCTAGAAAACAGATTAGCCCTGAGTTGAGAATAACTGGCCTAATGGGTGCTTTCTCTATCTTCATCATAAAGTCATTCTTAGATCAGACCATGGGAGTCGGGCGGTAGCACAGTGGGTTAAGCACAGGTGGCACAAAGTGAAAGGACCAGCATAAGGATCCTGGTTGGAGCTCCGGACTCCTCACCTGCAGGGGAGTCGCTTTACAAGTGGTGAAGTAGGTAAGCAGGTCTGCAGGTGTCTATCTCCCCCCCATCTTCCCCTCCTCTCTCCATTTCTCTCTGTCCTATCCAACAACAATGACATCAATAATAAATGTAATAATAAAAAAACAAGGGCAACAAAAGGAAATAAATAAATAAATATTAAAAAAGAAATACCTGATTTTCTTTTTTATTATTTTCTTTTTCTTTTTTAATATTTTTATATTACAGAATTACATGTTGACAGGGGTTTGAATCCACACCATTCCCACCACCAGAGTTCTGAATCTTCACTCTCCCCATTGCAATCCACCGCAGTACCCTAAGGTTGTGGACATGGGCCAACCATCTTCTCTACAACTATCTGTGTACATTTATACATAGTTGCCCCTTCTTTTTCTGATTTAATCCTCTCTTCCCCTCTAAGTCAATTGTAACATCACAGCTATCTCCATATGTCCGTCTAAGCCACTCATAGCAACATAGCTACCTCCATATGTCCCTCTCTTTTTCCTTCTCTCTCTCTGGGTGCTGATGGAGCTGGAATTATCCTCATCCTATTATTTCTCCCCCCCCCCCCAGGGGGGGTTATGGAGAACAGAAAGTAGGAGTTCTGGTGTCTGTAGCTGCTTCTCCACTGAGCATGGGCACTGACAGGTCAATCCGAGGGGTGCAGGACACATTGGTGAGGTCATCTGCCCAGAAAAGTCGGGGTGGAGTCATCATAGCATCTGTAGCTTGGTGTCAGGAAGGTGGTATGACCTAAGTTGAGACAAGATGGTTAATGAATAGGAACCAAAAAGTAGGATCAGAGCAGATGAGATTAGGAATTTTAGGATAGAAGAAAGCTAAGAAAACCATTTTAGGTATGTTCCTGGGGGTATACAACTATAGTAGTTTTGCTTGAGTTTGGTAGCTAGCCTGAGGTTGGATGAGAATATTGTCTGATAGAATGGTGTCAGAGTAGAGAAAGTTGGATTAGGGAATGGAGTAGCTCCCATTCTTATGCAAAAAATTTCTGTGGCTAAAATTAACTATTTATCTGCATCCACCTGCTCCAGGGCCCATATGTAAATGTACATTTATATTTAGCACCAGAGCCTGTGTAACCTCTAAGTCCCTATTGGTCTGAGCTTATAGCTCATGGTCACATCAGAGGAACATTGCAGACTTCACTTATTTCAGGACCAGTCTTTTTCAAGTGTCAGGGCAGGATACCCCCAGCCTCCCTTCAGAGACTGGGGCTAACCCTATCATCATTGCTTTATGGTAGTGCCATTGCCAGACCTGATTTTCTAACTCATTCTTTGCTAGGGAACTCTGTCTTTCAAACACTACAGGACAAAAGTGTTCTTCTTTTTTTCCCTTTCTTTTTTGTTCAGTAACTAGATTAAAAACAGCATGAAAATAAAGGTTTCTATAAATATTATTTGAGTTACTCGTTCAGCATTTCTCAATCCTGTGTAAGGTTAATTATGCCTCATCAGCAATGAGTTGTTAAATTCTTTCTCCTGGATAGCTTTGGGGAAGAAAGCAAAGCACAGATATTTCTTGCTGCTTAAGCTATCAGTGACTCGGGTCACATGGACTTGACAAGCAAGTACCCTTCCTTATGACTCTGCAGCTCTGCTTTCATGCTCAAAGGTGTCAAAGATTAAATTCCATTTGTCACATTTGAAATACTGACTTCTGGTTTGGGAAATATGCACAGTCACGTAGAGAAATGACAGAGTGGTTATGCCTTTATTTTGTCTTGACCGAGGAGTGACTGACTGTGACTCTGCCTATGAAGACACAAAAAGAAACTTGCAGATTTTCTTTATTCATGGGAGAGTGATATTCATGGAAGAGTGACTGGAGAGACACAACTTAGACTTAAAAACTTAAAAACATATATTTCTGTGCTCAGAAGGTAATGCATGATGGGGGCTTCTAAGGAAGTCTCTCCTTTCCTTTTCTATAACAGTTGGTTATAGAAAAAGTAATAAATTCACATAGGAAAGGTTGCTACAATTGATTGTTTTTCTTGGACTCTGATTCATTGATATATTCCTGCTTAAAATATTTTGACAAGCCCCAAAGTTCTTTAAGAGCAAAGTACACCTGCCTGGTGATTCAGACTTGGCATCAGTCCGTAGGGGTCTGTTTAAGAAACCTGCTCACGGTTACACCATGTGACTGAGGCTTAAGAGACCTCAGGGAAAACGCTAGAAGAAGAAGAAGAGACCTCAGTTCATGCCATGTCAGAGAGGGTGGCACACTTCACAAACATCTTCCAGCAAACATAAGAAACCCAAGAAGACTAAACATTGAGTTCTAATGTTAGGCTATCACACCAGTCAAAGATAAGACTCTAAGCAGCTTAGAGACCTCCTTGAAATTGTGGGCAAAAGTCACAAAGACTGCATGAGATCAACAGTGTCACCCTGTGGAAATACAAGAAACAGCAGTCGCTTGGACCTGAGATCCATTTCCATTCTTCCTCTACAGTCCTCTGTACAACTAACTTGTGAGGCAAAGGTGACACCATGAAATAAATATAGCTCCTGGGACTCAGGAATAATTCATGTGGTCAGGGGAGTCAAGGTATGAGGTCAAGAAGACTGCATGTGGGATACACTAGAATTTTCTACTTAGGAGTGTTTATGGTGCTTAAAGTAATAGACTGGAACTAATAAAAGTGGTGCTTCTCTTTTTTATTCCTCAACTTTCAGGATCACATTATACCAGGTGTACCTCTGAGATTCTGAAAATTAACCTGACTCTGAGATCTAAGATAAAGAAATCTATTAGAATACCACTGGTAAGGATGACTTAGATTATAGAAGTTCAGAACTGGACTTAATGAAAATGCACTGCTTTTATGACTGGTCTCTTCTCTATCTGGTTTAAAGAACATATTCACCTGGTTGGCCAGTCTGCAACACAGAAACAAAGAACTGATTACATCTCCTTTCTCACTATAGATCTCGGGTCATAGAGAGCTACAGACACAGAGTTCGGCAGCCTGAGAAATGAAACACCAGTAGAACTGTTCTTCTTCCAAGTGTAAGGATCTGAATTCAAACCCCACAATCTCATATGCTAGATTGTTCTTGTGGTTCTTTCTGTCTCTTGATAATACATGATACATCTTAAAAAATTAATGGTAATATAAATATGACAAAAATAAACATATAAATATACATGTCTGTGCACACGTGAATGCACATACGTACATATGTATTGATTTGACCAAGACTGGGTTCAGGTCAACTCTGTCATTTATTAGTTGTACAGCTTGAACTTACCAAGCTTCAGTTTCCTCATCTGTAAAGCAGGCCCTTATTTCAACCCAATTGCTATTTATTTAGGGCTCCCTATAAGTCAAGATATGTGCTTTGCATGCACCACTTCACATAATCTCATAATACTTATGAGGTATAAGCACTATATACATGAGGAAAAAGCTGAGTTTACATAGTAAATTATGACATCAAGATATGAAATCAGGCTGCCTAAGATTTATTCTCCTACCACAGATCTATACTGCTTCTGTCATATTGTTTTGTGAACATCAAATAAAATCAGACATTTAAATACTTAACTTCCATGCAGCACAAAATGATCAATGAAGGCTGTCTCTTATTCTCTGCACACAGTATTCTCCTCCTAAAAATCACATCCTTTTTACTACTTTTTCTCAACTTAGTGTATAAATTTTAAATTGTAAACATGCTTCTGTTTCAAGTCAAAGTTTTCTTTTTTTAGAAAAATTTTAGTCAGAATACTGCTCAGGCCTGACTTATTGTAATATCTGAGACTGAACCTGGGACCTTGGTGCTACAGATGTTAAAGTCCTTTGCCTAACTACTATAGTATTTTCCAAGCCCAATTTTTCTTCTCCTTCTTCCCCCATTTTCTCCTCCTCCTCTTCCTCCCCTTCTTCTTTTTTGTCATCTCCAGGACTTCACCTTTCAGTGGCAACTTATTCAGTTAGAAAGAAAGAGACAGGGAGTCGGGCAGTAGCACAGTGGGTTAAGCACAGGCAGTACAAAGGACAAGGACAGGCATGAGGATCCCAGTTCGAGCCCCTGGCTCCCCACCTGCAGGGGGGTCGCTTCACAAGTGGTGAAGCAGGTCTGCAGGTGTCTAGTCTTTCCTCCTCTCTGTCTTCCCCTCCTCTCTCCATTTCTCTCTGTCCTATCCAACAATGATGACATCAATAACAACAGTAACTACAGCAATAAAACAAGGGCAAGAAAAGGGAATAAATAAATAAATAAATAAATACATATTTTAAAAAAAGAAAGAAAGAAGAGACAATGGGAGAGGGAGAAAGATACCATACAACTGAAACATCCTCAACTCAGAGGCTGGGTTCTAACCTAGGTGGTGCACATGGCAAATCAGGTGCACTATCCAAGTGAACTGTTTTGCTAACTTTCAAAGCTTTCCTTCTAAAAGCTTGTTTATGCTCCTTTTACTCCTAATTATTTTATTTTTTAATATTTATTCATTCCCTTTTTGATGCCCTTGTTTTTATTGTTGTAATTATTATTGTTATTGTTGTTACTGATGTCGTCATTGTTGGATAGGACAGAGAGAAATGGAGAGAGGAAGGGAAGATAGAGAGGGGGAAAGAAAGATAGATATCTGCAGACCTGCTTCACCACCTGAAGCGACTCCCCTGCAGGGGGGGAGCCCAGACACAAAATGGGATCCTTATGCCGGTCCTTGTGCTTGTGCCATCCCACTCCTAATTATTTATAATCATTCTTATTAGTGCTTGAGTTAATGATTTCTTAACCATTCACATGCAGACAACAAGTATGAATTTTCTTTCCCTTCCTTCCTTTCTCCTCCTCCTGTGTGTGTGTGTGTGTGTGTGTGTGTGTGTGTGTGTGTGTGTGTGTGTGTGTGTCCAAAGTTATCGCTGGGGCTTGGTGCAGACACTACAAATCCACTGCTCTTGTTGGACATTTCTTCCATTTTATTTGATAAGACAGAAAGAAATAGATAGGGAGGGGGAACATAGGAAGAGAGGAAGAAATATACCTGCAGACTTGCTTTACCACTTGTGAAACTTCCCTCCTTGCACTTCATACTATGTGTGCTTAACGTGGCCCCAAGTACAAATTTTTTCATACAATTCTCAAATCAAGTTTGGAGTTTTTGTCTAAACTGATTGGCTGAATATGTTGCAGGAACAGGGGGTTACCTGGAACCTTTCCCTGCTACCTCCCCCATGAATTTGTCAAGGGCTTTCTTGGAGAGAGAGAATCCCCAAGGGCTGGAAGTGATCCCAAAAGGCCTCTCCTTGCAAAGATCGCCTTCTCTTATACTACATGTACATCACACCTTGGCCAGCTTCCTATTGGCCTGCCGAACTTTTTGGGTGTGGTTACTGTCTTGAAACTCCTCCCATTACATTAATGCAAAGTACCTTTCTTGTGTTCCCTGTTTCCTATGCAATTTCCTTGACACAAGGAACACGTATGCAATCGGGGTGCAGCAAAACTATGCCTGTTTCCTAGATCTCGCTGTATACCTATGATGTCCCCAAGAAATCCATACTAGCGTATTTGACTCTAGTAAGACCTCATCATTTAGAAATGAGCCTTTTTGTATGACTACATCCACTGAATTGATTTTGTGAAAAAAAATTACAGTTGATTTAGTGGAAGTTAATTTGAGCTGGATGACATATGAAATGTTCACAACTTATTCTATTCCTACTAGATCCATAGTATTAGATAAAAGCAATATCCTCTGAGATTTTTAAAAGATGAATAAATTGATTTCTCATTACAGCACCCTGGTCTGTAGCAGAGCTAGGATGTATACAAGGTGGGTTTAGAGCAAGGGCCCCAATCATCTTGTTCTGCCATATTGAACGAGGGGAAATTTCAGCCACAGGTGGTCTAACAGATGCCTAGAGGGTGACCAACATTTATCACTAAGTGAACTCACTTATCTTTGAGAGCTGTGTGTCTTTTAGGAGTCACACTTGTCATGAGGAAGACTGAGAACTCCTATCAAAGAAAACCTAATTTACTTAAAGAAAAGTGTGTGTGTCCTTTCAACAATCTTTTTGTGTACTATTCCATGGACAGGATGATGGAACAGACAATTTCAAGCCAAGGCACTTTTCTAAGACACCTGTCTGCAGATAACTGATCATGAAATACAACTGTCTTAAATGCCGAGGAAGAGAGATTGTGATGCCTCCACTGTGATAGGCTGGGGTAGAGATGGATGTTTGCACACCTGGTTTAGGCAAATTCTCTTGTCCTTAAGGGAAAACAGAAAGGTTTTTCAGATCTAAGAGAAATGGTCATCTTCCTTTGATTTTCTTTACCTTCTTCAACATGTAACCTGAACCTTGTGTCAGAGAAATTGGAAACATAATCCCAATAGAAGAGATGCAAGTAAAATTAGGGAGAGAAAGATAAATATTACTAAAGTATGTATTTGTTTTAAAATAGAATTCAGAAACAACAGAATATACACAAATGCAGTTTCTATTTTTACTTTTACATTTACTTGTATTGATGCTGAAATAGATAATATGTATTGAATAGTTTCTATGCACTGGGAAACTTTAAGTTATTATACATCCTATTTTATTTAATTATGACAACAAGTTAAATGTATTACACTTTTAATTTTATGGATAGGGAAACTAAGGTCAGTTCTCTTGAGCATTAAGGGTTATACTATTAAATTATGCTATGTAATTTCATTTCTCACTCAGAAGTTTTTGTAAACATGTGGGTCTATATTTATATGCACAGATTCTCATACATGCTCACAGATTACACTCTGTAGTGTGCCAGATTTGAGAAATGGGACAGAATGATTGTGCCCTATGAAAATACTCAGAACAGTTGTCAATAAGTTTTAACTTAGAAATAAGGAAAATATGCAAACATGTAATAAAAGTATGCTACATTTACTTTTTTGCCATTAATGAATCAATTTGGAATCCTAAAACAGAGATTAGTTTGGTGCTGGGTTATATAAAGTCCTGGTTAAGTACCTAATTAATGCCTCTTCCATATCAAACATACCTTGCAATCAGATGCTCTGCATTGGCTGTATCCGGATTGGTATATTGTTCTGAAATAATTATTGGAGGTTAAAATAAAACAAAATTTCTTCATATAACCTTGTGCTAACTCTTACACTCACTTATAATGAACAGGCCCTGTGTTGTTCTAAGCATACCTGATTTTTTTTTCTTAGACTTTATTTCTTCAGCTGGAGTGGAGTGGGAAGAGAAAAGCAGAGTGTTGCTTCAAGTCTTGCAATAGTTCATAAATACCTCCATAGACAAAACTGTCAAAACCCTTGGTATCCATTACTTATTTATTAAGCTTTCTAGATTTCTCTCCGCATCAGGCCTACCCTCTGAACTACACAATAGACTGAACATCAGATCCTATAATTCTCTCCCCTTTGCAGTCACCTTTGCCTTGGCCCTAAATGTATTTCCTGCTATAATTTGGTGCAATATTCAATTTTCCATTGATTCTGCAACATTGCCTGCCCTGGGATCATGAAAGATGATATGAAACCATTCTTAGAACATATCTTGTTTTTTAATCTTTTTATTAGTGATTTAATAATTATTAACAAGATTGTAAGATAACTCTGACACCATCTTCCGAGAAAATACATTTAGCCCAATTTCATGTTAGCTATCAAGCTCAGGATAAAATTACTAAAATCATAGACCCGCTTGGAACATACCTAAAATAGACTTCTTTGCTTCTTCCCACACAAAGTTTCATTTGCAAGAGGGCAGAGCCAAGATGACAACTTGGAAGCAGCTTCTGGTATGAGCTCCAACAACTGATAGAAAGGGTAGTGATATGTGGCTTTCAGCAGGACAGTGAATAAGGGGACCAAAGGGTAACACCAAGGAAGTGACTATAGCACAATTTGGGTTAGAAAATAGAGAAAAAGAAAGGAAATTTTCTTATTATTTCCTAAGTGCACCCCTCTCCGCTCCCCCTATAACCAGACTCCAAGGCCTGGAGAGGTGCTGCTAGCAGGATCCCCACTAAGCTTTTTTTCTTTAACAAGATTCCTGACTCACCAGGGGTGTGATTCCAACCCTTTTCCTTTCTGAGAGCCAACCTGGAGCCCTCCAAGATGCAGACTGACTATTAGGGTTTTTTTTTTTTTTAAACTCTGTTCTATTTTATTATTACATATATATATATATGCATGCCCCTTCCCCCCTCCTTCAGGTTGACCAAAATTAACTCTTAGTGTATTTTCCATTGCTAGGTGACTGGTGTCCTATCCATTGGGAGAGAAACTTGCTTCACTCTATCTACCTCTTCTATCCACTCTCCCCCTTCTCCCTCCTCCTAGCTAATTAAAAAAAAGAAAAAAAACCCTCTTTCCTTTTACTGCTCTTTCTTTCTTTCTTTCTTTCTTTCTTTCTTTTCTTTCTTTATTGCTTTCTTTTTCTTATTCTTGTCTTCCATTCTTCCTCCCTCCTTCCTCAGCTTTCTGAATTCACTAATACTTGTTTGTGAATTATTTTGGGGGAGAAATCTGAATCAGAGTGGAGTCTCTTTCTGTGTGTCTCTTCTCTACTTCCCTTTCTCCACTTGCTACCCCTAGAATTTACAGTGGGCAGTTAATTTGCATAATTGTCTATTCTTGCTATCCCTTTTTTCCTTACTCTTTATTTTTCATTTGGATTTGGTTGCTATTTTTTCTTGGACTGGAGGCATTGTTCAGTTAACTGGTATTGGTTAAACTGCTTCTATTCTTACTTCAGTTACTATTGTAATTTTTGAGGTTGGTGATTGCATTTTTTATAAAAGTATTTAGTATAACTTGGCTTGTACTCAAAACACAACAACTGAAGAACAATATAACATAAAAATAAAAAACACATCAATAAAAAAAATGGTTAAACCAAGAGCAAATAAAACTGCCACTACAATGAATGAAGACAAGAGCCCAGAAGAAACTATAAATCCATCAGAGGTAACCATAGATAAGAAAACTATGCAAGTAATAATAAATTTAATAATCATAGAAATGAAGACAACTATGGAGGAAATGGCTAGCAGGATTAAGGAAACAACAGATGAGACCCTCAAGGAAAATAATAGCTACCTCGAGGTAATTAGAGAACTGAAAGCTGAAATAGCTGAAATGAAGAAATAAAGGGGAAGGGAAAGCAGACTAACAGAAGCAGAAAACAGAATTATCCAGACAGAGCATGAGCTACAGAAAACTAAGAAAGAGGTAAAAGAGCTCAAAAAGAGATTGAAAGACAATGAAAACAACAACAGAGACATATGAGATGATCTCAAAAGAAGTAACATTCTTATAATTGGCCAGCCTGAGGAAGAAAGACAAGAAGGGGAAGTAAATATTCTAGAGGAAATTATAGAAAGAAAACTTCCCAGACCTGAACAACAGGAAGGACATTAAGATTCAAGAAGCCCAGAGAGTCCAAAACAGAATCAACTCAGACCTGAAGACACAAAGACACATCATAGTTACAATGAAAAGAAGTAAGGTTAAAGAAAGAATCCTAAAGGATGCAAGAGAAAAACAAAAAGTCACATACAAGGGAAAACCCATAAGATTATCTACAGACTTCTCCACTCAAACTCTAAAAGCCAGAAGAAAATGGCAAGCTATCTATTGAGCCCTGAATGAAAAAGGGTTTTAACCAAGGATAATATATCCTGCTAGACTTTCATTCAAACTAGATGGAGGGATCAAAAACTTCTTAGGCAGACAAAAGTTTAAGGAGGCAGCCATCACCAAGCCTGCCCTGAAAGAGGTTCTAAAAGACCTCTAATAAACAAGAACATCACTATAATACTTGCAACAAATCAGATCAAATAAAAAATGTTGAATAATGGCACTACAATACGTTAAATCCATAATATCAATAAACGTCAATGGCTTAAACTGACCCATCAAAACACACAGAGTGGGAGCATGTATCAGAAAACATAACCCAACCATATGCTGTCTGCAAGAATCTATCTGACCCAACAAGATAAACACAGACTTAAAGTGAGAGGCTGGAAAACTATCATACAGGCTAATGAACCACAAAAAAAGGCAGGGATAGCAATTGTCATCTCTGATACAATAGATTTTAAATTAAATAAAGTAATAAAAGATAGGCAAGGCCATTACATAATGATTAGAGGATCAATCAGCCAAGAAGACTTAGCAATTATTAACATATATGCACCCAATGAGGGACCATCTAAATACATCAAGCACCTACTGAAAGAACTTCAAAAATACATCAACAGTAATGCAATAATAGTAGGAGACTTTAACATCCCACTCTCACACTTAGACAGATCAACAAAGCAGAGAATCAACAAAGAAACAAGAGGATTAAATGAAGAGATGGAACAGACTAGACCTCCTGGACATTTTCATAGTTCTTCACCCCCAAAAACTGGAATACACATTCTTTTCAAATCCACACAACACATACTCAAGAATAGACACAATGTTAGGCCACAAAGACAATTTCAACAAATTCAAGAGCATTGAAATCATCTCAAGTATCTTCTCAGACCACAGTGGAATAAAGCTAACATTTAACAACAAACAGAAAATTACTGAAAGACACAGAATTTGGAAACTAAACAACATACTGCTTAAGAACCACTGGTTCAGAAAGACACTCAAGCAAGAAATTCAAATGTTCCTAGAAACAAATGAAAATGAAGACACAAGCTATCAAAATGTCTGGGACACAGCTAAAGCAGTATTGAGAGGAAGCTCATAGCCATACAATCACACGTTAAACAACAAGAAAAAGATCAAATAAATTACCTTACTGCACACCTTAAGGACTTAGAGGAAGAGGAACAAAGTGACCCTAAAGCAACCAGAAGGACAGAAATCACTAAAACTAGAGCAGAAATAAACAACATCGAAAATAAGGGAACCATACAGAAGATCAATGAAGCCAAATGTTGGTTCTTTGAAAAATTAAACAAGATTGACAACCCCCTAGCCAGACTTACTAAACAAAAAAGGGCGAAGACTCAAATTCATAGAATTGTAAATGATAGAGGAGATATCACAACTGACACCACAGAAATCCAGAAAATCATGCAAAACTTCTATGAAGAACTATATGCCACCAAGCTAGAAAATCTGGAAGAAATGGAAGAATTCCTAGAAACATATGCCCTTCCAAAACTGAACCAAGAAGAACTACAAAACCTAAATACACCAACCACAGACAAAGAAATTGAAACTGTTATTAAGAATCTCCCCAACAACAAAAGTCCTGGACCAGATAGCTTCACAAACAAATTCTACAAAACCTTCAGGAAACAGTTAATACCCATACTTCTAAGACTCTTCCATAAGATCAAAGAAACAGGAACACTCCCTTCCACCCTCTATGAAGCCAACATCACCCTGATACCAAAAGCAGATGGGGACACAGCAAAAAAGGAAAACTACAGACCAATATCTCTGATGAACATAGGTGCAAAAATATTAAACAAGATCTTGGCCAACCCGATACAACAATATATCAAAAAGATGGTTCATCAGGACCAAGTAGGATTTATCCCAGGAGTGAAAGGCTGGATCAACATACATAAGTCAGTCAATGTCATTAACCACATCAATAAAAGCAAAGCCAAAAACCACATGCAGAGAAAGCCTTTGACAAAACCCAACACCCTTTCATGCTCAGAGAAAGAAAGAAACAAATACTTATAGCCCTACTTTACCACTCATGAGGTTTTCCTCCTGCAGATGGGAACCAGGGGCTTGAACCTGGGTTCTTGCACACCACAATGTGTATGCTTAACCAGGTGTACCACTACCTAATCTTTTTTTTTTTTTTAGTTTAAAAAGCTATAAAGAAGAAAGGTTAGCAGCTGTGACAAAATAGTGTTGCCTCATAATAACAGTTTTAAATATTTTGGTGTGTTCCTAAGTAGCCTTTATCTGTGCAAATATTGGCGTGGTTTAGATTATATTGAATGTAATATTGTGAATTTTCCTTGTAACCACAAATTATAAGATTATTGTGTATCAATAGAAATGCTTCATATTCATCATAAGTGAAAGTGCACTCTTTATTAGAGTACACAAGTTACCATGCATAAGAACCCTGGTTCAAACCCTATGTCCCCATCTCCAGTGTGGGAACTTCATGAGCACTGAAGCAGTGCTCCAGGTGTATGTTTTTATTTCTACCTATCTCCCCTTCCTTAATTTCTATCTGTATCTATTAAAAAAAAAAGGAAGGAAGGAAGGAAGGAAGGAAGGAAGGAAGAAAGAAAAGAAAAGAAAAGAAAAGAAAAGAAAAGAAAAGAAAAGAAAAGAAAAGAAAAGAAAAGAAAAGAAAAGAAAAAAGAAAAGGCCATCATGAGTGGTGGCATATACAAAGCTCAAGTGATAACCCTGGAAGAAATATTTTATTTAACTGTACTTACAAAACAGGGAAACTAATGACAGGGTTCTATTCCGAAATCTTAGCCCTACACTCCATTTTGATCAAAGACCAAATTCAATATTAGATACAAGACCTCTGATATACTCTGGAGTATCTGTCTATCTGATGACTGCCCTGGTTACTTATATTTATTCTACTTAAATGGTCATCTTCATAAATATTTTTTCTGACTCTGAATTCCATAAGGGAAGATGTCATATTTTTCTTATTTCCTCTTTATTTCCACTGCTAGGCATTAATGTCAGGCACATGGTGAAAGCTTAGAATGTATATGTTGAATAAATAAATAAATCATTTGTTTCCTTTTCCTGTCTGTCCATCAACTGAGAATTAGATGCCAATCAAGTATTGGCAGTAGTCTAGGAGAAAAGAAAATAAAGAATGTTTTATTTTGCAGTTAACATAACAAGAGGAAAAACTAATTTCTGTTTAATGTAGTATAATTGCTTTTTAAAATTATTCTGCCTGTTTAGAGTTATTAATAATTATCAAACCTTAATGAAATTCAGTATTATTACTATCTGAAAAACTGGACCTAGACAAGGATTACTTATAAATACAGTAAGATTTCTCAATTGCCTTTTGGGCAATTCTGTGACTTCTTCACATTGGGTTGATAGTAATTAATACCATCCCAGTAATGCTCCTGAACATTATATAATTCCACAAAAGAGAAGATAGGAAGCAACATTATAAAAACAGAAAGTAGATTTAGGTGATATTATTAAGTGCTGGGAAATCCATTAGATGCTGTGAGATTTTTTTTATTATTATTTTATTTATTTTTGAGAGAGATGTAGAGAGAGAAAGATACAGAGAAACACCAAAGCACTGCTCAGTTCTGGCTTATGGTGGTGCGGGGGATTGAACCAGGGACTTCGGAGCCTCAGGTATGACAGTTTCTTTGCATAATCACTATGCTATCTACCCCAGCCTGAGATTTTTTTTTTAAAGTTTGATATGTATTAAAAGCTTTATATGCATAACCCTCAATATAGATACATTGTGGCTCCTTCTCAGGTGGATACAAGCTTAAATCTCCTTTTTAATAGCAAGAATAAAGTAATACCTACCTCATAGAGTTATAATGGTGGTAACGAAATGAATTAGTATCATTATAAAGGAAGAAGAATACTACCTGGCACAGCAAAAGTACCCCCAAAATATCAATAATATTTCTCCTAGGATACATAGTCTCTCTCTCTCTCTCTCTCTCTCTCTCTATATATATATATATATATATATATATATATATATGTATATATGTGTGTGTGTATTTTTATTTATAGGTTTATACATATATATGGAATATTAATATATAAAATGTATGTAATTATTAGGGCTAAAATATTTTCATTGCAGAAGATTTAGGTCAAAAAGAAGGGATTTAAAAATCATAGGGGCCTAAGAGGGGCTCATCTGGTACAATGCATACATTACCACAGACAAGGACTTAGCTTTGAGCCCCCAACCACCACATGAAAGCACCATGCAAAGTGGAAGGTTCATACATAGTTATGTGGTGTTCTGATATCTCTCTTTCTTCTATGTCTTCCTTTTTTATCTTCATCTTCTCTATGTCTTCCCTCATAGAAAAAATAAAAAATGTCTGCCAAGAGTAGTGGAATCAAGTAGACAAAAAGCCCCAGTGAAGTCCTGGCAGTGAGGAAAACAAGCAAACAACTGTCATATATATATTTCTAAATTTTTTAAATTTATTTATAAAATAGCAAATATGGACAAAACCATAGGATAAGAGGGGTAAAATACCACACCTTTCCCACCACCGGAGTTCCATATCCCATCCCCTCCATTGGAAGCTTTCTTATTCTTTATTTGTCTGGGAGTATGGACCTAGGATCATTATGGGGTACAGAAGATGGAAGGTCTGGCTCCTATAATTGCTTCTCTGCTGAACATGGGCATTGGCAGGTGGATCCTGTTTCTCCCATCCTGTTTCTATCTTCACTGAAGTTATATATTATTTATTAGAAAAATGGTGATTCTAAATTGTTTACAAATGTTTTGAAAATTCTTTTTTTAACATTCTGTTTATTTTTTAATATTCATTCATTCATTCATTCATTCCCTTTTGTTGCCCTTGCTGTTATTGTTGTTGTTCTTGATGTCATCGTTGTTAGATAGGAGAGAGAGAAATGGAGAGAAGAGGGGAAGACAGAGAGGGGGAGAGAAAAATAGACACCAGCAGACCTGCTTCACTGCCTGTGAAGGGACCCCACTGCAGGTGGGGAGCCGGGGCTCGAACTGGGATCCTTACACCAGTCCATTAACGCTTTGCTCCACATGCGCTTTATCCGCTGCACTACCACTCTACTCCCATGTTTTGACAATTTTTGCATCAGAATAATGAGCCTAGTTCTTCACATGTGAATTGGAGTCAGAGTTAATGACTCCCTTCTAATGATAAGAAATAACCTTGGTGGCAGTTAAAAAAAAATGAAATAAATAGAATTAAAAAAAAAAAGAAATAGAAGAAGTAATGGTGTATAACCACTAATGGCAGCTAAGACGACAAAGGTGTTGCTGATTCAACTAGTTCACCTACTAATTTGCCTTACTATTTCAACTCAGAGAAGGATGTCACTATGCTTGAGGACTCTCAAGTATCTTCTATAATGATCTCCACAAGGAAGAGTTGAGACCTCTCACAGACAATGGCAATCAACTTGCCAACTATATGGGTAAGCCACTGTGAGAAGTGAATCTTTCCAGGGCACTGTACCATCCATATCTTGATGTTAACCTCATCATATCTTGATGAGAGGTCCTGAGCTAAGTTACTTGTAAGTTGACTGATTGAACTATAGGATAACAAATATTTTCTTTACCATTTATTGGGTAGAGACAGAGAGAAATCAAGAGGTAAGGAGGAGATAAGAATGGGAGTAGTAGAGGGAGAGGGGCAGAGAGAAGGAGAGGGAGAGGGAGAGGGAGAGGGAGAGGGAGAGGGAGAGGGAGAGGGAGAGGGAGAGGGGAGAGGGAGAAGGAGAGGGAAAAGGAGAGAGGGGGGAGGGAGGGAGAGAGAGAGAGAGAAAAACACTGCTTCAGCACCACTTGCAATCCCTGCAGGTGAGGACTAGGGGCTTGAACCTTGTGCATTATAGCATGTGTGTTCAATCAAGAATACCACCATCCAGCCCCCAAATATTTATTTTGTAATATACAAAGTTTTGGAGTAATTTATTATGAAGTATTAACTAAATAATGCAATGACTATCAGTAGTGATGCATACTTTCTAAAATTTCTGTTTATTTTGCTTCAACTTTGTTCATTATTTTTGTCAGATAATTTTACTATTATAAATTCTGTAGGCTGCATCATCACTTTGGATGTTTGGCAAGATTATTTAGAATCTCTTTTATATTGCTCTGTTATCTATACTTATTTGGGAAGAAATCCTGTCATTTTGTGTGCTGACCTCTCACGACCGTGGGTTAGCTTTTCATTTGTGATTCCTGGGGTTGAGTGTTGAAGGTGCTTGAGATCTTGAATTTCTCCCTGTGGTTGAATTCTCATGGCACCTAATAGGTCTTCTCAGCGTATGTTAATTTAGGGTTTTTGTATCCCATGTCCAATAAGCAGTGTTACCATGGGGGATGGATGTTTAGAATTCACATTTCTCGTGCTACTCTAGTGACCCATGACACTAAGCAGCTATACTGCTTCTTTAAAGTGACTTTCAAAGGTGAGGGGACTTCTTCCATTTTCCTTGCATTTATTGGTGGCTTACAACTTTATGCAGGAAGCTTATTTTCAATTTTCCCACCATAAAAACTTTAGACTTTTATCTTACCACACACACACACAAAAAAAAACTCAGTATGGGAGTATTCCCTGATCACCCCTAACATTAAATAAATGCTTTGCTTGAAGTAACTGAGATGCTTAGTTACATATTGAAATATACTATTTGCCAGTATTTCTACATTGGTTGGGAAAAGGAATTTCACAGATCAACTAAACATTCCTAATTAACCAGAAATTCTCCAGAATTTTTAATAAATATTTTATTAATTTATTTATGGGATAGAGAGAGGTAGAAAGCAAGGTGGAAGGGGTAGATAGGGAATTAGAAACATCTTCAGTACTTGTTTCACTGATTGTGAAGCTTTCCAGTCACAGATAGGAATCTGGGGCTTGAACCGGGGTCCTTGTGCACTATAATTCAAGCATGCTACTGAGTCCACCACCACCCCAACTCCTCCAGTATTTTTTTAACATGTAATGTATTTATGTAACTATATGAACAATACATATATATTATTTCTCATTTCCATGTAAAGTTATATAAAATTATTCAAATGTCCCAAGATTATTTAAAACTCTTTGTAAATTAAAGTTTAATGACTGTGAAATACCCCATTAGGTGGATGTGACCTGATATACTTATTTTTCTTTTGTTGAATATTGAATTTTTTTTCTATACTAAATGGGAACTTATTTTGGCAATGCTTCATGTCACAAAGTAATAAATAGCATGCATAACACCACTGCAACCACATTCACTAACAGAAAATTATCAGGTAAAGGTGATTTCTCAGAATGTATCTTAGAAAAAGATTTTCCTGAAAATGCTGGGATGCAGGACTAGCTTGTTCAAACAGTTCTCTTGTGTCATTTGTTCTGCTGTTCTAAATGGGAATGGGAATGGGAAAGGAAGTAGAAGGAGCGGGGGAGAGAAAAAAAGAGGGAGAGAAGGAAGGAAGGAGAGAAAGAGAGAGAGGGGTTACACCTGAGGAGCCTTGTATTTTATCATCAAAGTATTTCTCAAGACCAACAGATACTGAGATACACAATTAAACATATACAATTTTATTCTGTGGTCTTTTCTCAAACCAGTTTCATACTTCCATGTCTCATAATACTCAGGGTACCACAACTAAGGAGTCACTTCCCTTTTAAGTTTTGCTTCACAAAATGTCATGCTCACTGATAAAACTTCAGTTAATTCTATTGACTTAATACATTGAATTTGAACTAGATACAAAATATTCCCAAACATATATGCTTAAAGTACCTCTCTGAAAAGTCTATTTTTTTTCTATAAACACAATTAGTTCTCTTATCTATTGCTTCACAACCATTATGGCATATAGAATCATATGTTGTGTTAGGTAACTAATACCAAAAATCTAACTCATATTCTTTTTTTTTTTAACCAACCTCGATGCTCTAGGGGTTAAAATGCAGTATCTTAAGTCATGAATAGTGGTTAAGTACTTAGTATTGATTATAATATTTGTCCAAGATATTTGTGACATCACCATATTGTCTTTTTCTTCTTCTGATAAAATGGATGCCTCAGCCTCACCATGGACTTCTCATAGCATGCTGGCTTCCTCCCTGAAGCACAGCTTAGAGCTGCCTCACATCAGGTCTCAGAAGTACACAATGAGCATGAGTGTTCCATTTTCATTGAGAACAGCTGCTCATTTGCTGCGGAGAAGAGAGGCCTCAGGGTTAGAAGGGACCAAACTGCTCAGCCTTTAATGTTTTTGCAAAATTATCTTGTTGACAAGTGCAGCATTATAAATTTGAATCCATTAGCTAAAAGGATCCATAAATATTTGAATAATGGCCTTTTTAGAGTTTTGCCAGTCTATCAAACTTGTCACCTGTCCCCCTTTTTTTTTTTTTTTTTTGCATTTTTCCCTACTGCTGAAAAAAAAAAAGGGCTGAACTAAATTTTCTGGATGGTTTCTAGGTATGCGTATTTCTCTCTGCTTTCAAAATGGAAATGCTTTGCCAAGCAGAAGTTGATTAAGAAAAGCTTACTAGTATCTGGTGGTAGCAGCAGAGGGCTCACAGTTCAGTGAAATTTGGTCTCAATTCTACACAGTCAAGTCCAGCCAAATAGGGTGTCAGTTTCTAATTTTGCATTCAAGAATGACTGATAATTTGAGGTCAGTGAAATGTGAGTGGAATATGACATGAGTCATTTCCAGAGAATGTTCTTATGCAACGCATATGTCTTCTTCCTTGTCTTTTTTTTTCTCTTATTCTTACTAGAAAATGAGGACTCTTTGGCAGTGAGTGATGGAGCCATTAGCTAGAAGGATCTTGGATTTCCCAACCACTTCCTGAAGGAAAGCAATTCACATGAACACTAATATTGGTCTATTTGCAAGCATGAAAATTCATCTTTATAGCATCAAACCATGGACATTTTGAAATTTCTTTTAGCATCTAGCAATACCCCCAAGTAATAAAGTAGCCTGTTTTAACTTATAATAGCAAAAAGGCTGTAGTTTTTTGTTGGCACTTTGTAATTTCATATTTCCTTGCCATTTTTTTTTCCCAAATGATATCTAAATTCTGGAGTAATTGCCACTAAGAAAGCTTCTATAAGGCAGAAAAAGGGTTGGCTTTGGGTAAGACATTTCATTTTGGCACCTGGCAAAGGCACTAAATATGGAGGTATTTAGTGTGTCATCCTCCCATCTTAAAGTGACATTCTACCACCTACATGTCTGATTCCTAGAGAATTCAGTGCAGCTCTCAAAAACAACAGCATTCAAAGCTCCGACCAGAGTTCAGTGGGCTCTCACTATGACACTGGTGGTATTTATGCCAGGTCACTAGGTGTATTTCAATCACATTTCTACTTTCTTAATTGCCTCCATAAATTAAGAACTCAGAAAAGAATTTTATTAAAAACCCCTTCCAAATCATCACCAGATTCAGGAAATAACATTTTTACTGTTACCCTTCCTGCTTATGGTACCAAATTTAATGAGTAACATGCATTGAGCTGTTAAATGTGACAAAATGTGTTAGATGTTCTAGGTACATTAGTTCTGCTAATCCTTACAACAACCCTGTAGAATTTGTATAATTTCCTCCAGGAAACTGAAAGTTATGGTGGTTCACCAACTTGCCCAGTGTTTCACAGTTGGGAAGTGGTAGAATATGGATTTAAACTCAAATATGCCTTGGTTCAAGTCTATGTGCTATAAAGATCTCATCAAAACATTATATATGTCCACTTGAAAGGGTTCTTGATCATCTAAGGTTTCGCAGTCATGGCCTATTGATATCTCTGCTCAGAAACTCTGTGTGTGTAAGAGGGATACCTTCCTATGCATTGTAGAATGTTTAGTGGCATCCCTGGTTCTACTCCTTCCACCTCCCAGATGGCAGTAGCATGTTCCCAGCTGTGATAACCAAAACGTCTCTAAGCCTGGCCATGAGTTTTCTAGAGAATACTACCATACTCAATTGAGAAAACATATATACAGAGAGAGATACAGAGATATCAGAGCACTACTCATCTCTGATTCTCTGATTTATGGTGGTGTAGGGGATTGAACCTGGGGCTTTGTACCCTCAGGCATGGAAGTCTTTTTGCATAAACTGTTAATGCTATCTTCTCTACCAACAAATAGACTTCCACCCCCATAGGCACCTATGCAACTCTTCAACTCTTTATGATATAGAAAATTATATACATGATCATATCTCCATTATTGCTAAGCCTAACAAGAAGCTCAAAGCTGAAATGTAATTTCTTTTTGTTTTGTTTTTCATTACCAAGACTTCCCTACTCTAGGCTGAAAGTTTAAGATAGAAGGAAATAGAGGGAGCATGAAAAAAAAAAAAAAATGAAAGTGTTGATGCTTCTCTCTAGTGCAGTGAGAGCCTGGCTAGAACCTGAGTCTTAAGGTGAAGTAGGAGCTGTCCCAGGAGAGCAATTTTGCTGCTCCTCAAATTTAATTTTAAGTTAGACATGTAGGCATTTCCCCCCAATCATGAATAATTTCTAGTTATAATTTTCTAATTCTCTATTTACTCTGACTTATCCCCTATCACCTTTATTCCTTTAGTTATTTTCCCATCAAAATATTTTAATGAAACTATTATATTCCGGGAGTCGGGCTGTAGCGCAGCGGGTTAAGCACGTGGCGCAAAGCACAAGGACCCGCATAAAGATCCCGGTTGGAGCCCCAGGCTCCCCACCTGCAGGGGAGTCGCTTCACAGGCGGTGAAGCAGGTCTGCCTGTGTCTATCTTTCTCTCCCTCTCTCTGTCTTCCCCTCCTCTCTCCATTTCTCTCTGTCCTATCCAACAACAATGATATCAACAACAGCAATAATAACTACAATGATAAAACAACAAGGGCAACAAAAGGGAATAAATAAATATTTTTTAAAAAAACTATTGTATTCTGAATTGAAATCAATTTTCATATTTCCTCAAAGTTTAATCCTTCTATCTATGATTAAATATTATCATTATAAATACTATTATTTATTTTTAAATCTTTTTTTTCCTTCATGGGGGTTAATGTATTATAGCACAGTTGTTGGCACAACCTCTCATCTCCCTGCAATAAGTATGTGCAAAACATTCTGTCAACTTAGGTCCTTTCTCATACTCATGTACCAAAATCCCAAATCTTCCTGCCTGAGCTATCCTTTTCACTTCTCCAGAGTCCTTGCTTTGGTGCAATACACCAAACCCAGTCCATGTTTGATTTTGCTTTTTTACTTCCATTTCTTTCATTGATTCTTAACTGTACCCATGAGTGAGATGATCCAGTACTCATCTTTCTTATTTTCATCTATCTCACTTTTTATAATTCCTTCAAGTCCCATCCAAAGATGGGGCAAAGAAGCTAACTTCATCATTTTTTAACAATTGAGTAGTATTCCATTATGTATATCTATCATACCTTTCCTAGCTACTCATCTATGGTTAGACATTTTGGTAGCTTCCACATTTGGGCTATTACAAATTCTGCAACTATGAACATAGGTGTACATAGATCGTGTTGGATAGGTGTGTTTGATTCCTTAGGATATATCACCAGGAGAAGAATTGCTGAAGTCTATTTCGTAGCATAGGTCCATTTCTAGCCTTCTGAGATTTCTCCAGACCTCTCTCCACTGAGGTTGGAACAATTTACATGCCCTCCAGCAGTGCAGGAAATTTCCTTTACCCCTACAACTTCCCCAGAATTTACTGTCCTTCCTAATGTGTGAGATTCCCACAGGTGTAAAGTGGTATTTCATTTTTGTCTTTATTTACATCTTTCTAATAATCAGTCACTTAGATTATTTTTTACTGGCTGTTTGACTTTTGGATCTCTTTATTGAACAATGCTGTTCATATTTTCTCTGCATTTTTTTGTGAGGTCATGTTGTTACTGAGTTGGTGAGCACCATATATATGCTGTTAGTCTTTTATTTGATATATGGCATGTAAAGATCTTCTTCCGTTCTGTAGGTATCTTTCTCTTTTGGTTGTGGTTCCTTTTTCTGTACAGAAGCTATTCAGTCTGATGTAGTCCCATTGGTTTATTCTTGTTTTTGTTTTCTTTGCACTTGGACTTGAGTCATCAAAGATTTAATTTTTTTATTATTTTATTTATGAAAAGGAAACACTGACAAAAACATAAGATAAAAGGGGTACAACTCCACACAATTCCCATCAACAGAACTCTGTATCCTATCCCCACTCTTGATAGCTTTCCTGTTCTTTAACCCTCTGGGAGTATGGACCCAAGGTCATTGTGGGAGGCAGAAGGTGGAAGGTCTGGCTTCTGCAATTGCTTCCCTGCTGAACATGGACATTGACAGTTCGATCCATACTCCCAGCCTGCCCCTCTCTTTCCCTAGTGGAGCAGGGTTCTGGGGAATTGGAGCTCCAGGACACATTGGTGGGGTTGTTTGTCCAGGGAAGTCTGGTTGGCATCCTGCTAGCACCTGGAACCTGATGGCTGAAAAGAGAGTTAATATAGAAAGCCAAACAAGTTGTTGACTAATAATGAACCTAAAGGCTAGAGTAGTGCAGATGAAGAGTTGTGAGGGGGTCTCTGTTCTGTAGATAGCTAGTAGGCATATTTTAGTTATATTCCAAAGGGCATGTGGCTATACTAGTTTGTTTTTTTTTTTTTCCCTCAACCTGAAATCTGATATCCAGGTGGATCCAAGTTATTGTCTGGGGAGATGATGTCATGGCTAGAAAAAGGACCAGAAAGCTGGATCAGGGAAGAGAATAGCTCTCTAATACTAGAAAGCGGTATAAATATTGTTAACTGTAAACCCCATCAATTTGATATGATTTGGGGCCCATATTCAGCTTAGGAGCATCAAAGATTTTTTTAAAGCTTACATTGAAAAGAGTTCTGCCAATGTTTTCTTCTAGATGTTTGATAGTTTTTGCTCTAACATCTAAATCTTCGATTCATTTGGAGTTTACTTTTTGTATGTGATAGAATGTAGCTTTCCAGTTACATTATTCTGCATGTTTCAATCCAGTTTTCCCAATAAGGTCTATTAAGGAGACTCTTCTTACTCCATATTAAGTTTTGGGTTCCTTCTCAAAAATTAGATGTCCATAGGTGAAGGAATTAAAATTTTCTTAACAACTATTTCTTATATTAGAAAATAACATTAAATTAATACATTGAATTTTATTGAAATTTTCTGTTTATAAGGATTATATTTTAAATAGGATTAAGCAGGTTAGAATACTAGAAATAATAAAACAAAAACTCAGACAAGTTTAGAAAATCAGGTTTTTTTTTCATGTTTCCACAATTTATGAAACATTGAAAATGATTATTCTATTAAAATAGTTTTACTTGGCTTAAGAGATAACATAATAGTTATGCAAAATGATTTTATGACTGAGGCTGTATGGTCTCAGGTTCAGCCCTAGGCACTACTATAAGACAGAGCTGAACAGTGCTCTAGTGTCTCTTTGCTTCTCTCTCTTTCCATATAGACGTATACTTAAAATATATTTAGAAAAATACAGTAGTTTTACTAATTTTATAAGAAAAATAAGCACCTTTTAAAGATGCTTTTTAGGGTTTTTCTATCACCCATGCTCTAATTTGGTGCACAAAGACAGGTTCACTTAGTTGAAAGCCTCCACTTTTAGAATTCTACCACATGTTTTCACAAATGAATTTTCCAGTCTGTCAATTACTGGGGAGATAAAAATTGGGTCCAGAACAAAGGGTGACTCAGAGGCTCATTTGGAAATTTGAGATTTCTGGTACTGCTTTGACAGACTTGGAAGAAGAGGCAAAACATTTCCTGTAAATACCATGGCAGGGATGGGTTCTCACTCTCTCATTTCCTCCATCAAACAGAAATCTATATTGTGCCTTGAGTTGAGCCCCAGAGAAATTATCAATATTCACACATCTGGCACAAATCTGTTGGAAAGAAAAAAAAACATTATGCCATCTGTATTTCTTCAATCGTTTTATAGCATAGCTCCAGTCTCTTGCAGTCATTTTGTCACACAGTCTTGTAAATATAAAGTTATGTTACTTCTTGGCTTGTTTAAGGACACTGTTCATCATAAGGGGAGGATGAGGAGATGATGTCACTGCCAGGAGAAAAAGAAAAAAAAAAAGAAAGAAAACTAGCCTTTCCCAATTCCCCACCTTCCCTGAAGAACAGAGAAGCCAAATTTCATCAAGTTTGGCACAGTTGTAGGAATTAACATGACTGAAATGTATGCCAGATTTCAAAACAATTTCTAACAGTTTCTGTGAGACCGTGTAAGCAACTGAAAATTGACATGTTGTGTTGTGCCCGAGTCAGCCAACTGCTGTCACTGCATAATTGGATTTTCCTGCATGAGAGGAGAGTTTCTTTTTAAAAAATTATGAAATAATGTAGAAGCTAATATAAAGTGTAAGTGGGCCTATTATTCACAAAGAAGTATCTTTCTGCTGCAGAATGACTTGGGATACACTCATACATATGGACCCTGGAGAGGCCAGTGGCCCTGTCTCTGTATGCCTCATGTTCATGAAAAGCTCTTTGCAGCGGGAAAAGTGTCTACAGGCTAGGCCAGATGGAAGTGAGCCCAATTGGCTGCCCAAAGAATGGCTGAGACCCAGAAACCAGAACAGATTTGGTGCTAATGAATATGTGCTTACTTTTTTCTGATATTGGAGAATGGATCTAACTCAGAGTACTGAATGACCTTAAGACTTATCTCTCTTTTCTTCAATGAAAACATCAGTTTTTGTTTGTTTATTTGTTCAGCACAGGACCACTTGACACAAAACTACAGTACCCAGAATTCCTGGCAATTTAGTGCAATTCTTCTTCTTCTTGCGTTTGCCCTTCTTCCATAGCCAGTCAACAGCCTCAGGTTGAGCCTGATGTAAAGTTTCAAGACCTCCTTTGAATCTGGAGAGCTGGCAGTCGTTGACTATGTGGGTCATAGTCTGTCTGTAGCTGCAGGGGCAGTTCGGGTCGTCTCTGGCTCCCCAGCGATGGAACATAGCGGCGCACCGGCCATGGCCTGTTCAATAGCAATTGAGGAGAGCCCAATCATAAAGTGCTAGGTCAAAGCCGGGTTGACGCCTGCAGGGGTCTGTGATGAGGTGTTTGTTCTTTACCTCAGCTGACTGCCAACTCTGTTTCCAAGAGTCTGGAACAGAGAAGTTCAGTGTAGGCGTAGGAGACCAGATTGGGTGATGAGACGTCAAGCGTTGGACAGGGTGGGCGAAGATATCCGTGTATATTGGCAGGTCCGGTTACGTAGACGTGGGAAATGAACTTAGATGATGCTGCATCCCAACGAATATCTGGCGGGGCGATGTTGCTAAGAACTGGCAGCCATGGAACCGGGGTGGAACGGATGGTTCCAGAAATTATCCTCATGGAGGAATATAATTTGGAATCGACCAAGTGGACATGGGGGCTATGGAACCATACTGGGGCACAGTATTCTGCAGTGGAATAGCAGAATGCCAGAGATGATGATCGTAGTGTGGAAGCGCTCGCGCCCCATGAGGAGCTGGCCAGTCTTGCAATGATGTTATTCCTCGCGCCCACCTTTGCTGCAGTTTTTATGAGATGTTCGTGAAATGACAGAGTGCGACTGAGAGTAACGCCAAGATAGACTGGCTGGGCTTCATGCCGGATTCTTGTATCGTCAAGCTGCACATTAAGCTCATGCGAGGCCGAGGCATGGTGTAGATGGAAAACAGATGATACCGTTTTTGCAGTGCCAGGGATTAGTCGCCATTTTTTACAGTAATCAGATATCAGAGACATGTCTTTCGTGAGTGTTTCCTCGAGGATGTCGAACTTGGATGCCTGAGTTGCACAGCAGATGTCATCGGCGTAGATGAACTTCCTTGAAGAAGTTTTCTGGGAGGTTATTGATGTAAATATTAAATAGCGTAGGAGCCAGAACAGAGCCCTGGGGGAGGCCACTTGAGACAGGTCTCCATTTGCTAGACTTGTCACCCAGATGCACCCGGAATCTTCTGTGTTGGAGAAGAAACGATATAGTGTTGGCCACCCATGGAGGCAGGCATCTTGAGATCTTGACTAGGAGACCACGGTGCCAGACTGTGTCATAGGCTGCTGTGAGATCAACAAAGACAGCACCCATCTTTAAATTCTTCTGGAATCCATTTTCAATGTAAGTTGAGAGGGCCAGGGCTTGTTCGCAGGTAGATCTTCCTGGGCGGAAACCAGCTTGGGCTGTAAGAGGAGAAATACGTGACAGAAGCAGCCTCTCAAGGAGTTTGTAACACAGAGAGAGGAGAGAAATTGGTCTATAGCTGGCGGCCAGTGTTGGGTCTTTCTTTGATTTCAAAACCACTATAATCTTCGCACGATGTCAAACTTTGGGCATAGACTCAGATGTGGGACAGGAATGAAGCGAGCCACTTCTTTGCCACGAGACCCAGGTTAAGAATGAGTTCTGGGGTGATGTTATCATAGCCAGCAGCTGTTCCCAGTTTAACCCTCTTCAAAGCATCTTCTAGTTCAGACAGTGTAAAGGGAGAGAGTTTTGGAGATGGGCAAGATAACCAGAAGTGGGATGACCACTCATGGGAAATTTCTCTTTTCCAGACTGGGTCGATCTTAGCACGTCCAACTTGAGTTAGGTGACTGGCCACTGAGTCTGGAGATACGGGAGGATGGGAGACGGGAGGGGGTTGGCTACCGGCACCCAGTCTGTGAAGAAGCTTCCAGGCCTTCCTACTTGAGTGGGTGAAGTTCAGACTTTCCGTGAGTTGTTGCCAGCGGGCTTGGCGTGCTGCATCCAGGGAGGCAATGAGATGGTCAGCCACATCTGGGTTGCCCGACTCATCATACTGCTTTAGTAGTTGCTCGCATTCAGCATCAAGACAAGGCGTATAGTTAGCATGTCTCCCACGAGGAATGGTTTGGGAAGCTGCTTTGAAGATGGCTTGGCGGAAGCACCTGTAGGACTCTTCAGAGGGGATAGAGTTAATTGGAATTGCAGGAATAGATTTGTTGGTCAGATCACTGGACAGATGCCAGTTTGCTTTCTGAAAGTTCCATCTTAGTTTCTCCAAGCACAGAATCAGTGGGATCTGGAGACCAATGTGGATGATAGCTGGACGGTGATGACTGTGCGGGAAGATCTTGAGAACTTGTCTCGTGGTGGGAAAGGTTTGGCCATTGACTGTGCTAATCCAGCACAGGTCGGGTGACGAGTCTTTATTCCATCTAGCACTGTGAAAAGAGCCTGGCTGTTTGGGATCGTATAATAGGGAGAGGTCATTTGCTGAAGCCCAGTCGGCTAAGATAGAGGAGTCAGCACGAGTTGAGGAATATCCCCAGTCTTGGTGATGACTATTAAAGTCTCCAATGTAAACGGCTGGGTGATTCGGGCTATGCAGGACCTCATTATCCCATGAGGCACTGGGAGGCTTATATACGTTGACGAGCTGAATAGTTCCAATAGTAATGGAGTCGTAGAAGGTCGAAGAGGCCGTATGGTAAACGTCTGCAAGACACGATTTGGCGTAGATGGCTCCACCGTGTTTAGGATGGAGATTGTAGCATATTAAATCGAATCCACTGATGGTGAATCGAGCAGCTTCATCGACTGCTATATGTGTTTCTTGTAGGCAGATAACATCTGCCTGATGCTGTATTGTCAATTGACCAATAAGAACACGTTTGGGAAAGGACAGCCCCTCAACATTAAGTTGGAGGACTCGAAGAGCAGGACCAACAGCTTGAAAGCTGTCAGGAGCTGCTTGTTGCTGGCTTTGAAAGTGACTGGGATCCATGTGGATTCAGTCGGCTAGGAAGGATCATCAGTTTCCCCAATGAATGGGTACTCACGAGATGCACCACAGGAAGGTCGATCCAATGCCTCCCAGTGCAATTAAGTAGCTAAATTCTGGCCAATGAGCACAGTGAGAGCTCATAATCCCATGGGATTTCATTAGCAGGAAATGTAGATTGCCTCCATTTTCACCCTTCCTGCCATCCTAAAAATGAGTTCTGTTATCAATTAGTGAAAGCTGCATTATTGAGATGCTAGAGTGATAAATAAAAGAAAAGAAAAGAAAAGAAAGAGCCACTTCTAAACCAGTGGCTCTTTATAGCCCAGATATAATGGAAGAGTCTTTGCATGCACATGGGCTGAGAGAGCCAGTCCTGGCCTTAGATGGGAGTACCACCCAACATACTGGACGAGCTCCATGTATGGAGGAGTGGTGCTATGATATTTCCCTTCTCTGAGTACCTGATTGATCTTGCTAAACTGTAGTCTCTTTATTTGTTAAATGCTCCAAGACTCTGTCAAATGCCTAACTGAGAAGTCTACCAGCTGAACTAGTTCAATTCTGATTTCATGCAATTTCTGGAATAATGTCCTCATAACATGACACCATTTCTCAGTACACTTATTCTCCAGTTTGGCTTCATTCTGAAGTCCCATATGATAACAGACAATTGTCAGTTTCTCCATGACTTTAAGTCATCCTGTTTAATTCAAACAGAAAAGAGCTCCCACACAAGTTGTTCCAGTTGGTGAATGGATCTGGTAACTGGTGACTGTGTTCTAGATGATTCAGGATTCATACTGGTTAGGCAAAGGCCATCCCCTAAGTCTCAACCAGACCACAGACTAACAATGGGGAAGTGTTTTTTGCTTGTTTGTTTTTTTTAAATGTTTTGTTCTTTCTCCTTTATTGGGGGATTAATGGTTTACAATCAACAGTAAAATACAGTAGTTTGTACATGTGTAACATTTATCAGTTTTCCACATAACAATCTAACCCTCCCCAGGTCCTCCCACCATCATGTTCAAGGACCTGAACCCTCTCTCCATACCCTAGAATCTTTTACTTTGGGGGAATATACCAACTCCAGTCCAAGTTTTGCTTTGTGTTTTTCCTTCTGTACTAATTTTTCATCTTCTCTCTATGAATGAGACATCACAAAAGGCCAACCAAAAGTCTGTCACCGAAAGAACAGGAAATTAATCTTCTCAAGTAACACTACACCATGGTTCTGGATTCAGATTAACAGTATGTGTTTCCCGGATCTGTCAAACATAGGTTATACAATGTTGAGAATATAACTTAGCTTTTTCAAGTCTTTTCTTTTAAATCATTTCCAGGACTTCACCACTCTGAACTGATTTATTTTTTCATATAAAAGGAGAGATACAGAATAAGATGAAGGAGGGCAAGACACTACAGTATGGAAAAATCTTCCATAGTGGTGGGGGCAGTGCTCAAACCAGCATCTGTGCATGACAAGTCAGGATGGCTGTTTTAATGACCCTTCTAAATCTTGATAACCTCATCTATACAAAGCTTTTGTGAGAACAAAATAAAAGATGAATATAGGAAAGAAGTTATGATGGGCTTCCCATAGTGCTCCTTTCGCTAGAAAGCCTTAATTTAGCTGAACAATCTGACCTGAAATGTCATAATACTGAAAAGTGATGCAATGTTTATTATCTCTGATAACTGATAACCGGTTCACTGGTTATTTGTTTCCCAGCAGTTCCAACGCTTGTACCAGAGGTTGTCCCTATTCCCACATTGGGCTTTATAATCCCTATTGAGGACTGGCTTTCACAATGGATCTGGAATCAGATGATTCAAGATCTAAGACCCAGCTTGGCTATTTACTAGCTATTAGGCCAGAAGCCTTATATGTTTAATTCATATGAAATTCCTTAGTAAATTTCAATTTATACCAAGCATAAATAAGATAATATATGACTAAGTACAGTACTTTAACATGGCTCCAGAAATATTTAAGGTGCTTAATAAATGGTAATTGGTATTTCATATTTTTCATGCTTTTAACCTTCTTCAATGTCTCAACTCCCCACCTTAGCTCTTCTAATAGATGACCATGTGGAAGTGTAATTGATCTAAAGCCTCACATCTCCAGTGCATGACTAATCAATCTCCAGAAATATTTTTCAACTACTGTGAGTCTACCTGATCTTTTTTATGATTTTTTAATTATCTTTATTTATTTATTGGTCAGAAATTGAGAGGGAATGGTAAGATACAGAGAAGAGAGACAGAGAGACTCCTGCAGTAGTGCTTCATCACTCACAAAGCTTTCCTTCTGCAGATGAGGACCAGGTGCTCAAACCTGGGTCTTTGCACATTGTAACATGTGCACTCAACCAGGTGTATCACCACCCAGCCCTGAGTCTGCATGGTCTTATCAGAAGGCATGCTCAGATTCTTGGCTAGAATACATTTCACCAGCCAAGTTCAGAATAAAGACAGTGATAGGGTAAGGACCAGGAGGTGGTATAATGTATAATATATTGGATTTAAAAGCATAAGATCCTGAGTTCTATCACTGACATTTCACCTGCAGAATGATGTTCTGTTTCTCTCTCTGTCTGCTTCTCTCTCTCTTTCCTTCTCTCTCTCCTTCACTCCTTCATAAATAAATAAAAATAAAAATGATATTGACAGAAAATTCAGTTCTGAATTCATGTCAAGCTAAAATAAAACACTAGACATTAATTTTATATTTTTAATTTTTGATAATGATTTAATAGAGTTTTAAAAACTTATAATTTCAGGCCAATACATATTAAGTGCAAGTCACCACATCCTCTAAGAAAGTTCTATTTCCCCTTCATCCCATAATGACTATCGTTCTCACAAAGTTCAAGAAAGAGAACTAGAGTTGCTTAAGCTAAATTAAATAACTAGAGGTGAAGGAGAATTAAGGGTGGGCTTTATTCATATGTGAAGTATAGATTACTAAAACAAATGAACTTAAAATAAAATGGTAATTAAAAGTTAGTTTGACTTTCTAATAACCCTGAGTAATAAAACACCACAACATTAAGTAGCTTAAAAGAACAACAGCATAACATTTTCACAAATCAGTTGGGCTGTTTACAACTTCTCTAGTGATTTTATTTGGACTTGCTCATACAACTGCATTCCACAATATGGACCAGTGAAGTATAATATTCAAAAAGAAGTTCACATATATCTTTCTGATGAATCTCAGTAGAACAACTTACTTTTCCTTTGTTTGTTCACTTGATATAAGCAAAGCTCATTTTCTTTTAACCTGGTAGTTTCAGGGCAAAGTTATAACATAGGCTAGTACTTCCCATCTCTCAGTTTTCACAGCATTTTGCAATAAAAGTTGTTTCATTGGCCAAAGAAAGTCACATAGACAAGAGCAGAACTAACCTAGAAATGACTTTAGGTTTTTAATAACAGAGTTCTTGGAAATAATTTATGGTTATTTTTGAGAGTTTAACAAAAGTTGGGAAATAGCTCAATGAGTAGAGCACATACTCTATCCTGTATGACAACCTAGTGTACACCAAGGTGCATGAATGCAAAATGACCAACAACAAGGTACATCAGTGTAAAACTATTAAAAGTCAATGATAAGAAAAAACAATGCAGGATGCTAGGGAGAGCAAAGAAGTTACATGTAAAGCTAGAGCTATTAGGCTTTCATAACACTTCCCTTCAGAAACTGAAAGGCAAGGAGAGAATTGAATGGCATATTCAAAGTACTGAAAAAGAGGCAATTCCAGCCACAGTTTTTGTATCCTGTAAAATTATCTTCCAACTATGAGGTAGAAATAAAGGTCTTCTCAAATATCCAAAAGCTAAAGGAATTTGTCATTACCAACCCCACATTATAAGAATTACTAAAACAAGTCCAACCAGAAAAAAGGAAGCAAAGAAATATATATTATAAGCAAAAGGGAATAGCAGTAGACTAGAACTAAGAACACAATTAAAAAAGGAAAGAACACTAAAACAGGGAAGGGAGGGAGTTAATGGACAAAGCAGTTCTATCAAATGTTAGTCAAGACCAACTTAAAAAAGACTTTTTAAATACACTATCTTAGTTATTATGCTTATGGTAATCACATTACAAAGCAAGGAACATACATTTACAGAAAGTAAAAGAGAAATCAGTGAGGAACTCAACACAGAAACCCATCAACATAAGATGACAGAAACAAATGGGCAAAGAAACAACAATGTCAAACAAACTCAAAACAAAAATCAGAATGAAGATAAGTAAGCCACATATATTAATAATTTCTGTAAATGTGAATGGCCTAATTTCACCTGTCCAAAGACTCAGAGTAGCTAAATAGACTAAAGAACAGGATACATTCATTATATGTCTTTAGAACACACATCCAAAGAAAAAATAAAAAGAAGAAGCTTAATATAAGAAGCTGAAACAAGATATTCCAAGCTAATAATTTAGCAAAGAGGGCAAAGAAAAACATTCCATTCTCAGATAAAATAGACTTTCAGGTAGAAAGTAAGCAAAGACAGAGAGAGACACTACATAATGGCCAAAGTATTAATCCAACAAAAATATATAATTACTATAAATATATATTCCCCAAACTCAAGTGCAACAAAATATATAAAACAAATACTTATTGAATGTAAGGGAGGTATTGGCAGAAAACATTAATAGTAAGAGATCTTAACACAGCACTCACTGCAAGAGACAGGTAATCTGAACAAAAAAGCAATAGGTAAATAGTGGTCTTAAATGAAACCATAGATGAATTGAACCTAAACAGATATATACAGCTATATCTCTTTCCCAAAAGAAATGAATACACATTTTTCTCAAGTACACATGGAAAATTCACAAGTATAACCTCAATATCAAATAGAGAAACTATCTATCAGACCCTATGGAATGCAGCAAAAGCAATCCTGAATGGGAAGGTCATACAAAACAAGCCCACATTAATAAAAAAGAGAAATCACTACTAAACCATCTAACAACCCAACTGAACCAACTATAAATGGAACATCAAAGAGACCTGATAGTCAACAGGAGATAGGGATAGTTAAAATAAGAGGAAAAATCAATGAAGTATAAAACAAAAAGACCATTAGGAAGATTAATGAAAGCAAGAGCTGTTTCTCTGAAAAGATAAATAAAATAGATAAACCACTAGCTACACTCACTAAGAGAAAAAAAAGAGAGAAATACATGCTAAAAATCAATCAGAAATGAGAGAGAAGTTATTACAACAGATGAGACAGAGATAAAAAAAAAAAGGATCATGTAAGACTATTATGGACATCTATATTGAAGTAAATTAGACAACTTAGAAGGAACGAACACATACTTAGTCATACCAACTGCCTACCTTGATACAGAGGAAGTAGATAAACCAAACAGGTGGATCACTAGTAAAGAAATTGAAATAGAGGGCCAAGCAATGGCACACCCAGTTAAGCACGCATAGTAAGAAGCTCAAGTTTCCATACAAAGATTCCTGTTAAAGCCTCTGCTCCCTACCTGCAGGCTTAATGCTTCACAAGAAGCAAAGTAGGTTGGTAGGTCTCTCTCTCTCTCTCCATATCTACCCCCCTTCTCAATTTCTCTCTGTCCTATCCAATAAAATGGGAAAATATGGCTGTCAGGAGCAATAGATTTGTAGTGCTGACACTGAGCCCCAGTGATAACCCTGGAGGCAAAAAAGAAAAGAAAAAGAAATAGTAATTAAAAACCTCCCCGAGAATAAAAGCCCAGGTCCAGATGCCAATACTAATGAATTTTAAAAAACATTCAAAGAAGAACAAACACCCATCCTCCTCAAATTCTTTCAGAAAATAGGAGTTGGGGGGGGGGGGAGAGGTAGCATGGGTCCTGGAAAAGGAGGACAGAGGACCTAGGGGATTGTATTGTTATGTGGAAAACTGAGAAATGTTATGCATGTACAAACTATTGTATTTACTGTCAACTATAAAATATTAATCCCCCAATAAAGAAATTTTAAAAAAAGAAAGAAAATAGAAGAGGGAACACTCACATACAGATTCTATGAGGCGAACATTACCCTGATCTCCAAAGCAGGATAGGACTCCACCAAAAAAGAAAACTATAAATCCATATCCCTGGTGAATATTGATGCAAAGATCCTCATCAAAATCTTGACTAATTTAGTTCAACAACATATTAGGACATTAATCCATCAAGACCAAGTGGGATTCATTCTGGGAAATAGGAATGGTTCAACATCAAGACCAAGTGTGATTCATCCCTGGGAAACAGGTATGGTTCAACATCCATAAATCAATAAATGCATCCACCATATTAACAAAAAGAAAGATAAAATCATATGATTTTATCAACAGGTGCAGCAAAAGCATTTGCCATGGTTGAACACCTATTTATGATAAAATTCCTCATAAAATTGGGAGTGGAAGGAATAGTCCTCAACATAATAAAGGCAAAATAAATGACAAACCCACAGCTCACATCGTACTCTATGGGGAAAAATTAAAAGCTTTCCCTCTAAAATCAGGAACTAGGCAAGGATGTCCACTCTTACCACTTCTATTAAACATACTCACAGAAGTCCTTGTTAACACAGTCAGGGAAGAAAGAGATATCAAAGGAATCAAATTGGAAAGGATGATGTTTGCAGATGATATGTTGATGTACCTAGAGGCCCTTAGGAACTCTGTCCAAAAAATACTGATAATCATCAATCAATTCAGTAAGATAGCAGGTTACAAAATCAATACCCACAAATCAATGGTATTTTTCTTCACCAAAAAAAAAAGACCAAAGAAAGGAATAAATCTAACAAAGGCAGTGAAGGACCTTTTCAAGAAAACTATAAGACACTGTTGAAAGAAATAGATGACACAAAAAGTTGAAAGAACATTCCATGTTTATGGATTAGAAAAATAAATTTCATTAAAATAGCAATTCTGCCAAATGCAACCCATAGATTAAATGTGATTCCCACTAAAAATTCAAATAACATATTCTAAGGAAATATAACAACTTACTCAAAAAATTGTGTGGAAGTATAAAAAAAAAAAGCACAAATAGAATGGAGGCATCACAGTGTCTGAGTTCAGGTCATACTGCAAAGCAATAGTAGTTAAAACAGTGTGTTATTGGAACAAAAATGGATATATGAACCAATGGAATAGAATAGAGAACCCAGAACTTAGTCCACACTTGTATAGGCACCTTACATATAACAAAGCTGCCTAAACTGCCCAATGGAGAAATGGTTACTTTAAGAATGGTGCTGGCAAAACTGGACAGCCAACAAAAAGAACAAGAAGTAGGCAGAAGATATGAGTAGACAGTTCTGTAAAGAAGAGATACACATGATTCACAAATATAATTGAAAAGACCCAATTCACCCGTTACTAAAGAAATTCACATTAAAACCACATTGAGATACTACTTCACACTTGTTAGAATGGCCTTCATCAACAAAACAAGAGAGGGTAAGTATTGGAAAGAATAGAAAGAGAGGAACTCTATTGCACTACTGGTGGGAATGCAAACTGTTAAAACCACTATGGAGAAAAGTATGAAGGATCCTTAATCAAATACAAATGGAAATAATTTATGATCCAGAAATCCCATTCCTAGTCATTTACTCAAATGAGATAATAACACTAATTAGAAGGGATATATGTACTCCCTTGTTCATAGCTGCATTATTCACAATAGCCAAAATATAGAAGCAACCAAATTCCCTTCAACAGATGACTGGTTAAAAAAGTTATGAGACATATTCTCAACAGAGTACTTACTACTCAGAAGGGTGGGGGTAGGTAGCATAATGATTATGCAAATAGACTCTGATGCCTGAGGCTTTGAAGTCTCAGGTTCAGTACTCCATACCACCATAAACCAGATCTAATCAGTGCTCTGAAAAGAAAAAAATAAATAAAAGATAAAAAAGACAGTACTACTCAGAAAAAAAAAAAAATGGTACTGTGTCCTTTGGGATAAAGTGGACAGAATTAGAGATTATGCTTAGTGAAATAAGTAAGGAGATAAAGGACAACTACTGGATGGTTTCACTCATATGTGGAATTTAGAGAATTGAACCTGAAAAGAGACAAACAAAAAGTCAACCCATATCCAGACTGTGGACAGCTATAGTGGTAGTGGTGGTGGTGGGGGGGCATTTAGTTGTGGGAAATGTATGTTATTATAACCCTATTAATTTATAATCTATAAATCACTATTAAGTTAATGTGTCAGGGGGTGGGGAATAGATTTAATACTTTACAAGTTAATACTTTAGCACTGTTAACTACCTAGACTATAGCTCTGAGTATATGTATTTTCTTTATTTCTTTTTTTTTTTGCCTCCAGGGTTATTGCTGGGCAGGATCATAGGGGGAAAAAAGGACAAATATTTATAAATATAGACAGATAGTTATAGAAATAATAGTCAAGCCCTATCTGCAGCCTTAGGAGAATTATTGTAACTTCCAATGGAGAGACTGAGGATACAGAACTGTGGTGGTAGGAATGGTGCAGAATTATACTCCTGTTATCTTATAATTTTGTAAATCAATATTAAGTCACTAATAAAATAAATAAATAATTAGATAAATAAGAATAGAGAAAAAACATTTAGGTTTTATTCAAATGGAAATAATAAACAATTAAAAATCAGAGCATAAGGGCACTCTGAGCAGAGTATTAGATTGATAGGATTGAGTTTATATCTCAGCTGATTAATAGTTGATAAAATGTCATAATCCTAGTTATTATGTGATATGTAATACGTAGATTAAAGCATAGCAAGACCTCCATTACAAAGTGCTAATTGTGGGCATGAACAAGGAAACAAGATGTTCTCTGCGATATGCTTAGGTATAAAGACTTATAAGATTTTGTAATCTTTTTATTATGGAATGGGGTTTAGGAAAGGCAAAGTACTGCAAATAGGGTTAAAAATGTTAGCAAACACCACTCACTGAGGTTACAGGAAATCAGCATAAAGTAAGCCTACTTAATTAGGAAGCTGAATGCCTTTGTCTTACCTTGTTTTTAAAAACACAAATAAGATATTTCTTTATTATTTCTAAATATGCATAGGAGCTATTGACAAAACAAAATAAAAATCCTTTCATTGTTTGAAAGGACAAAAATGGGCTCAGAAATATATACTTTCTGGTGACTGAGAAAGCTTTATGTGCATTACTCCCTATGATATTGTCTTATTAGCATGTAGAATTAAAATGCAGCTCACCTGTAAACTTAAGCTAGTCAAATATAATAATGAAAAAGAAAAGATGAATACTATATGAAATGCAATCTATTGTCAATGTGGACACTTAGTGGGCGATATACTGAAGTCCCGTGCAATAATCACAGCCATAGTACTGTTTTCAATAAATTAACACAACTTAGTTTCTCCCTGATTTATTACTCAATCCCCACAGCTTCTATAAATCTTTATTCAGTCTGTATTCTAATTCTCCAATTTTAAAGTTGGCCCTAGCACTTATCTGAGTGGTGTGAACATCCACACTTCTACATTTACCTCTTAGCCACAAAATACCTAAATCAACCCCTGTAATTCAGGAAGCAACTGTGCCTTGTCAAGGCAAAAGACCTAGATCCCCATCTTGTCTAATAAATTATATCCTGAGACTTAATTCCCTGTCTGCATATTTTTTCCTGCATAAAGCTCTCCCAAACAATAAATCATCTTTCTGTCTTGTCCATCATGTATGGGCTCATTACTTCACACATCATAATTATAATCAACGAACAAAACTCAAGAGAAAAAATCTGAACAATGGAATGGTGCTTTTTTCTTAACATCAATGCAACTTGGTGTGATTAAAGCTTGTAATAATATAGATGGGTGCTCAGGATGATTTCCATGCAGTTCTCTTAACATTTTGCAGATATTATTAACAGGACCAACTACTTAAGGGGGAAATTTTCTCTTTTTGCCTTTAAGACTTCGAAGTCTGATTTCTTAAGTGCACAGATAACTTTAATACCTAAATTGAAAAATGAGAAGAATATCCGTAGGGAAAAAGGGAGCTTATTGCTGCCTCCCAGAAGTTCATCAAATGTTGTCACATATTTCTCTAACATTTTTGACTTGGTTAAGTGCAAATTTAGGTGAATACACTCTTTCTCCCAGGGTTCACAGTAACAGAAATATAATCTGTGTCTTCAGATTAATATATGCAGTTTTACAGTCTGAAAAATCTCAGGCAAATATTCCTTCCTAGGGGCAGATATCTGGACAAAATGACCTTACATTTCTGTTATGTGAAGACTGAGTTGTTGATATCTTTTTAAACACTCAAGTCTCACTTTATCTTAGTTGAATTTGTGGCATGTAATAATGTGAAATCTCCATTCACAGAATTTAAATCCTAAACAATAGTCCATACAATTAAGCATACAGTAAGAGTTTATTTAGTACTGTATTTTATCTATTATCAAGATAGAGTAGTATAAAGGTCAGTAAAACACACATTTTGTCTTATTAAGTTATATAGTTTTTTTTTTAAGTATTTACTTATTTATTAATGAGAAACATAGGAGGAGAGAGAAGGAGCCAGACATCACTCTGGTACATGTGCTGCCGGCGACTGAACTGAGGCCCTCGTGTGCCGCCTCCCGGGGACCACATATATAGCTTTATCAGTTAGAGGTCAATGCCTTAATATTCACATGATTATTGAAACACTGCCATGCGTGTCAGACCAAATGATTTTTCAATGTGTGATTTTGGCAGCAGTGTGTAATTCATTGATAACAGACTAGATCCCCTGGCCAATCTCAGTTTTTTGTTTCTTTGTCATTAACAGTGCCATTTCAAAAGATTTACAGATATCAGAGGGGAATTGAGAATAGCTCTCAGGCCACAGTGAAATCAGTCCTGACTAGCACATCTCTTTGCACAGATGAAGGAATGAGTTTACTTTCTGGCAAGTCTGTTGGTGAAGAACTTAGGATGCCTCTAAGTATAAGCAAAAACAAACAAATAAATACCAAACAAAAAGCAAGGAAGCATTAGTAATTACTTATAACTAAAAAGTCTTAGTAATGTTTAAATTGGTCATTTATTGACAATAAAATGGGGAGAGAACCAGAATATTATTCTGCATATGTGATTCCAGGGCTCAAACTTGAAAACCCAGGCTTGTGAGCCAGGTGCTTTAGCCACTGCATAGTATCGACAGGTACAAGCTTAATATTTTCAGAACTTAATTTGAATTAGAATATCACCATCCTGCAAAAAGAAAAAGCAAAACGCAAGCCAATGACCACCACTACCCCTTCAGAAAACAGCTGATACAAATGTTCACTATAGGGGCCAGGTGGTGGTACACCTGGTGGAGTACACACATTACAGTATGCAAGGAACCCAGGTTCAAGCCCCTGGTCCCTACCTGCAGAAGGAAAGCTTCACAAGTGGTGAAGCAGGGATGCAGGTGTCCCTCTGTCTCTCCCCCTCTCCATCTCCCCCTTCCCTTTCAATTTATCTGTCTCTATCTGATAATAAGTAAATAAATAAGTAAAATTTCACTATATGTCTCTTCATAAATGAATCAAGGCTGCCTCTAAGAGCTCTGTCCTCCACAAAGTAAGTCTGCTTTAGAATAAGTCATTTTCTTGACCAACTTACAAGAAAAACAGCAGACAGAGGAATGTGTCATGTGACAGTATGTTTGTGAAATTAGTAAAAATCCACATTGAGAAACTCTGCAGAGTAAATGAATATATCAATTTAAAAGGGAAAAAAAGAAGGAGTAAGGTACTGTCTCAAAGAGATGAGCTGATCACAACATGTGAGCTGTATTTGAGTCCAGCTTCAAATACAATCTAAAAGTAAACTGAACACTTATAGAATATTTTATAATGTTAAAGAATTATCGATTACTTCAGGTGTGGTAGTGGTTATTTTTAAAAGAATCTTTTCCTTCTATACCTATATATTCAAATATCTGCATATGAAATGATTTTCTGGTAATTTCTTCAAAATTATCTCAGTTAAGTAGAAACTTAGATTAGTAAATAGGGTAGGTGTTGATTGTTGAGAGTAAATTACAGATATCTGGAGGCTTGTGATACTGTTCCACTTGAAATGTGTTTGAAATTCTTAACTATAAGATAATTTTAAAGATGTAAAGTGTCCTCTTTCTTTCTTTTTTTCTTTCTTTCTTTCTCTCTCTCTCTCTCTCTCTCTCTCTCTTTCTTTCTTTCTTTCTTTCTTTCTTTCTCCTCCAACGTTATTGCTGGGGCTCAGTGCCTGCACCACAAATTCATTACTCCTAGAGGCCATTTTGTCCATTTTTTTTTTCTTTTTGTGACAGGACAAAAAATTGAGATAGGAGAGGAAGACTGGGGTTGGGGGGGGAGAGCGTGGTGAGAGAAAAACACCTTCAGACCTGCTTCACTGCTTGTGAAGCAACCCCCTCTAGGTGGGGAGCTGGGGGCTCAAACTGGGATTCTTACTTTGGTCCTTGCACTTCATACCATGTGCTCTTAATCCACTGCACTACCGCCTGGCCCCCATGTCCTATATTTTAAGAGAAGCTTTTTTGTTGCATGTGCTTCCCTTGTACTAAAAACTGATCATGTTTTTGCTACCCAGGAGACCAGATGAATTTCTTTGTTCAGCATGAGTATCTAACCATTGTGTATTGGACTGCATCTTCTTGCCTATGAATCCTTCACTTGTAACATGTACTTTGAGCAATTCATCAGCCAGAGAACAAAGAGTGATTGCATGTATTCAGTAGTAAATATAACAGTGTAATATATTAATAGTGGCTAACAATTAAAGTTTACTTTCTCAACACCATACATGTTAATTTAAATGGACTTATTTCATTAATACTTGCAGATATTGATGAAACGAGGCATACATTGTGAGATACCATGTGACACCATTATCAACACAGAAAACTAAAGCTTGTTGGAGTGGCACTGCCTTGCCCATGATCACATGGGAAATGGCAGAAATAAGACCACTCTTAGACCCAAGTTCTCAAGCCTTCCCCAAGAGCATTATAGACACCTGAATGACTATAGTGAGGTAGGTAGTAGGGGAAATGTTCTCCAGGAGATTTGAGATGATGCAGGAGAAGGAAGGTGGCTAAATCCAGACAATATTTCTACTCAGTCATTAGCCTTTCTGAGTCAGATGAGACATTTACTGAAAGTAATGACAGTTACATTTAAGTGAAAAAAATGCTACAATTCAACATTTTTTTTTCTCACATCTATACCAAAATAGTGAGGACCTGGAAAATTTAGAGGCAGGAAGAATAGAAAGGAGGAGGGCTCACTCATCAGAGGTGGCCACATGGCTCAGTGATAGAATGAATTTAAGAAAGTAAAAGTAAAAGGTGGGACCAGGCGGTGGTGCAACTCACACATTACAGTGCACAAGGATCCAGGTTCAAGCCCCTGGTCTCCACTTGCAGGGGAAAAGCTTCACAAGAGGTGAAGCCTGTGAAGCGACTACCCTGCAGGTGGGGAGCTGGGGTTCGAACCCGGATCCTTATGCCGGTCCTTGTGCTTTGCGCCACCTGTGCTTAACCTGCTGCGCTACAGCCCTACTCCCTGTGTTGGAATTTTTTGAGAGATGATAAGTCAAGAGATCTGCATAAAGAGTTGAGCAATATAGTGTCCACATTGATATCTTGTGAATAATTAGAATTATGAAAATAGAATTTGTGCACTGGCAGGAGATAGATTAAGGGAAATGGTCTAGTTTTTTTTTTTTCTTTTTTCTTCTTCTTCTTTACTTGTTGCTTCCAAATACACCAGACAAAATGTGTGTCAGCCTTTAGTAGATGTTCATGACCATTGTACTATTATTGATGGAGTCAAAACAAAGGAAGGGAGGTATGCTCAGAGAAGATTGATTGAAAACATCACCACTTCTTATACAGTCACAAAAGGAGGGTAGGTAAAGCACAAGAATGTGGAACCAATGTAATCGTAAAAGGTGTCAAATAGTAATTGAAAAGTGCTTATTGGGTGAAGAATATCTGAACTATATCATTTGACTTGCTTAATTCTTTTCTCATACACTCAGCAATGACAAATAGCACCTTGTTTTATTGTATATGTGTATAGTTTATTTCCTTGATACTTTCTCGACTCTGACAGTGGAATAAAGGCTCCATGAGGGTGGGTACATTTTTTCTTTTGTTTACCTGTGATTCTCAATGAGAAGAAAAGTTCCAGAAAAGTTGTCAGTTCTCTTTAAGTTGGTTTTGATGATCCATCTTCATAGAGCTCACAGCAAAGAACCAAACACTATGATCCTCTGTGACCTGTGTGAAAAATGCAGGAAGCTAGTTCAGCACAGAAGGAAGGTTCTGATATGTCAACTGAAAGAACGGCTCCTATAAAATCCCCTTGTCATGGAAAGAGAAACACGAGAGTTTATTATCTCTGAATATTTATTAAGCAGATCATTATACAGAATGACATGGAAACCAAAAGCAAAAGGAACACAGAATCACATCAGTCTTTCACTTCTACCTTCACCTAGCACACAACTCATAAAAAGAAAAAAAAAATGCCATGTATAATTTTGTTACTCTATTTACTCATATCCGGTGCCATTTAAGTGAAGGGGAGGGGAAAAAAACAAGCTGGAGTTGAATGACCATGCCATTCACAAACTGTACAGAGCCATTAGAGGCACTGGATGATTTTAAATATCTCTCTCTCTGCCTCTCTCTCTCTCTCTCTCTTTCTCTCTCTCTCTTTCTCTCTTTCTCTCCTCAATGAAAGTGTATACTCACTTTGTGAAGGAAATAAGTAGATAGTTCTCATGCAAAGCCTGAGGGTTGGAAGCATCACCCCTGCCAGTCTGTCAGTCTGTCTTACCACCAGGGCAAATACCACAACCCACCTGATCAAAACGTTTCCATTGCAAAGCAGCAAGAAATTGTCAGATATAGATGGCAATGCTGACTGCTCAATAGGGGGAAAAGGGGGCTTAAATTAGACTTCTATTAAAAGGATATTGCATATGTATTTCCACAATAATAACACCCAGGAAAAACGTTCGTCAAGAAGCAAGCAATTGGGTGAATAAATAAGCTTGTCTTTGTTCTTATCAATTAAGTTATTACATCAGTTGGAAAACCAGTGAATTATAATACAGATGTTTAATGAAACACTGCTGAGCCTATAAGTCAAACTCCTATTTTGTGGTGTGATTTTGGCTGCATAGTTTTGTGTGTGTTAAACCGTATTTATTAGCTGATACCCATTATTATTTTGAGCAAGGTATAATTCAGTTGTCAGGCTCCATCGCAGGCAAGGAGATTTAATCAGTAAGAGCCGCTTTGCTACTGAGTATAAAACAATGCGGGTTTCATGAAGCAATCACGGCAGTGGGAAAAATGGGATTAATTAGTATTGTATAAGAACAGGCAGCATGCTCATTAAAACCTTGTGAGGTGGCTCTTGATAAACTGCCACTTGATAGGACCGCATTAATGTGACAAGGCAAAGACTTCATTTCCAAATCCTTTCTGATGGTATCTTGCTTTTAAGTTACCTACTATGACCCTCCTTGGTGTTTGGAATACAAAGATCAAAATGACTGCCAGGGATCCCTGAGCCACCTGGACCGAGGAAGCCAGGCAAAGATAGGGAAGCTTCAAAGACAACTTTTTTTTTTTTTTTGAACTCACAGTCAAACATGAATCAATAGCTGCAAATGAGGCAGCGCCAGGGGTGGTGGATTTGCATTCACACTCTGCAGGTCAGGCGGAAACTAATTTGACGATTGGCAACCCACCTTAATGAAGGCTGCATAGAAATCCTCTGACTGTTTGTTTACCCAGGGCTGGTGGTGTTTGGAAATGTATTTGGCCTGAGAAAGGTAGCAAGGGCTCCAGGGAGTGGGGGTGGGGTGGGGGTGGGGGTGGGCACAAGAGAGTGGAGGAGAGGAAGGCAGTAACTCAGTCTGTTCTCTGCACGCTGCACTCTGCAGCTTCCCTCTTTAAATGTCCACTGACTAGTTGTTTGGATTTCCAAAGAGACACTCTTAGTTCCTAAAATGAAGACTTAGATTTCATTGTGCTTTGTTTTCACAGTAGAAATATCTGCACACTTGGGGGGGGGGGAGGGCCTCCATGAGAACAATCTACTTTGAGTGAGGAGTATTTTTTATATACTTTAGACTCCTTTTTCCTCTTTAAGCGTTTGATTTTATTCTCAGTAATGGTTTGAGTCACATTTCTGAGCTGTTCTTTGGGGGTGGGTTCTCCAGTTAACATCTGAGGAGATGCATTCTGAGCAGTTCGCCAGACCCATAGTTTGCTCAAAGGATTTTCCCTTACTGCATGCCCCAACTCTCATTGTCCTGGTGACTTTAACTAATACAGCATGTAAGGCAACTCCGCAATGAACAAGTATTTTCTGGTGTATTTTGAGGACTGAATCACTCAGAAACCTCCAATCTCTTACTCCAACATTACATATATATTCATGTATGTTCTTGTAAATTTCACCAGCACATTCAATTAATGCTTTCTACCATGAAACTCAAGTGTTCAGTTACAATTATAGGTTGTTTGCAATTGAGCTTGGGTAATTCCACTGCAATCTGCAGATTTGAGGCACTGGGCAAAAGTCAGGAGACCAGAACAGGCTAGATAGGATTAAGCACACTGCTCTATCAAGTGATGTGTTAAAATATTATTAATTTAAACCTTAACATCTCACTGTTGTGATCTGTGCCACATGATATAATGCAATATGACAGGCATTGAATTCATAGAAAATGGAATTCATCTCTCAACATTTCATACAAAATGAAAGCACAGAGACAGAGAGAGAAATAAAGGAAAGATGGACAGATAAATACCTTTACTGTTTTCTGCATCTGGGTGAGTCTGTCTCTCTCTTTCTTTCTCTCCTTGGAAGCATTATGATGATTATATAGCATCAGCCTGTTTGCACTGAGAACCTTATCTTATTTATTCCTTGGTAAGGCAAAAATAGTGAATATGCTCCTATTTTGCTTCTTTTATTTTAATAAGTGAGCTGCACAGGAGTAATATTCTGTAAGGGGGAGATGCAAGCATCACCATTTACGCATGACACAGTAATAGAAATTTTCTGCTCTTCTTAGTTTTATGAGAACCTCCTGCACAGACCCTACAACTCCTTCAAGTAGTGGCCACCTACTTGATTTATAATCCTTTGGTAGCGGAAGAGGTTAGCTAGGTAATTTAAATCACTAGATTTCACTAATGAACTAGGGCCAGGGAGAAAGCATTTTACATTGTACAGGCTCCATTTCACCTTCCTTATGCCCCACTTTCTTTATCTTCAATTTTTTACATTATTTATATAAAAAGGGAAATGGTTCTCTCCGAGGAAAATGAGTGAGAAAAACATCTTTACTGAGAGCAGATCTATGAAAACTCACTACAAGTTGGACTCCCTCTCAGTGCAACAAAAGAGTTGCTAGATTTAGCAAATACAAATATAGAGTGTACATTTATGTTTGAAAATCAGAGAAACAACAAATAAAGCAATGGTTGGAGCATAATTATGTTAAAATTTATTTGTTGCCTATCTGAAATTTAAATTCAGCTGGCTATTCTTTATTTTATCAGGAACTGTGAGTTTTTGTTTTGTTTTGTTTTGTTTTTTAATGAAAGGGAAAGAATGAGTGGGGCTTGTGTAGAGGTACACTCAGCTGAGCACACACTTTGCCTTGCACCAGGATCTTGGTTCAGTCTTCTGCTTCCCAACTGCGGGTGTGTGTGTGTGTGTGTGTGTGTGTGTGTGTGTGTGTGTGTGTGTGTTTGTGTGTGTGTCATGTGTCTTCCTTTCTTTCTATCTCTCTATTTCTCCCTTCCCTTCTCAGTTTTTCTCTGTCTTATCAGAAAAGAGAGACAGAGAGAGAGGGAGAGAAGCAATGACTCCCAGGAGCAGTGAATTCACTGTGTTGATACTCAGCCCCAGTGAGTGACTTGGTAGTAACAGGAAGGAAGGAAGGAAGGAAGGAAGGAAGGAAGGAAGGAAGGAAGGAAGGAAGGAAAATAAGAAAAAATAAGGAAAGAAGAAAGAAGAAAGGGAGAGAAAAAAGAGAGAAAAGAGGGAAGAAAGGAAGGAAGGAAAAGGAAGAAAGAAGAGGAAAAAGAGAGTGAGAAAGACCAAATAAAGCAGTGCTCATTTCTGCCAAGGAACAAGCATGGGGCTTCAAAGTCTTGTGCTTAGTCATTGAGCTAGCTCTCCAGTCCTCTGGAAATCTAAACTAAAAGGAAGCCAAATAAATAAATAAATGGAAGGTAAAAAAATAAGTTTCAATCCAGTGATGACATCATATATAAGTAGTAAATGCTTGGTAAATCTTGGGAAAACTCATCAAATACAGAAGCCTTAATGCGTTTTGCTTTCCACTTGAGGAATTTTATTTGCCAATTTACTAATGTGATGCATTGAGACTTGAAATAAAGTATTGACCACACTTTCTCCACATCTATAAGAAAATTTTAAGTGATTTTTCCTTCATATTAACCTCAAAAAATGTTGCCTACTGTTTCATTTTGAGGAATAAAGTTGTAAACTTATGAATTCCTAAAAAATCTTCACACTATGATCAAGTAACTCTAAACACACCCATTAGCTTCAGTTTCAAAAGAACACAATCATATATACATAAGAAATTGAGAATAGTTATTAAAATAAATATGTGTATGTTCATGACCTTAACAGCACTATTCACAATAACCAAAATGAAGAGGCAACCAAATGGCAACCAATGAATGATGATCTACACTTTGAATGGAATATTATTTAGCCATTAAAAGGAACAAATTAAAAATGCAGGCTAGAGCATGAATGATCTGGTGAAAATTATGCTTAAAAAATGAAAGGTTTTGGGAGTCGTCAGTAGTGCAGCAGGTTAAGCACACTTGGCACGAAGCGCAAGGACCGGCATAAGGATACTGGTTTAAGCCCCTGGCTTCCCACCTTCATGAGAGCCGCTTCACAGGTGGAGAAGCAGATCTGCAGGTGTCTATCTTTCTTTTTTCTGCAGGTGTCTATCTTTCCCCCTCTTTGTCTTCCCCTCCTCTCTCCATTTCTCTCTGTCCTATCCAACAATGACGACATCAATAACTACAACAGTAATAACCACAACAATGAAACAACAAGGGCAACAAAAGAGAAAATAAATAAATAAATAAATATTTTTTAAAAAATGAAAGATTTCATAGTGTATGATTCATTAATTTTAAAATTCTGTTATTTTTATCCTTTTAAATATACACTTGTTTACTATGAGAGAATAAGAGACAGAGGAACAGAGTACTGCTCTGTTCTTGCATAAAGTGGTCTTTAAGATTCAACTTATGGTCTCTGTGGTCTTATAGATAGTTCTACCAAATTGAGCTATCTTCTTAGCTTTTTTTAAATTGCATCTATATAAAATAGATGTAATTTAAAAATAGAGGGGGTAAGTCTGGTGAAACACAATCATGTTAATGGTTACCAGATGCCAGCTAGTAGGGAAAGAAATCAGGTGGATGGGAGTCGGATAGTGAAGCACTGGGCTAGGTGCACATAAGGATCCTGGTTCAAGCCCTGGCTCCTCACCTGCAGGGGGGTAGTTTCACAAGCGGTGAAGCAGGACTGCAGGTGTCTCTCTCTCCCCTTCTCTGTCTCTCCTCCTCTCTCTATTTCTTTCTGTCCTATCCAACAACAACAGCATCAATGGCAACAAATAGGAAAAAATGGCCTCCTAGAGCAGTGGATTCATAGTACAGGTACTGAGTAGCAGCAATAACCCTGGAGGAAAAAAAGAAAGAAAGAAAAGAAAAATGCAATGGATTCATAGTGCTGGCACCCTGCCCCAGCAATAGCCCTGGAGGCAAAAAAAAAAAAAAAGAAAGAAAGGAAGAAAAAGAAAGAGAGAAAGAAAAAAAAAAGAAAGAAAGAAAGAAAAGAAATCAGGTGGATATGAGAAATATTGCTAATGGGTACAGGTTTTCTTTCTAGTTGTTCAAAATGTCTTGAAAGTAAATAGAGGTGCTAGTCGCACACCATTACCAGTGCGTTAAAGGCTTTGAGTTGTTTTCGCTGAAATGGGTTATCTTATTTTATATACATGCCACTTTAATAAAAAGAGAAAAAAATAAGATAATCAAACACAAATCATTAATTTTAAGGAGAAGTTAGAACTTCCTGGTTGGTCATTGAACATATTATGGATTTATTTCCAATTGTAAATATCAGTAGATGGTCTCATTTTTCCATAGTGTTTATTGACTAGAAGACATTTTAAAAATGTATTTTATTTCATTTAAATGAAAGAGAGATGTACACGTGGCACAAAGTGCAAGGACCAGCATAAGGATCCCAGTTCGAGCCCCTGGATCCCCACCTGCTGGGGAGTTGCTTCACAGGTGGTGAAGCAGGTCTGCAGGTGTCTATCTTTCTCTCCTTCTCTCTGTATTCCCTTTCTCTCTCCATTTCTCTCTGTCTTATCCAACAATGACATCAACAACAATAATATTAACTACAACAACAAAACAATAAGGGCAACAAAAATAAATAAATATTAAAAAATTAAAAAAGAAAGAGAGATGCAGAAGGAAAGATACAGAAGGGTGAGGGGAGATCAGAACGCTACTCAGTTCTGGGTTATGGTGGTATGCCGGGCTAGCTTCACGGGCAGGAGACAGATGACCAGGGACTCATGGCTGAGCTGTATGCAGTATCTCTTCATTCATGCTGAATGCAGCACAATCTAAGCCAAGCTAAGCTAAACTAACTATAATCACAATCCTGTCCTTATATATATAATCGCCAAGTAGGGTGTAAACAGGATGTGATGTAGAGAGGGTGGAACGAAAAGAGATTGGTGAAAATCAGGGTGCGACAAGGAGAGGTGGCGGAGCAAAAAGACATCGTGAACCAGTGGGGATTAAACCAATGCCCTGCAGGCATGCCAGTGCTTAGTTAACAGTGGTTATGTAAATAGAATACAGTGTTAAGCAGGGGGGAATAAACCGATGAAACAGAAGGGGTTTTTCAAAGCAGAACTAGAAGCATACCAACAGTGGTACTAGGGATTGAACCTGTGAACTCAGAGTTTCAAGCATGAAGATCTCTTGCATAAGCAGTATTCTGTCTCCCCAGGCCACTGAAATACATATTTATATAAGTTTTTAACTGTGATATTCAGAGTTGAGTCCTTTATAAAAGGATCACAGGATCTTTGTGCAAATTAGAATAAAATGCATCCTGAGTTGTTGATCATCTGGGCACCATATAACACCTGAACAGGATATCTACCTTCAGTCTCAGATTGTGAAATCATCGGCAATATCCTTTGCCTGCAACATGTCACTTAATGTGCCTCCTGGTAGAATGCTAAAGCTTAAGCAAGTTTGAATACAATAGTGAATGTTATGAAACTTCAGAAGCAATTAAAATATACTAATTTTTTATGAATGCTCAAGAGTCAGTCTTTTGGTTCTACCCCCGGTAGAGGATGGGTAAGGGTAGTAAAATCAGTTTAGAACTCTAAGAACAGCACCTGGCAGCCAACAGAATGGCTAAAATTAATGATTGGCAATACCAAATGCTGAAGAAATAGCAGAACAACTGGGTCTTTCACACATTTCTGACAGGAGTGTCAACAGAGCATGTATGATATCACCACTGTGAAAAAACATTTATCAGTTTCTTACAAAGTTAAATCCACCTCAGCTATTATTCAGCAATTATACTCCCAGATCTTTATCCAAAAGAAATGAAAATTTATATTTACAAAACAACTTGTATAAGAACGTTCACTGCAGCTTATTCATACTTGAAAAATAAAATGAAAATAACCCATGTCAGCAATAGATTTGATAAACAAATTGTGTGTTCATATAATGGAGTTATGTTCAGCCATAAAAAGGAATGAACTACCTATACATGAAGTAACAGGGATGAATTTCAAGATATTATGCTCAGAGAATGGATTCAATTCCTGAAGAGAACTGTAACATGATTTCATTTCATGAAATTCAAAAATGAGCAAACATAGATGGGAATAGAAGTTAGAGAAGATGGCTCTGGGGGGTACAAAACATAGGAGAACATTCTAGAATGTTGGTGGCACTTTAGTAAAAGGTTGGGAAAGATTTTATGTAAAAGTCCAGAGAGTAAATATTTCGGAGATTGAGTTCCACATATTGCCTATTCTGCTTTCTTCTTGTTTATTTGTTTCAGTAACCTTTTAACATGTAAAACCATTCCTGGGGCCCAGCAATGGCTTATGTATTACAGTACTCAAGGTCCCAGATTCAAGCCCTGGTCCCCAACTACAGGGGGAAGTGTCATGAGCTGTGAACAGTGCTGCAAGTATCTTTCTTTCTCTCTCCCCTTTCCTTCTTGATTTCTCTCTGTTTCTATCAAATAAATAAAAAAAATAAATAAACAATAATGCCGGGAGAGCCTGAGGGTGCTTCTTCCTGAGCAAGTGCTCTCTGGATTGGTGAGAACTCAACTGGAGCCAACCTAGGCTGCTGCGTGGTAGAGGGATCAGGAACTCGTGCCAAGCTAGCATCGCAGGAGATAGACTCTGGAACTCTCGGAGCCGGAAGGCAATCCCCACTGTGTTAAAATAGAAGAGCAGCTGTATATATACTTGCCAAGTAGGGTGAAAACAGGATGTGACATAGAGAGGGTAGAGCTAAAAGAGACTGGTGGAAATCAGGGTGACTATGAGAGGGGAGGAAGCAAAAAGACATCATGAACAAGTGGGATTAAACCAGTGCCTTGCAGGCAAGGCAGTTCCTAGGTAACTGGTTATGTAAATAGACCACAGGGATAAGCAGGGGGAAGCTGGCATACTACCAAACATCTCCCCCTTTCTTTTTAACTAATGGCCATAGTATCAGGAGTGTGGGGTGAACAGAAACCTATATTGTACAGGCATTTTCAAAAGAACTGGCATAAGACATGTAGGAACAAGTAAGAGAGCAGCAAGAACCAGTGTGATGCCAAGGGGAGGCCTGAAGTGGCGTTTCCTGCCTCAAAGGGCAGTGCCTAGCTGGCAAAAGGGCGTTTCTTGCCTCTGGGGGCATCTATTGCCTCTGGGGGGGGGGGTTCATGCATCAAAGGGCTTTTCTTGCCTTTGTGGACATCTGTTGCCTCTGGGGGCATTTCATGCCTCAAAGAGTGTTTCCTGCCTCTGTGCGCAGGACTTAGTAAGGCAAAGGGGGTTCCTACCTCTGTGGACAGAGCCTGCAGGTGAGGGGGCATGGTCTATAGAGTCCCAAGGCTGCTGGCTGCAAAATCCATGGACTGCTGAGGACAGTGTTTGAGAAACCCAACAGCGTAAAGGGAAACAGCTGTAAAGTTGTGTAAAGTTTCCAGGAGGTTTACCAGTAAGTCCAATAGAAGTGTCAGTCCAAAGCAGATGACCATGGAAGAAATGCCAGGGGATGAAATGCTGCACGTCTGTCTTGATGGGAAAGGTCAGCCACCGGAATTCCACTTTTCTGCAGAGAATGAGCTTTGGAGTCTGTGAATCTGTTTCTTCAGGTCATGCCAGGTCACATCATTGGTTTCCAGGGGGGTGCATTGTAGTCATGCCATTTTTTGGGCTATGTCAGAGAACAGGGGTCCAAATGGATTTCCAGGGATTTCATTTGAGCAAATGCTTTTTCAAGTGAATAGTTGACAGCTGAAATTCACTTACTTGTCAAACAAAACTTGTAGCAGATTAGAAGTTTACTATAATTGATAACTCCATTATAATTGGAAGTCCTTTCTAGTATGATTTTAAGGTTGTTGAAACAGTTTAAACTCAATAAAATGTGGAAAGGTAAACAGAAGAACCATCATTAGAAGCCTCAGGCATGAGAATCATTAGCATAATCATTGCACTATCTACCCCACCCATAACTCATACAGTTTTCAGGATTAAACGTTTCAGATTTATACCAAGATGTAAAAAAAATCAAAAGAGAAAAAAACAATTTTTTTGGACTGTTTCTGGATGTCTTTAGAAATCATGGCTGCATCCAGCATTTTTTTTTAAAGTCAATGTCATACAAAAATTCAGTCATTCAAATCACTCTCTTATAAAATGCAATTGAAAGCAGACAGCAAACTTAAGATATTCTGAGAGAACAATGAGGGGGGAATCGAGAGAAAAGTGGTAGGCAGTTTTTGCTTCTTTCACCTTGAACCAGATTATCCAGATCTCACCATGTAGCATCATGAGTCCCCGGAGGGTGTCCTAGTCCAAAAAGCTCCTCGAAATTCCATTTAGGGTGCTTCTGACAGTTCCTGCTAGATTGCTGCAGGCACCCATTTTTAAAAGCGTCTTCCCATTGAAGAAAGAATTGAATTAGGATGATAGAACTAACCATGTGTCTCCATTCTTGGGGACTGCCAGGGTACTGGAGAATGCTCTTCTAGTTAGAGTAGTCCTTCTCCAAGGGAAATATGTGAGAGGAAGTCCAGAAAGTCCAAGGAGAAATTTTTGCGCATCTCCCAAGCTCTACAATCACAGTCATAAGAAACCAAAGTGTTGCCCAGAGCAAAATACAATCCTTCTCCTCGGGAAACATGGGAGAGGGAATCCAGAAAGTCCAAGCAGAAATCTCTGTGCATCTTCCAAGCTCTAGGATCACAGTCATAAAGAACCAAAGTTCCTGGTCAGGGAACCAAAGTGTGGCCCAGAACAAAATATTCCAGAGTCAGAGAAACTGTCTCATGAAGAAAGAGTAGAGGTTTTGGGAAACCTCTTCATAAGTAGAAAGCCAGCTCATGGTGGATGGGTAGCCAAGTTTACTTATCTGGGGGATGGGTGGGTTAGGTCCCATGTCGGTTGGATGCCATATGCCAGTCCCTGTTTGGGCGCCATTGTGCTGGGCTAGCTTCGCGGGCAGGAGACAGAGACAACCAGGGACTCATGGCTGAGTGGTACACAGTTCAGTCTTTATTCATGTGGAACGCAGCACAATCTAAGCTATCTCTAATCACAATCCTGTCCTTATATATCCTGAAGTGGAAGTGTCAGGTCCGAAGAATATGTATGTAGGATAGGTGGTGGGGAGAAGGAAAAAGTGTGCAAAACAATGAGGATTAAACCAATGCCCTGGAGGCAGGGCGGCGCTTAGTTAACAGTGGTTATGTAAATAGAATACAGTGTTAAGTAGGGGGGAGTAAACCAATGAAACATAAGGGGTCTTAGAAGCAGAATTTAGAAGCAGACCAACACAATAAGATATAATAAAATACAAAATAAAAACCATTCTTAGCTAATATTTATATAAAAGCATTTGCCAGGAAGGATTTGTAGTTTTGTTTTTTTTTTCCTCTAGGGTTATTGCTGGGCTTGGTGCCCGCACCATGAATCCACTGCTCCTGGAGGCCATTTTTTCCCCTTTTGTTGCCCTTGTTGTTGTAGCCTAGTTGTGGTTATTATTACTGCCATTGTTGATGTTGTTCGTTGTTGGATAGGACAGAGAGAAATGGAGAGAGGAGGGGAAGACAGAGAGGGGAAGAGAAAGATAGACTCCTGCAGACCTGCCTCACCACCTGTGAAGCGACTCCCCTGCAGGTGGGGAGCTGGGGGCTCTAACCAGGATCCCTACGCCGGTCCTTGCACTTAGCGCCACATGCGCTTAACCCACTCTGCCACCGCCTGACCTCTGGATTTGTAGTTTTATAGTAGATTTATAGTTTGACAGTCTCCATTCTGTATGGGGTGTTGGGCACAACAACATATACATTCATCACAACTTCCATTTACTTAAAATATGTGTGTATTATTGTATGTATTTCTTAGCAAAACACAGAGCAGAACTTGGAAGTTAAATCTTCGATGTTAGCAAGTATCATTTAAGCTTCACAAGAACAATGTATTTATATAATTTTTACTATAAAGAAGAAAAAAACATTCTTCCACATTGTATAAACAAATTTAAACAATATATTTTAGGACTATCATTATGATTCCCTCAACTCCCTAGTACTATCTAAATACATATTTCCATTGACTTCCCACAGAGATACTTTGATTGACTTGGGCAGTATCTCAAACCAGGGGACTTTCCAATCCAGAGGGAGGGATATATTCTTAGACCTCTAGAAGTTCTTGAATTCTGTCAGAAAAACAGGTATATGTGATGAACCAAACTGTCTACTTCACCTGATGCCTAGCTGAGAAGTAACCTTCTTCCCTCAAGACCATTTTGCTTGATGAATTACTACATCTTCATTCCCCAATAGAGTCCTTTCTGATGCCAATGCTTAGAAGAAAATGTTTTGAAGAAGAATTCTTAACATTTAAGATCCACCAGATAACAATTTGAAGCATTTTCAAGGGATGAGACACTATGGGGGAAACTACTTTCTGTACATTCATATTGATTTCTGTACACATTTTTTACTCACATTGAAGTAAAATGGAGCCAGCAGTTCAGAACTGCTTAGCCAAACAATATAAAGAAGTACTCTTCATGTAGAGTAGAGAATTTTACCCATTTCTAGGAATACCACAAACCCTGGTATTTGGGATTGTAACAAGTATCAGTATAAAAGCTCTTTGCTAACTGAATCATAAAAGGACACTGGAGTATGATCACCACAAATTAAAGTATAGCTTCTTACTTTTTTCTTAAATTCCCATCAGAGTGTTTAAGTAGAGACTGTGATGGGTCTACTATACCTAGCCATTTGCTTCCTGTAGTTAAATTATTCATGTCTTTTTTTTTCCCTCCTCTCATGTATGTGTATGTGCTTATGATAACAAACAAAATGAACTGAAACTCTTTGATGAACAATATTTTACATAATTTATTATGTATGTAACTATCCTAAAGAAGTTAATGGTCCTTTGGACAGATAAGATAAGCAAGTTCACCACCATCATTCTATTCATTATTAACTTGGCAACAGGTATTATTATATCTAGCCATGCAATAAATGCTTTAAACACCATATTCATTTAATTCTTTCCATAACCTTAGGAAATAGATACCACTTCATGCCTATTACATCTATGTAATAATTGAACCCCATGAGAAGGGTGAATATTTCACTTCCAGAGTAAAATATGGAGTTAGAACTAGAATGCAGTTTCAACAGACTCAAAATTTTATCGTCTTAACCTATGTCTTTTACTTTATTTTCAACTACAACTAAAAGCAAAAGCAATGGTGGAACAACAAATAGTATCTTATATGCCAGAAAAGTAAGATGATAAAGTACTGGAATGAAAAAACTATAAATTAAGACTTCCTCTTTTCTTGGAAACAGGAATAATGCAAGATATTCAAAGACAGGCAAAGAGGACCTTTCATAAAGAGACCCTAACTTCTATGAGATAGATCCCTAGAAAGGCAAAAACAACAAACATTAAAGTTATGGTTATCTCTTTGACTAAAACAATTTCAATTCATTTATTGTCAAGTATTACCCTTTTATAGATGTGCTGGTATGTTACAATTGATCAAAATATGATAATGTATATTTTTTTAGAAAACACTTTTCAACAGTGGAAATAAGAATATGTTAACAAACTTTGGGAAACTATTCTTATTACATTATAAGGAACACTACAATTTTTATTGGGAAATGGAATAGGGTACTATGTCTTGGATACAAACTTGCACATTTTATGTGCATGAAGTATGATGGGGAGCAAAGAGAATAAAGGCATGCAGAATAATCCAGAAGGAGAACTATTCTAGAAACATTGACCTTGCTTCAATTCTCTTCTCTGTGTTTGGCAACTGAGAACTGAATAGCTTCCCTAAGCTGCTGGGTGTTATGTGGTTAGCAATAGATGTGTGCCTGTGAAATGCCCTGGTGGCCCCATAGCTGGAACTTCCATGTTGGAAGGCTCTAAAGCCTCCCCTCCTGAGAGGAGCTCTAGAAAGCTGGAGAGGAGCTGTTCTCTATGCTATCTGTTTCCCTGAAAACCTTCCCCACTGTTCTCCTGGATCTATAGCTACTGTTTTATTTAGAGACTAGCATTCAGTTGAGGCAGTTGCTTGATGGCAGTAAAAAATGAGAAAATGGACCACTATAACTACTAGAGCACACACACATCCTGGAATGAATAAGGGATCATTGGGATGATTTCCAGACCCCTGGTCACTTTCTCTTGTAGCCAATCAGCACCTCAATGATTACAATGATTGCTTAATTCCATTCTAGTTATGACCTGAATTTTTGCCTTTCATTTGTTGTTCTGTTGCTTTTAGTGTTTAACTTTGCTTCACCTCATGGATGGATGTCAATGCACGGTCACTTTTCCTCAGGTAGGTTTCCCATAATCACCTCTTAAATCTCCTGCTAGTATTCTCCCTCAAACGTCTACCTATTTCCTTCATAGCTATAAACGGAATCCATAAACTGTTATTTATGGTCTTTTGTTATTCTCTTTTTGCTTTGTCTCCCTAAATTGATGACAGGCTCTATGAGGGCAGGAATGATGATATATATATATATATATATATATATATATATATATATATATACTGAAGCATATCTAATGAGTGATAATGAATAAATGAATACTTGTACAGTAATCAGTAAGTGGATAATATGAAAATTCTTGAAAATGCATTCAACTGAAAAGTAACTGATGTCTGATGCAAATATTTAGCATGTTGTATAGTTAACTGGAAGGTTAGAAGTTCGAGTTCAAACAGAATTGCATTCACTTTTGTGGTCCAGGATGTGATGGAATAGATAAAACTCTGAACTCACAAGCACAGAATTCTGAGTTCAGTCTCTAATGCTACTTGTGCCAGAGTGATGCTCCAGTGATCTCTCTTTATCTTTAATTAGTAACAAAATACATTTTAAAATAAAAGTAAATATATAATAGAGAAAAAAACATAGTTACAGCTCTGCCTGATTTATTAAATTTCCCTGCATCTTAAGAAAGTTAATAATATATTTCTAATTAAATAGTGTAGGGAGAATGATGTAAGAAATTGATGGTGGGAGTAAATTGAAAGTTTGCAGGATATTTCTCTTTTTTAAAAAAATTTTTATTTATAAAAATGAAACATTGACAAAACCATAGGATAAGAGGCGTACAACTTCACACAATTCCAACCATGAGAAATCTGTATCCCATCCCCTCCCTTGATAGCTTTCCTATTCTTTGACCCTCTGGGAGTATGGACCCAAGGTCATTGTGGGTTGCAGAAGGTTGAAGGTCTGACTTCTGTAAATGATTTCCTGCTGAACATGGGCGTTGATAGGTCAATCCATACTCCCAGCCTGTCTCTCTGTTTCCCTAGTAGAGGAGGGCTCTGGGTAAACAGAGCTCCAGAACACATTGGTGGGGTTGTTTGTCCAGGGAAGTCTGGTTGGTATCATGCTAGTATCTGGAACCTGGTGGTTGACAAGAGAGTTAACATACAAAGCTAGAAAAATGATTGACCATTCACAGACCTAAGGGCTGGAATAGTGCAGATGAAGAGTTGGGAGGGGGGGTCCTCCATTTTGTAGATAGCTAGTAGGCCTATTTTAGTTAAATTACAAAGGACCTGTGGTTATACTAGGTTTTTTGTTTGTTTGTTTGTTTTCCTTTTTATTTTTGCCCCTGAGCCTGATATGCCATTGGATCCAAGTTATTGTCTGGGGAGATGATGTCATGACTGGGGAAAGGGCCAGAAAGCTGGGTCAGGGAAGAGAGTAACTCCCTAACATGGAACAGGGTATAAATATTGTTGTCAGAGTAGCGTCGTGGGAGAGAGAGATAACCCAGGAACCAAGGCTGAGGCGGCAAGGCAATAAAAATCTTTATTCATGCGAGTGCACCAGAGTCTGGCAGGAGCACACCTAGTTAAGTTATGCCATGTGCACCAACGACAAAATGGCTGGTGTTTGCCTCTCTGTCTGCAACCACACCCATGGGAGTGGCTTGACAATCCATACATAGTTAGGATACTGGTGGAGAAAGGCACCTCCCCAGCAATGCTTGCTAGGGGTTCAACTGCTAGGATAGCAATACCCTGAAGGGAATTAGGAAGGAGGCCTTTAGTCATATGTAAGACAAAGCAGAAGATTGATATGCAGATAATAAAGAGACTGGCCATACTAGTATGGAAATAGGGTGGAGCAGGCTTAACAAAGCTGTCAGCCCAGTGGGAAGATGCATTTTGTGGGGGAGGGAAGACTTACATGGCCTCCATCCTTCTGAGGTTCATGTGTCCCCCTTTTTTTGCTCAACCCCTCCGTAGAGAGAGAGAGAGACTTACCAGGTGAACTCACCTCATAGGTTAAGCTCTGCCAGGCTCTACCACCTCCCCACAATTTCCCAACATATTGTTGACTGTAAACCCCGTCGATTTGATGTGATCTGGGGCCCGCAGTATATTTCAATTAGGCACTTCTCTAGCTAATACTCTTATTATCTAGAAACCAGGAGAAAGAGAAGATTTCAGGACATTTACATTTCAAATGCTAAGTGGGTAAATCCAAAGAAGAAAGTCCGAGCAAACAAAGAGACAAAAAAGAAGAGAGGAAAGAGGCAGTTCTGTAAATATATAACTTCCTTCTTTCAACTACTCACTGGAGACTTAAAAATTCCATAGGATTTTTTTTTTTTTTACAGTGGTGCTGGGGATTGAACCTGAAATCTCAGAGCATAAGACATGAAAATATTCTTGCGCTAACAATTATGATATCTCCCCAGATGATTCCATGGAAGTTTTTTCTTTGGCATACCTATATGGAAAGATGTCAGTGGGAGTCCAGAGGTAGTGCAATGTTTGTGCACAAGATCTTGCATGAATTGAAATAAGTTCCATCCCTGGCACCACTAAATATGAGAGCTGAGTGATGCTCTGGCCGCCACCTCCACCCCTCACTTTCCCATCTCATTGTCTATTTCCAATAAAAATTATAAATAGGCTTCCTAATTTTTTCAAAATGAAGACCCCCAAATATCTCCTTTTATATTCTTACTTTTAGGCTCCTGATTACTAAATTATTTGTTCTGCTTTATATCTTAATGCTTTTCAGCCACCAAGTTGCAGATGCAACCATGACACCAACCTGATTTCCCTGGGCAGGCAACTTCACCATTGAGTCCTGGAATGCCATCTCCCCAATGCTATACCAGACTAGGGAAAGATAGGAACAGTCTGGGAGTATGAATTGACTTGTCAATGCCCATGTCCAGAGAAGCCAGACCTCCCACCTTCTGCACCCCATAAAGATCTTTGGTCGATAATCCCAGAAGGAAAAAGAATAGGTTAACTTCTTAATGCTATCCCCGTCAAGATCCCAACCATATTTTTAGGAGAGTAGAGAAAATGCTACAAATGTTTATCTGGAGCCAGAAAAGACCTCTAGTTGCCAAAATAATCTTGAGAAGAAAATACAGAACTGAAGGCATCACAAATTGTATTATAGGGCCATTGTCATCAAAACTGCTTGGTACTGGAACGTGAACAGAAACACTGACCAATGGAATAGAATTGAGAGATAAGAAGCAAGCCCCCACACCTATGGACATCTACTCTTTGACAAAGGTGCCCAGACTTTTAAATGGGGAAACCAGAGTCTCTTCAACAAATGGTATCGGGGAAAAAAAAGGTTGAAACATGCAGAAGAATGAAACTGAACCACTATATTTCACCAAATACAAAAGTAAATTCCAAGTGGATCAAGGACTTGGATGTTAGACCAGAAACTGTCAGATACTTAGAGGAAAATATTGGCAGAACTCTTTTCTGCATAAATTTTAAAGACATTTTCAGTGAAACTAATCCAATTACAAAGAAGACTTAGGCAAGCATAAACCTATGGGACTACATCAAATTAAAAAGCTTCTGCACAGCAAAAGATACCACTACCCAAACCAAGAGACCCCTCACAGAATGGAAGAAGATCTTTACATGCCAGACATCAGACAAGAGTTTAATAACCAAAATATATAAAGAGCTTGCCGAACTCAACCACAAGAAAACAAACAAACCCATCAAAAAATGGGGAGAGGACATAAATAGAATATTCACCACAGAAGAGATCCAAAAGGCCGAGAGAAACACATGAAAAAAATGCTCCAAGTCTTTGATTGTCAGAGAAATTCACATAAAGACAACAATGAGATACCATTTCACTCCTGTGAAAATGTCATACATCAGAAAAGGGAATGGCAGCAAATGCTGGAGAGGTTGTGGGGTCAAAGGAACCCTCCTGCACTGCTGGTGGGAATGTCAGTTGGTCCAGCCTCTGTGAAGAACAGTCTGGAGAACTCTCAGAAGGCTAGAAATTCACCTACCCTATGTTCCTGCAATTCCTCTCCTGGAGATATATCCTAAGGAACCCAACACACCCATCCAAAAAGATCTGTGTACACATATATTCTTAGCAACAAAATTTGTAATAGCCAAAACCTGGAAGTAACCCAGGTGTCCAACAACAGATGAGTGGCTGAGCAAGTTGTGGTATATATACATAATGGAATACTACTCAGCTATAAAAAATGGTGATTTCATCATTTTCAGCTGATCTTGGATGGAGCTTGAAAAATTCATGTTAAGTGAAATAAGTCAGAAACAGATGGATGAATATGGGATGCTCTCACTCTCAGGCAGTAGTTGAAAAACAAGATCAGCAGAGAAACACAGGTAGAACCTGTACTGTAGTTGGTGTATTGCATCAAGGTGAAGGACTCTGGAGTGGGTGCAGGGGGGGGGGGAGATTACAAGTCCTTCAGAGGGCCTAGTGGGGGTTATATTGTTATATGGAAAACTGAGAGATGTTATGTATGTACAAACTATTGTATTTACTGTTGAATGTAAAAAATTAATTCCCCAATAAAAAAATTTTAAAAAAAAGAATAGGGTAACTTCCAATGGAGGGGATGGGATGTAGAACTCTAGTGGTGGGAATTGTACCTCTCTTATCCAACAGACTTGTCAATCATAACTAAATCAGTAAAAAAGATGGCAGATAGCCCTTAAAAATTGTTAGACTAGAAGACTGGTCAACATTAAAATACAAGTCTTAGATATCTAAGGTACAAAAGTCCCCAGGTTCAATTTCCAGGATCATTGCACCATCATATTCCAGAGTTGAATAACACTCTAGGCTCCCTCTTATTATTATGTGTGTGTCTGTCTCTGTATATATACTATGTATACATATATAACATGTATATATGTATACATACACAATACATGCATGTATACATGTCTATTAATATGTATTGTAACATATATATTAATTTATCAAGGAAATCTATTAGAGGGAGACATAGCTCCACTCTCATATAGGAGTATTAATTCATTTCAAATGTATAGTAAACAACAATGAGAAATCAATGGATGATTCTTACAGAAAAGTATATTTTGGGCAACTGGAATTGGATTTATTCTTTGCAAAACACTGAAATATTTGGTCAGTGAAAAAACTCAGTAAGACTGATATGCATGCGTATTCATGCAGGAAAAAGAACACAGAAAAATCAAATTAGCATATTAACAAAAATGCTCACAAAATATTTGTTAAAATAAGGTAAAATTTAGGGATATATAGTTCATAAAGAACCAGAGTAACCTACCTACTTCCCCACCTCTAAAAATTTTCCAAAAATTGAACAGCCATGAGACATTTAATGCCTGATAATTTGCTGGTGATTTATTAAAGGTAGAATGAGACTTATTACAAGAAACTAAAGGTAAATATATTCTATGATTAAAAAAAAATGATACCCTGTCAAGCCTCTCAGTTTCCAGATTCAACTCCCAGCACCTAAGTCTTACCTGAGCAGTGCTCTGGTCTCTCTCTCTTTCTCTCTCTCTCTCTCTCTCTTTCTTCCTCTCTCTCTGTCTCTGTCTCTCTCTCTGTCTCTCTCTCTCCCACTCTCTCTTTCTTCCTCTCTCTCTCTCTCTCTGCCTCATTAATATAAAATAAATAAATTTCTAAGATGATCTCCTGTCAAATTCTCTGTTTTACAAGATTATGTAGTCAGGAGATTATATTATAACACTTTGGTCTTCACACCTGAGAGGGATATAATTGACCAAATCTAGATTTTTGAACCAATAAGAAATATATTTTTGTCTTGTTTCTATCCCAGGAATTCAGTTCCCAAGGCATCAAAGTTCGACATCCTTGAGGAAACACTCACAAAAGACATGTCTCTGATATCTGATTACTGTAAAAAATGGCGACTAATCCCTAGCACTGCAAAAATGGTATCATCTGTTTTCCATCTACACCAGGCCTCGGCCTCGCGTGAGCTTAATGTGCAGCTTGGCGATACGAGAATCCGGCATGAAGCCCAGCCAGTCTATCTTGGCGTTACTCTCAATCGCACTCTGTCATTTCACGAACATCTCATAAAAACTGCAGCAAAGGTGGGCGTGAGGAATCACATCATTGCAAGACTGGCCAGCTCCTCATGGGGCACGAGCGCTTCCACACTACGATCATCATCTCTGGCATTATGCTATTCCACTGCAGAATACTGCGCCCCAGTATGGTTCCGTAGCCCCCATGTCCACTTGGTCGATTCCAAATTATATTCCTCCATGAGGATAATTTACGCGGATATCTTCGCCCACCCTGTCCAATGCTTGACGTCTCATCACCCAATCTGGTCCCCTACGCCTACACTGAACTTCTCTGTTCCAGACTCTTGGAAACAGAGTTGGCAGTCAGCTGAGGTAAAGAACAAACACCTCATCACAGACCCCTGCAGGCGTCAACTGGGCTTTGACCTAGCACGTTATGATTGGGCTCTCCTCAATCGCTATTGAACAGGCCATGGCCGGTGCGCCGCTATGTTCCATCGCTGGGGAGCCAGAGACAACCCGAACTGCCCCTGTGGCTACAGACAGACTATGACCCACATAGTCAACGACTGCCACCTCTCCAGATTCAAAGGAGGTCTCGAAAGTTTACATCAGGCTCAACCTGAGGCTGTTGACTGGCTATGGAAGAAGGGCAAACGCTAGAAGAAGAAGAAGTTCCCAAGACTAAGAATTTCTTTCAAGTGTTAAGTCCAACAACAAAGGTGAAATAATTCTTTTATTATTTGTAACAAAAACCTGACCATACCTGAGTTTGTTCATGAGAGGACTTATAAAAACTCCCTAAACATGAAAGGGGACGCAGTTATCAGTTTAGAGAACTAGAACTCTTAAAACCCCCAAACTCCTCAGAGCAACAGAAAAGGAGCAAGAGATTGGGTTTACTTATCAATGGCCAGTGATTTAATCAAGCAAGCCTACATAATGAAGTCTTTATAAAAACCTTAGCCAAATGGGGTCCAGAGAACTTGCAGGTTGGTGAAACACATGGAGATGCTGGAAGAGTGACAAGTGAGGAGACTTACTCTGCTCCTTACCCCCATAACACAAAGGTTGCATCCCTTCCACCAGGTTATTCCTCAGTTGTGTTACTTTGTTTCCCCTATCCTATTCTTTGAAGACAGCCTCCACTCACATCCTATGAAGATACTTCCTACCCAAGAGTGAGGTGGACTAAACCTTTTTGTTTCAAAGATGAGTGACCCCTGGTCAAACCAAATGGAGTTGTTTTCCTCATTGGTTACATTGAATAATTGGGGGGTAGAGAGAAATAAAACCCACAGTGAGTTTTTCTGAGAATTAGGTCTATCCAAAAAGATGTCAATAAAAATAATTTATACGTTCTAAGTCTAGGAATTAATTAAAAACTTTGTATATAAAAAATAGTCAAACCTATAGAACTGTGATTCACTGGTAGGAAGACATGGGAAGTCTTTATTATTGAGAAGCATCAACCCTAGAGAAAAGAGGATTTCTTCTCTCCAATGCCTATTCACCAGTTCTAGAGAATACACCAAGCAGTGAGAAATTCTTGTTAGGAAGTCACACCTGGATGAAGTAAAGTAACAAAAATAACTGGTGTTATTGAGAGAAGCCCATTCTAGACTGTATTTCTTAGAATAGGCAATTATATTTAAATCTCACCCCCTACGTCCACCCCCCCCCAAAAAAAAAAAAAAAAAAAAAGCCAAACATCCATCCTCACTCTCCACCCAGAGATTTTTACTTTAGTATTCTACTCCAAACCCAGTCAAATCTTGCTTTGAGTGATCTTTGTAGAAATCCTCTCTTCCATTCTGGAGATTTTAGTCTTCTTAATGGTGAATTATGTCCAATAAAATGGAGGTATATGACTCTATCTCATGTGACTTCTAATAAAATTCAAGCCAAAAGTCCTAAGTGGAATCTTGTTTTGGAGAGTGCACACATCTGCCAAATAAATGCTGGTTTCTAAAACATCTCATAAATGGAAATAACAGTTAGTACATCTAGTTGGATTTAAGCCAAGAGCTTTGCAAAATGATTTTTTTCATGTGAATTCTGTTGTAATACTTTCCCCTTCAAACCACCCTTTCAAATCCCCACAATCTCTATGAATAGATTTGAAACCCAATTAGAAAAGCAGTTCAGAATTTACCAGGTTTAGGAATAAAGACTATGCTTGAAAATACACCACAAAAGAGAACCATCACATTTGATGGACTGTGTTAGGTCCTACAGCCCAATCTGTGGCCTAACCAGGGGGTTGTTCAGACAATAAATGAAACAAAACTTCTCAGTAAGTACTAAATCCATTAAAGATTTGTCATACTCTACAACTGAGTGTCCTTTGATTGACAAAGGTTAAGCATTCAGATGAAAACAAACCTAGTTCCACGAGCTATAATATCTTCATGAAATCTATCAAACAGAAATATAATGTGGAGTGAATATTTTAAATTAGATTCAATCTAGGCCGAATTAAATCTGAACAAAGAACTTGACCCAAACTATAAGGCAACCTCCAAATTAAATCAAAATACTTAAACACCATCATTTTGCCATACAAATAAACTAAACATTTTCAATTTCAAAAGTTAGTGTTTTCCAAAGCAAGTAAAATTTACTTTGTAATTCCAAACAATAAAATATAAAGGCATCAGTTAAGAAGAAGTATTTTGGGAGTCGGGCGGTAGCGCAGCGGGTTAAGCACACATGGCACAAAGCGCAAGGACTGGCATAAAGATCTCTGTTAGAGCCTCCAGCTCCCCACCTGCAGGGGGATCGCTTCACAGGAGGTGAAGCAGGTCTGCAGGTGTCTATCTTTCTCTCCCCCTCTCTGTCTTCCCCTCCTCTCTCCATTTCTCTCTGCCCTATTCAAGAATGCTGACAATAAGGGCAACAAAAGGGAATAAATAAGTAAATAAATAAATATTAAAAAAAGAAGTATCTTGGTTCACTTAGTCAGCATATAGTTACTGTGCAGCTAGCATATACTTTCTTTTATATGTTTGGTATATCCAGCATATATATTTATTGAGCACCTAATATATAATCACTTTTATGTACTTGGGATATGGTACTGAATTCAGTAAAGTGTAGCCCATTTAATACATTTTTATAAATCTATAAAATGAATAAATATACACAAAATTTGCAGACATTAAGTTGTCCTGAAGTAGGGTTTGGCAACGTATAGTCCAATGACAGTTCCTATGAAGAAAGTTTTGGTAAAAATTGTATACTGTTGTCTGCCCGTCTCTGGTGCTTTTGCGCTACAGTGGAGTGTCCTAGAGGTAAGACAGCACCATGGTACCTAATCTATTTTCTAGCTTGACTTGACAGAAATGCTACTGTTTATAAAGAAGTGAGGAGATGTGTCTAGTAAAGGACACACTTTTTCATGAAAGTGAGGAGGACTTGGGTTCAAGCACCCAACCAATATATGGCAGCACCACAGAAAAGGGAAGCATTATGAGTGATGAAGCAATGTTGTGATATCTCTCCTCCTCTCTCTTTCACTCTTTTTCTACCTTTAACTATCTGAGGGGGAAAAAAAAAGTCTGCAGGAGAGGTGGACCTCTCCAAGCATTTAGTGCCCTTGAAATCCTAGAAGCAAGGAAAAAAAAAAACAAAAACTGAGGTGCCTGTGGTGGGAAGCTGAGTATAAGTCCAGGAAAGCAGCAACACTTAAAGTTGAGACTTGAGCAGAGAAAGGAAACTAGCCACGCTAAACTAAAAGTGTTAGACAAACACAGAAGTATGGTACTGTGGGTTATTTTTGTTTGCTTTTAGTAAAACATTGCCCTAAAAGTGGTGAACAAATTACTGTGTGATAACATCAAGTAAATCTCAAGTGGTAAAACAAATATAAAACTTTTAGTTTCTTCTTTGTACCAAGTGATAAAAGCATTTTTAAACCTTTATATACACATTCAAAATGGGGTAAGTGTGAAATCAGTGACTACTTGAAGTAAAAGGAAGTAGAGAAAGGGTCAATAAGTAGGAGAAAAGGGGACAATCATCTAGTGTTGCACTTTAAACAATGAACTTAATGGAGTACATACACAGGCTGATTTTCACTGAAGCTCACTTGAACTCATACAATGTTATAATGCCGTGTTATTTTGATTTTTACAAAGGAACAATAGTGTACAAGAAAAATAAAAAAGGGGGAGGTGAATTCCACCAAGTTCAGTAGCAGCTCTGCAAAGAAAGGTGTATATGCCCTGCAGGTACACTGTCTATTCTGTATTTCAAAGTTAAAACTAAAACTCTCCTTTCTTGAAAGTACTTCCTCCTTGTTTCCAAAAATGAGTTCTCTCATCTTCATGCTTTTGTGCTGATATAACAGCTTGGAACTTTGCTGGTGCTGTCTTTTCCCAGAAGAGGTATTCCTATATCATTTGGAGAGAAGCAGAGGGATCCAGACCAGTGACTCTCAGTGAATAAGATAATGAGGGGATCCAGATTATCTGCAGGGAATCTCTTGCTCATGTCTAGTCCCACACTGAGTGGTCCTGTAGTGAAGACCAGAGACTGTTAATCTTCTCCTAGAGTACTGTGTCTCCAGAGGGGCCACTGCTCAATCGAGGTTTAGAAAGAACCCACCTACATACACCTTTTGTGCAAACTTGCAAACTCTGGCCCCTTAAGATCTCATTTCTAGCACCATATTTGAATCTATTTTAGGTGGAAATCTGCACTTAGCTAGCATGTCCTTGACTTGGTTAAAAACCTCATGCTCTGATTTCAGATAGTTTCCTGATGCTTGTGTTGGTCTTGGATGAATAATTAAATCTACTTTTCTCCTGATTGCCTTGCTGGCCCTCTTTGTGACTTCACTTTGTATTCTTTTCTGTTCAATACTTTTCAAAGTACTGAGAGTTTAAAGAGGTACAATAAATCCCAGATCAGTTTTTAATGACCACAGTAAGCCTGCTTGTAATATGTCAGTAAGCTGAACCTAAAAGCCAATGGGGAATAGGCCATTTCTGCCTTAGTAATTGCCTCCACAGAAAGATTTATAATGTCATTATCTGAATCTACAAGAAATAACTCATGGAGCTGAAATACCCTAAAAAAATATTACAATTCTCTTAAAAATCTAGTCATTCATAAATGCTAAATCATAAAACTTTTTTTAAAGATGTTTTATGCTAAAAGTAAAACCCAGTAAAAATATAAATGCTTGTTTCTTAATCAGATTCCTCATTCTTTATGTATCTATTTGTAGCTTTGCAGTTTTCTATTTACAAAACCAACATTTGGCTGCCAGAATCCTTAGCTACTGTGAGAAGTTATGGTATCTGAAAAGGCATTTCTTGTCACCTTTTTATTTCTGTAATAGCAGGGAGTGAGGAGGAAGAGGGTTAGTTAGTATGGCCATAAAATTAATTTCCAGCAATAAAAGTAACCTCCCCCCCACGATTTCTCCATGAAAGAAAAACACTCTAAAGTTTCTGCCAAATGCACTATAGAGATGTCTTAAGACATTTCTGATGCTTTTCTTCCTCCCTCAATATTTCCAAATAAAAAAAATCAATCACTTCTTTCAAATAATAGGAAACAACCTCCTCAGTTCATGCAGACATAATAATGTCCTAGTTTTACCATGTTTCCTTGTCTCCCCAAGTCATAAAACACAGTAATTTTTATATTTTCTATAGTGTGAAATGTTCTTTGGAGTAGTGAGCCTCCTACACTTGAATAAAATAACATATGAGATATTCTTCATAATTTCTAAAGTTACATTTTTCCATTTAATTGTGATAATTTGATACAAAAATGAACATTCAAGATAGGAGTTGTATTCACATTTATAATATCTAGGAAAATAGTTAAATGGGGGTAGAATAAGGAATAAAGAGAGGATTCTTTGGGAACTAAAAGATATCTTATATCCTTTGTTTTCCATCCTTATCACCACCCGTTACAGCTTGTCACCTTCACTCCATTCCTTGATTCTTATTTTTGTCTATCATTCTTGTCAACATAAATACCAGTTATCTGGAAATATGTTCAGTTATCCAAAGCTGAACTAACTTTCCTCATAAGAAACTGATGATCTTAGTAACACTACCAGTACAGCTGTTTGCTAAGAGCCATAAAACAATGTAGAAAGATAAAATGTCTCTTTTTCTCCCATCAGCCACAGCCAAAGTTCATCAAGAAAAAATATACTTCTATGCCCCAGTTATGAGTTTTCTTCTAAACTATTTTAGCAGGATTGGTATTATGAATATATTGTATTTTCTTCACAACCACCACCATATTCAACAGTTCTCACCTGAGAGCAGGAGGTAGCACAACAGGCAAAGAGCACAAGTTACAAAGTGTGAAGACCTCTGCTGGAGCCCTAGACTCTTAATTGTGGAGGAAGGAGGAGTTCCATGTTCGTGGAACAGGCAGCATATGTCTCCCTTTTTCTCTTTCCTTCTCCCTCTTTCACCCTATTTTTGTCTCTATCATAACTGAAATATATAGTGGGTTGGTGGGGGGTGGTTTGAAACTGGCGTTGTGGAGCCTCAGGCATGAGTCTCTGCATAACTATTATGCTATCTACCCTGACCTCTACTTCTTAACTCATTGTTATGTATTCACAAGTCACACAACAGCCAAGAGATCTTTGAAAAATTGGAATCTGATCACAGACCTCTAAATACTCTTTGGCAGTGGTGAGGAGGAATGAGAAAGTCTTTTTCATGGATGCCTCTAAAGTGTATTCCTTGATGGCTTCCCTCCATGATTTATTGACAGATTTCCTCCTGACCATCCTGACCAGCTTCTGATTCTGGTTCTTGTATAACATGCATGTTCTCTTCTTTCACTGTCCTGCTCTTGTATGTGTTTTGGGGAGTGGATGTCCCGTTACTCCATGCTCAAGATGAGCTTCCCTTATTCACTGTTCTAGCAACCTGCATCACCTCCTGTATATACCACACTTGACTTCACCTACCTATAGGTGTCAGTGTGACTGGAAATTATCTCAGTTACATTCAGCACTAGTAAATAGGATCCCATATAAGTACCTGGTAAATTAAGTAATTCCTTAATTCATCTTTCTTATGCTGCTTCTACCCTATCCATCTTCACCCATTATCATAGCAAGCATTTATATAAATTGACTTAAGGCATTCATCCTAAGAAACATTAGGATATACTTGTAACAAAGTAGGAGTACACAAAAGAAATACAGTTGCTGGCACCGATGTGCAATAGACATAGAACATAGATAGTTTTAGATATCAATAAGAGCTAAGAAAACATCCATAAACTTCATAAAGGTAGAATGTCATAAACTTCACAGAGGTAGAATGCCAGCTGAAAATAACATGTAGAAATGAGTTGACTAGTGATGATCCAAAGGAAGAGAGGTCCAAGCCACCCAGCCAATGGAAATACTCAGTATTAGAAACATGTTCTTTTATCTAGAGGTATTTGCAATTACTTTTTACTTCACAGTCATTGCCAAAGGTCTTGTGAGCTTGTCTCAAGTGAAAGAAGTCTCACTCTCAAGTAGGTAAATCAGGAGCAATTTGGGTAGGCATGATTCTTCTTTGAGTCTCTGAATCACTGAAAACAGTGTTACTCATTTGTGAGTCATTTATATCCAATGTGTTCCTGTGAATGAAACAACAGTGTAGCTGGGAAATTGAAAATTGGGGGTACAGATGCCAAATCGGGTAAATGTCACATCACAAAAGACCCTAGAAACCTATTTTCCTTAAGTGTCCTAGAAGAAGGATCATCTGATGGCTCTAAATGAGAAAGTTATATGACAGGACTTTTGTTTTAAAAGAATAAATCTGGCTGCCTTTTAAAAAGTAGATTTGATGAGAGTCAGGAGTGAAATCCAAGACAATTCAGTGTTTTTAAATTTAGATATAAGTTTCAATGACTCTGTAGCATTTATGGAAAAATCTTGAAGTCCTTCCTTCACATGACATTTAAGACTGCTTAAATTCTGCACCCTGTATACACCTGACACACTCCTTGATGACCCCTTCTCTAGAGCTGGTTGACACACAGCACATTTTACCAACCTGAAACAGGCTTCACTACAGTTAGTTTCTAGTCCTTTCTAATTTCTCTGAGAATATGATCTCTCCTTCAAATCCCATCTTGTACATGAAGACTTCAGAAACCTACATACTGTAGCAAACTTTTTTTCCTACTGAACAATGGGCCAGTTCCTTATAAAAAGGGGAGGGGGCAGGTGGGAGGCAAATTTATCTCTTCCTACCTCTTAGATTATTGCTTTGAATTATTGTTTAGTTTTTGGTTAGTGATTTCTATTTCTATGTGTGTGCATATGTTCTCTTTCCCCAACTACAGTGTAAAAACCCTGAGGGTAAAGATTTTCCATATGTTTCTAGGGATCTTCCTGGGTGCCTGGCACACTGCCATACACCCAGCTTGGCGTGCTATATTTTGACCCACTGTGGAGGCAGCACTAAATGCAGTTGCCATATCACAAATGACAACTTGAGCCAAGAGAAACATCTAGCTGCTTCATGACTAGGTAAATAATGGTATTGGATGCTGGTGACTTAAAATAATCTTTATTTTTTATTTTCTTTATTACACATCTAATAGTAGTTTAGAAGCTTATACAATTACAGGGGTTTAGTTCCTTCACCCACAATCAAAATTCTGTGCAACCTCACCTCAAGAATAATCATCGTACTTCTAGCAAAGCCCTTAGAGGCAGTTTGGCTACTTCTGTTTCTTTCTTTATTTCTCTTTCTCCAAGTTCATGAAAGCACTCTATTTTTCAACAGAATCCTCTTTCCTATAAATACTGCCATGCTTTGAGTAGATTCAGATAAGGAATGTGAAATAGGCTGGATAGATTGTTGATCATTAGCTCCGAAATTCTAATCTGACTTGAGATCAGAGATTTAGAACTAAGCTCCTCTGTGGAGCAGCTCAAAGAAAGCCACTAAGGAAAAGGTTATAGACCTGACATAACCCTAGATAAATTAAGTGTTCATACAATGCAAGGTTTAAAGGTGGCATGTGGATAAGTAGTGAGGCCAGAAAAAGGTAAGCCTGGGTGGAAAAAGACATCAACAGATCCTATTGCATTGCACAGAAGAACATCTTTCTGTCAGAATCAAGAGTTAGGTTTGCTGAGAACAGGATTCTGCTTTCTCATTCCTTGCAATGTCTCTTTCATTTTTGTGAGCAGAAAACATTATTGTCAAGTTAAGACATTTACACTGGAATAGTATAAAAATAGAGAAATATAGCTGGTTAGATCACAATAATAATACTTCTGTTCTCTAAAGGTAGTGTTTAATATTATATTGGAAATTCCTGAAAGATGTGTATTGGGAGATAGCTCAATTGGTAGAACACTGAAATTTCAAGATACTGCACATGCCAGAATGGTATTCTAGATATCATTCTTTCTCTCCTTGTCTCTGCCTCATGTGAAATTCTCTCTCTCTCTCTCTCATATATATAATAAATTAAATAATACTTTTTTAAAAAAAGAAAGTCCCTGGGCACTGCAGAGATAGCATAGTGGTTCTGCAAAAAGACTCTCATGTCTGGGGCTTTGAAGTCCCTGGTTCAATCCCCAGTACTATCATAAGCCATAGATAAGAAGTGCTCTGATAAAATAATAATGATGATGATGATAATAATAATAATAATAAACAAATAATCTTTTAAAAAAATCCTTGAAAGGGACTTTGGAAATTTTTGTGGAGAAAGGATAAAGAATTTCTAATTAATGAATATGAAATGAGAAAATGGTGTGTCTACCAGAAATTCTCACTTATTGAAAGTGTGTAACAGTCTGTAGTATAGTGACCCAATAAGTACTGCAGGCAAGTAGAAAGACCTAGAAAAAACACACCATAAAGCACTTAATCAAATATTTTCTCTTTAGACCTAGATACCATCCTCACCTACCTCCTATTTAAGATCCTTCAATCACTTTAAGCCTAACCCTGTCAGATAAAGTAAGGACTGCAAAAGCTGAATATGGGCAAGAGACTGGTACACTTTAATGATGGCCCTTTTGGTCATTACCAGGCCACTCCAAGATCCGGGGCCCTAGTCAGGAAATCCTGGGACTCACACACAGATATAATAGGCCCAGACCTCTAACATATCCCTCTCTCCACCATCACTGGTCATCTCTATCAGGAGCAACATCGTAAACCCTCTTGCAGGCCTCTACAAAACCTTGCTCTCAATGTAGAAGAGCAATGGTAGAAACTGCCCCACTCTCTGGATCAACACACTCTGCCATTAGAGGAAGACTGGTCCTGAAATGAGTGCATCCTAGAATGTTCCTAGCTATGTCCATGGATTGCGAGTTCAGACTGATAGGGATGCAGAAGTTGCACAAGCTCATGTCCTAAGCATGCATAGGATGGAGTTCACAGTTAGTGGTGTTTATATACATTTCTCATATTTGGGTGCTGCTCTCTGCCCTGACCCAGGCTGTTAGTCCTATTCCAAACTCCAACACCATCTTCCTAAATAATAATTTCAGCCCACCTGCATGTTAGCTGTCAGGTTCAGGCAAAAATTAGTAAAGTCACGGGCCCTCTTGGAATATACCTAAAATAGACTTCCTAGCTTCCTCGAACATGAAGACCCCAAATCTCATCTGCTGTTTTCTTACCTTTAGGTTCCTGTATACTAAATAATTTGTTCTGCTTTACATATTAATGCTTTTCAGCTACCAAGTTGCAGATGCTACCATGACACCAACCTGACTTCCCTGGCCATACACCTCACCAATAAGTCCTGGAACACCACCTCCCCAGAGCCCTACCCAATGAGGGAAAGATAGGAACAGGATGGGGGTATGAATCAACCTGTCAATGCCCATGTCCCCCAGAGAAGCAAGTCAGACCTTCCACCTTCTGCATCCCATAAAGATCTTTGGTCCATACTCCCAGAGGGATAAAGAATAGGAAAGCTTCCAATGAGGGGCTGGGCTGTGGAACTCTGGTGGTGGGAATTGTGTGGAATTATACTCCTCTTTATCACACAATCTTGCCAATCATTATTAAATCACTCATAAAAAAGGAAAAAAATAAAATTTCACTTAATATATATATATATATATATATATATATATATATATATATATATATACACACACACACACACACATTTAGGAGAAAGAAAAAAGCAGTTGAGGGAAAATAAATGGAAGGTCATAAATTAAAGAAGTCACAGTGGGGGTCGAGTGGTAGCACAGCAGGTTAAGCACACATGGTGCAAAGCACAAGGACCAGTGTAAGGATCCTGGTTGAGCTCCAGGCTCCCCTCCTGCAGGGGAGTTGTTTCACAGGTGGTGAAGCAGGTCTGCAAGTGTCTTTCTCTCCCCCTCTCTGTTTTCCCCTCCTCTCTCCATTTCTCTCTATCATATCCAACAATGAAGACATCAATAACAACAATTAAAAAAAGTCATAGCAGAGTTATGGGCATTGTTTATCTTTGTGCTAACAAATTCCTCTAAACTATCTGATTTGGGTTAATTAATAAAAACTATGGTTAGTATTTTCAGTTACTTCCAAATATTCATTGCATATCATTTCATATTCTGGCAAAAACCATGTAAATTTTTAACGTTTGTGAGGCTGAGAAACTGAGATGTACAGTGTATATTTTACTTCCTCAGTTATCATTTTGTATTGATTCTGGCTTCATGACATATAACTTAGATTACCAAACTGAAAAGCTTATGCACAGCAAAAGAAACTACCACCTGAATAGACTCTATACAGAATGGGAGATCTTTACATGCCATATATCAAACTCAAGGCTAATAACCACAATATATAAATAGTTCACTAAACTCAGCAAGAAAAAAAAATACAAATGACCTCATCCAAAGGTGGGAACAGGATATGAACAGAATATTTGCCAGAGAAGAAATCCAAAAGGCAAAACAAAAAAAAAAAAAACATGAAAAAGTCCTCCTCACTGTCAAATAATGATAATACTGAGATACCACTTCACTCCTGTGAGAATTCCATACATCAAAGGAGAGTAGTAACCAATGCTAGAGAGGTCGCTGGGGTAAAATAATCCTCTTGCACTTCTGATGGGAATGTAAATTGGTCTTACCCCTATGGAGAGCAGTCTGGAGGACTCTCAAAAGGATAAAAATGAACCTGTCTTATGATTCTGCATTTCTTCTCCTGGGGATAGATCCTCAGGAGTCAAGCACACACATCCAAAAAGATGTGTATATACTAATGTTCATAGCAGCATACTTTGTAACAACCAAAACCTGGAAGCAACCAGGTGTCCTACAACATATGAGTGATTAAGAAAGCTATGGTATATGTACACAATTGAATACTACTTAGCTATTAAGAAAGATGTATTCATGTTCTTCACCTCATCTTAAGTGACACCTGAAGGAATCGTCTTAAATGTGTTAATCCAGGAAGAGAAGGATGAATATGGGATCATCTTACTCATGTACAGAAGATGAGAAATAACATAAAGTGGAATCACAACGTAGAACTTGGTTTGGTGTATTGCACCAAAGTAAAGGATTCTGGAGGTGTGGGGGGCTTTCAGGTCCCAGTGCGTGATAGGGGAGGAGGACCTAGCATGGTTGTGACAGTGTTTTGCAGAAAACTGAGACATTTTACATATGTGCTAACAACATCTACTATAACTCATTGAACCCTCTCACTAAGGAAAAAAAAGACTTAAATAATTTACTGAACTCAACTTGGTAGTTTCTCTAGAAAATTATTCAAAATAAAAATAATTTAGCCACCAAAAATAAATATATAAGTCAAAATAAATTCCCCTAAAAATTCAGATTCACTGCTTGTTCTTCTGAAAGTGGTAATGCAAGTCAGTCTTCTGAAAAAAACAGAGTAGGACGCAGGTGGTAGTGAACCATGTTGGGCACATATGTTATTATGAACAAGGACCTGGGTTTGAGCACTCCTGTAACCTGCCTACGGGGATGGGGGCTGCTTTACAAGAACTGAAACAGGTCTGCAGGTGTCTTTCTCGTTCACTCTCTGTTGTCCCCTCCCCTCCCAGTTTAATCTAATAAGAAAGATGAAAAAGGAAGAGACCATGAAAGAAAGGAAGAAAGAAAGAAAGAAAGAGAGAAAGAAAGAGAGAGAGAAAGGAAGGAAGGAAGAAAGAAAGGAAGGAAGGAAGGAAGGAAGGAAGGAAGGAAGAAAGAAAGAAAGAAAGAAAGAAAGAAAGAAAGAGAGAAAGAAAGATGTAGAGAGAAGGAGGAAGGAAGGAAAAAATGGCCACCAGGAATGGTGGAATGCATAGTACAGGCACCAAGCACCCTTGTGGCAAAAAATTAAAAAAATAATAATTTGGGGAAACTTTTAATAGGTAAGGTATGTAATCTGTAAGCATATATCTAGCACACAGGCAAAACTCAAAAAAAGTAGTCAGCATTATTATTTTTTTTCATTTTTTAAAAATTTATTTTATTTTGTTTATTTATTTCCTTTTGTTACCCTTGTTGTTTGATTGTTGTAGTTATTATTGGTGTTGTTGTTGGATAGGACAGAGAGAAATGGAGAGAGGAGGGGAAGACAGAGAGGGGGAGAGAAAGACAGACACCTGCAGACCTGCTTCACCGCCTGTGAAGGGACCTGCCTGCAGGTGGGGAGCCGGGGGCTCGAACCGGGATCCTGACCTGGGTCCTTGGGCTTAGCGCCACCTGCGCTTAACCTGCTGTGCTACAGCCTGACTCCCATCAGCATTATTATTTATTAGCCACAATTTAGCCAGAAAAATCTACACTCTGAGTACTATTTATCTCTGGGGCTTGGTGCCTGCACTATGAATCCCTTGTTCTTGGAGGCCATTTTTTTCCCCATTTTTTTGTTGCCCTTGTTGTTGTTATTATTGTTATTGCTGTTGTTGTTGTTGGAAAGGACAGAGAAATTGAGAAGACAGAGAGGGGGAGAGAAAGATAGACACCTGCAGACCTGCTTCATCGCCTGTGAAGTGACTCCCTTGCAGGTGGGGAACCCGGGGCTGAGCCAGGATCCTTACACCAATCTTTGCACTTCATGCCCTGTGCGCCTAACCCCTGCGCTACCACCTGGCCCCACTTCAACTCTTTTTAAAGAGTTTTATAGAGATTTAAAGAGAAGGTAATTTTCCCACACACAATGTTATTTCTCATTTTTGTTAATGATAAATAATATATCTTTAGACAATTTCTCACAGGTGAAGTTCAAGGCTCTTGACTTCTACAAATAACTTTAGAGTTAAAATCTTCCAATATTTGCTTTCTTTCTGAAAAAAGAAAAGAAATGCATACTTTCCTTATCTTCAAGTCTATTTTCAAATAAATAAGTAGATGAATGTTACACACACCAATTATATAATTGTGAAACTGATCTTCACTTAAAGCATCCATGTTTTTGACATAAATAGTCACAAAGTGGTAAGTTTTCAACATGATTGTTAGGCTGATTGCTGAGTGCCAGATAGCAGAGGCTAAAGAGGTTTTAGCCTGAAAAATTGCTTTCGCATCTCAATTCAGGGAAAACCACTTTGAATAAATTAAAATAAATCATATTATCTGTGCTGGCTAGAGGCAATCTTCAACTTGTGTGTTAGAATTAGGTTTTTTTTTTTGTCTGTTTATTTTTGTTTTTAAGAATCAGAGCTAGAATACGATGGGGCACAGAAAATAATTATTTCTTGTTCTTTAGTTCTTTCATGATCAATTGTTACTAACCTAGGAAGATAACAAAGTATGAATGATCTCTAATCTGTAAGTAAGATTTTTATCTCATGTGTGAGATTTAGAGTTTAATTTGATTTTAAAATATATATATATGGTGGTCTGGCTGAATAGCTCATTTGGGCAGTGTGTCGCTTTCCCATATGCATGACTCAGGTTTGAGCCCAATAACCACTGCATTGGAGAAAGATTCAGTTTTCTGATATCTTTAATGACCTCCCCCTGTCACTTCTAATAAATCAATAGATATTTTTTTTTAAAAACAGCAAAGCTGTGCAGGTAAGCACTGTTTCCATGGAATCCAATTCCATGCACATCCTCAAAATGCATCTGATCATCAAGGTTGTTCATCAAGATTCACAAATTGTGACAGGCCAGAGTGTCAAGTATTACAAACTGTATTATCTCTGGTGTAACTACTTGGTTTGGTTGATACATCACAAATGCATCTGTGGGGAACAAAATAAACAAGTGAAATTGTGTCACAATGACTTTTTATTTGCAAGAAGTTTTTAGATCCTAGATTGACAAACTATGATCAAAGTAAAACTTCTGTGAATGACTCATTCTCAGTATCACTGGTCTTTCTCATTATCTCTGTCCTTTAAGTGGCTTTATGACCCTTTTGGTGTAAAGACTCTAGGGAAATGATAAATACACAAAGGTCTTTTCATTTTCATATGACTGGAGAGAATGATCGAGAAGGCTGCTCATTTTAACAGAATTATCCCAATGTCTTTACAGGCTAAATAAGCCTAGTATGAGCAGCAAATTTAATTTAATTGCCCCCCTCCAAAAATAAAAAGCAGTCATATTAAGAATTCTCATCACTCAACTGGAGAGGAAGCTCCTTCAAGTCTTTGGTGCTATAGTAATTACAGGGGAAAAAAAGCCCTGATGATAGATCCTTGAGAAACAGAAAATGTACTTCAAAAAACTAATAAGACCCAGTCAGTTGCTGTTAGATAACTCTAAATAGAAAACACAATGAATACAAAAATTACAGAGATGCAGTAGATAGCAGTTAAAAAAGAAAATCTGGGAGAAATCATTTCTTTTTAATATTTTATTTACCTTATCTTTTTAAAATTGATGTAATAATGATTAACAAGACCATAGGATAAGAGGGTTACACACAATTCCCACCACCGAAGTTCCCAGATCCCATCCCCTCCATTGAAAGCTTTCCTATTTATTCCTCTGGGAGGAAGAACCCAGGATCATTATGGGGTCAAGAAAGTGAAAGGTCTGGCTTCTGTAATTGCTTCTTCAGTGGACTTGAGCTTTGACAGGCTGATCCATACTCCCAACCTATTTCTATCATTCCCTAATGGACAGGGCTCTGGAGAGGTAGGTTCCAGGACAAATTGGTGAGGTCATATGCCCAGGGAAGTCATGTTGCTGTCATGGTAGTATCTGCAACTTGTTCGATGAAAAGCATTAAGATATAAAGCAGAAAAAATTATTTAATAATCAGAAACCTAAGGATAAGAATATAGCAGATGTGATTTGGGATCTCAATTTTGGAAAAAGCTAGAAAGTGTATTTTATATTCCAAGGGGCCCACGACTTTACTAATTTTTGCCTGAGCATGACAGCTAACATGCAGGTAGGCTAAAAGTATTGTCTATCTTAATGAGAGAGAGAGAGAGAGAGAGAGAAAGAAATACAAAGAGAGAGAGAGATTAGATCACTTCTCAGAGATTGAAACTTGAGACCTCTGAGCCTCAGGTATGAGAGTCTTTTGCATAACCATTATGCTATCTCCCCAGACTGAAGGAAGGATGCCAAAAAGGTGATGACAAAAAGTCATCAGACACAGGAGAAATTTGCAATTTCTCCAAGGATGTGGGTTTGAATATAGTTCATAGCCATAATACATGGATGTTAATTCTGTAGTTCAGGGTAGTTGGAAGACAAGAAGGGGAAATATGCCTTCACATTGGAAGTCATTTATACACATTAAAACAATTCACAGTTGAAATCTGTGCATGGAAAATGTGGGGAGGAAGAGAGAGAGAAAGAAATGCAGGCATGAAAGGGCATCTTGTGGATGTCTCTCAGGATCTTGTCCTCACCATAAAGTAATGACTTAGGGATAGCCCAAGTCTCTGAAGGGAGGTTGGGATATTCTGCCCTGCCACTTGAAAAAGACTGGTCCTGAAATAAGTGCAGCTTGTAATGTTCCCAGTTATAACCATGAGCTATAAGCTCAGACCAACTGGGGCTTAGAGGTTACACAGTCTCTGGTGCTAAATATATATATATATATATATATATATGGGCCCTGTGGCAGGTGGATGGAGGTAAATAGGAGACCTGTGGTGGATTGCTGTGGGAACTCTGGTGGTGGGAACTGTGTGGATTCAAACCCCTGTTGACATGCAATTCTGTAACACAAAAACAAATAAATAATTTTTAAAATATTAGGAAACAGTTAATACATATGCTTTTAAAGCTCTTCCAAAAGATTGCAGACACAGAATCCTACCTTCCACTTTTTATGAAACCAATAACCTGATATCAAAAGCTTATAGAGACACAACAAAAAGGAAACCTATAGACAAATATCTCTGATGAACATAGGTGCTAAAATACTGAAAAAAATCCTAGCCAACCAGATATAGCAGTATATTAAAAAGATTGTTCATCTTGACCAAGTGGGATTTATCCCTGGAATGAAGGGCTGGTTAAAGATACATAAAATAATCAATGTGATTCACCACATCAATAAAAAGCAAAACCAAGAACGCATGATTATCTCAACAGATGCAGAGAAAGCCTTTGACAAAACCCAGTATTATTTTATTTCATAATCAAAACCACAAAACTGGGAAGGGGTAGAAAGTTTCTTAAGATTGTAGAGTGCATATACAGCAAATCTGCAGCCAACATTATATGCAAAGGGAATAAACCAAGATTCTCCCTCAGACTAGGGACTAGATAGGGCTGTTCACTATCACCAATACTCTTCAACACAGTGTTGGAAGTTCTCACCATACCAATCAGGCAAGAGAAAGGAATCAAAGGAATACATATTGAAAGGGAAGAAGTCAAACTCTCACTATTTGCAGGTGATATGGTAGTATACACAGAAATACCTAAAGAATCCAGAAGAAAGCTTCTGGAAGTCATTAGACAATATAGCAAAGTGTCAGGCTACAAAATTAACGTACAAAAATCAGTGGCATTCCTTTATGCAAACATAAAGTCTGAAGAAGAGGATATCCAGCAATCACTCCCATTCACTATCACATCAAAATCAATAAAATATCTAGGAATAAACCCAACCAAAGATGTGAAATACTGAAAACTATGAGTCACTATTCAAGGAAATAGAAAATGATACAAAGAAATGGGCAGATACCGGAGTCTGGTGGTAGCACAATGGGTTAAGCGCACATGGCGCAAAGAGCAAGGATCGGCTTAAGAATCCGGGTTCCAGCCCCTGGCTCCCGATCTGCAGGGGAGTTGCTTCACAGGCAGTGAAGCAGGTCTGCAGGTGTCTTTCTCTCCCCCCTCCGTCTTCCCCTCCTCTATCCATTTCTTTCTGTCCTATCCAACAATGCTGACATCGATAACAACAACAATAATAACTACAACAATGAAACAACAAGGGCAACAAAAGGGAATAAATAAATATTTTAAAAAAATGGAAAGCTACCCCATGCTTATGGATTGGAGAAATTAATCATCAAAATGAATATTCTACTCAGAGCATATACAAAATTAATGCAATACACATCAAGGCCCCACCATTCCCTTTAAGAAAATAGAACAAAAAATAACAATGATTTATCTGGAACAAGAAAACACCTAGAATCACCAAAACAATCTTGAAAAAAAGTAACAGAATATCCACTACGGAAAAGATACAAAAAGCCAATAAACATATGAAGAATTGCTCTAAGTCACTGGTTGTCAGAAAAATGTAAATAAAGATAATATTGAGATACCACCTCACCCCTGTGGGAATGCTATACATTAGAAACAACAGCAACAACAAATGCTGCAGAGGTTGTGGGGCAAAGGAACATTCTACTTTCATTCCATAGATCTAGGGTAAATTTATAAGTAAATAACTACAATATGTATAGAATTCAATTATAAGAGTAATTATTTTAAGTTGAAAGTAACATTTGCAATAGCCATGCATGCAGTAAACACTGAGTGGAAATAGATTCTTCTCATATACATATACATACAAATTTTAATCATTTTTAATTGTTGGACAGAGACAGGCAGAAAGAAGAGGGGAGGCAGAGAGGAAGAGAGACAAAGAGACACCTGCATCACTACTCTATCACTCACAAAGCTCTTCCCCTGCAGGTGGGACTTTCTAATTCCCTCTACTACAATATAAATTTTCAAAGGACAATGTAATTTTGCGTACATTTCCCCACCCCATCTGCTACATCTAGAAAAGTACTTCACACATATACGGCACTCAGTAAATTGCTATTCAGTAGGCAAATTAGTGTAAGGATGAATGTATTTGCATGTCCCCAAATATATTTTCTTTACAGACTTGTACTTTCACCTGGATTCAGTGAATATTTTTAATACAGTGACAATTATATCAAGACTTGGGGTTGTATTTATTCTAACAAGTATTGATAACTCCTAATATGTAGTTTTGCTTTCTCTAGTTCTAAATAGTTGTTTTTCATTAAATCTTTATGACATATATTTCTAGATAAGTCAAAGAGGTCCCAGAGGTAGTAATGTCTACTATGAAACTGATTACTATGATTCTATCTCATTAAGGATTGGATGAAGGATTAGAAACCTTCTGGGAAATAAATATTCATAAAAACATTGTACAAATAATTATAAGACTAGATGCATAGTCTTACAAGTTCTATGTATTTACATATGGCTAAAGTCCCTGAACATCTCGAAAAAAGTTAGAGGTCTGAATTGGACACTGTAGCCAATAGTCTTGAGTTAGGGCTCAGTGGAATAGACCTTTAAAAAGCCAAGCCTAGTTGAATTGGCATATGTAAGTCATTTTGGCAACCAAAAACTGCAACCTTGTCTCCTGAATAAGATATTGCCACTCCAGTGAGAACAAAAGAACCATTAATGACACCAACTAACCTATGTAATTCTCATTTACGCCTCTTTATTACCTTCCATATACTCCCTGAGATGCATTACACATTCCATTAATTGTTAACATGCATGCAAGTTAAGATCTTTTATTATAGAAGGTCATCAGTCAATGATAACTGAGAAATTGATGCATTAGGCTCCTCATCAGAAGTTGAACAACATTTCTACTCAGGATGATACATGGACCTTTAAAATGTACTCAATAATATTGAATCTCAGTCTTCTCTTGCTTTTTTTCACATAGACTTTTATATATCACTGTACACCCACTCATTTATTAAACATTCAGCATTAATTTTCTATGTTGCAGGCCAGGATCACAACTGCCTTATTCACTGTTGTGTCCTTTGGGACTAGAACATAGTAGATCAACAAATTGTTAGGACTAAAAAATAAGTAATGATATTATGGTAAGTAGAATGCTACAATGAATTCCATGACTTTTATTGTTTGGTGTTACTGCTTAGATAATTATATCTTACATAGCAAAGAATTTTTCAGGTATAATGAGAACTAATAACTGGTCAGTCTCAAAACAGGAAGACTATATGAATGGTCCAGATCTAACATCCTGAGAAGTTTTAAATCAGAGAGTTTGCTATGTCTGAGAACTGAATAAGGAGAAAGAAAGTTTCAAAGTACAAGAAATATTGTTTTATTGATTACACATGACACTGGATTATACAAATGTCTCATTCTTACCTATAATTTTATCTGGTGCTATAATTTTATTTAGATATATTGCAAAGGATATGCAAAGAACTATTAAAATAATCAAATCAACTACAATGGATTTGCTTGGGTGAAGTTCTATTGCACAATGATTTCTTTCTTTTTTTTATTATTTATTTATTCCCTTTTGTTGCCCTTGTTGTTTTATTGTTGTAGTTATTATTGTTGTCGTTGTTGGATAGGACAGAGAGAAATGGAAAGAGGAGGGGAAGACAGAGAGGAGGAGAGAAAGATAGACACCTGCAGACCTGCTTCACCGCCTGTAAAGCGACTCCCCTGCAGGTGGGGAGCCGGGGTTCGAACCGGGATCCTTATGCCGGTCCTTGTGCTTTGTGCCACCTGCGCTTGACCCGCTGCACTACAGCCCGACTCCCTGCACAATGATTTCTTAAGACAACAATGGCTTCTCCATCCATTCTAACTTTACAACTATTGGGTAAGTTTTAGAACTGACCAACTTTACACAGAACATTTAAAGAAAAAGACATTCAGCATCATGATCAGACTATTACATTTAACAATCAACAGCATGCGTGCAAAAAAATGTACATTGAAATTTTGTTGGCATGCTTTACATTTCTACAAAACAGAAACTAAAATCTGTTATACAATTAGTCACAAATACAGTCCTCCCAAGATTTTTGTCCATACACAAATGTATTGACTAACACATGTCTTCATTGTAGCAGCTAGTATATCGCAGAGTTCACAAAATTTGTTACCTGTAGCTTCCCTGTCACTTCTATGGCTCTCCTCTCCTGCTAAGCTTTATTTACTGACAATTAAAACATGCCACCACTGTAGCTACTGCTAGAACCACCATAGCCATCTTGGTTTTGTGGTTTGGCAAGGTATTGGCCACCACCACCACCAGAATGGTAAGAGGATACGCCTCCGACGTTTCCTCCTTTCATAGGTCCAAATTTGAAGACTGATTATTGTAATTGCCAAGATCGCTGTAGCTTCCATCACCTCCAAAATTGCTTCCTTGACCAGTGAAGCTTCTTCCAAGGCCCAAGTAGCCATTGGCACCAAAGTCACCTCTACTGCCACCCCCAAAGTTTCTAGAACCTTTTTGTCCTCTTTGGCTGGATGAAGCGTTAGCAGTCTATTGCTCTGATAATCCTTTCTTGACATCACAGGTGTGGCCATTCACAGTATGGTATTTCCTAATGACAATCTTGTCGACAGCATCATGGTCATCAAAGATGATAAAAACAAAGCCTCTCTTCTTGCCACTGCCCCTATCAGTCATGATATCAATCACTTCAATGGTGCCATACTGTTCAAAATAATCTCTTAGGTGGTATTCTTCAATGTCTTCTTTAATGCCACCCACAAAAATATTCCTCATGGTGATGTGGGCCCCAGGGTGTCAAGAATCTTCTCTGGAGACAGCTCTCTTCAACTCCACAACCTTTCCATCCACCCTGTGTGGCCTTGCATTCATGGCGGTATCCACCTGCTCCCCGTTGGCATAGGTGACAAACCCAAAACCTCTGGAGCATTTGGTGTTGGGGATCCCTCATCACCATGCAGTCTGTGAGCATGCCCCACTGCTCAAAATGGCTTTGCAGGCTCTCATCCATGGTTTCAAAACGCAAGCCTCTGATGAAGAGCTTCGGCAGCTGTTTTGGCTCCTGGGAACCCTCTGGCTTCGACATGGCAGCAGTTGAAGGGGGGTGGCTCCTGCTCCCCACAAAGTACAAGAAATATGATAAACAATTTTAAAAACTTTAAAATATATTTTTAATATTTTATATACTTATTAATGAGAGCACATATGTGCTGCCAGGGATTGAACTCAGAGCCTCATGCTTGAGAGTCCAACACTATTGTAAACTTTATTCATAGATAACTGATATAAAAAGACCTTCACAAATTTAATATATACAATTTGATTAACTTGAAGATGTCCAAATACTTATGATAGCCTCTCCAGCATAAATGTTAACTTGTCCAGAGCTTTAAAAATTACTTGTCCAGAGCTTTCTAGAATTTACTTGTCACCTTTACATTTTTTTATTTGTGTGTATGCGCATGAGTGATCAAAGACAACTTGCAATAACCTCTTAAAAAAATCTGAAGTCCGGGATGAGCAACTACTTTGTCCTGCATATGACTCAGGTTGGAGCCCCCAGTACATGGTATGGAAGTACTATGGCACTTAGGGGAGCTTTGGTTCTGTGATGAGTCTCTCTCTGTGACTTTCTCTCTCTTTCTATCTGAAAATGTTGACATGGAACTGTTAAGTTCAAGCAAGAATAACAACAAAAAGATAGTGTGTCTCCCAGGTTAATGCCTTAACCTCAAACTTGAAGGTCTAATACTTAATCCATTGTACCAACTCCCAGGCTGCCAAACCACAAATTGTAAATGTCTACACTATAGGAAGTCACTAGTCCTGACTGGGTCAGACTTTATGAAGTAGAAGAAAGAAGTTGGATATTTGTCATGTGTGAGAATAGAAGAAACACTCAACACTGTGTATATATATATATACACACACACACACACACGCAAACACACCTGCACACAAACACATATGAACTGTATGAGGGAAACGGACATGGCATAACGGTTATGCAAAGAGACTCTCAGACCTGGGGCTCCAAAGTCCCAAATTCAACCCCCCAGATTGGATGGAGATGACCAGTGACAGTGGAGAGAGGGAACTGTTAGAGGTCTAGGCTCATTGTATCTGTGTGGGAATCCCAGGACTCCCTGACTAGGGCCCCAGATGACAGGGTGGTCTGATAGTAACTAAAGAGTCATTATTAAAGTATCCCAGTATTTTTACCTTATTCAGCTTTTGCAGTCCTTACTTTGATAAGTTTAGCTTTGGAGTGATTGTGAGAAGTATAATAGGAAGTCGGTGAGGAGGGTATGTAGGTCTAAGTAGAAACTACTTCATTAGGAACTTTATGGTATCTTTTTAGGTCATTCTAGTTGCTTGCTTCATTTATTTACTCACTGCAGACTATTATGCACTTTTGATTTCAAGCTCTTTTCAGTTCACTGAAGTTCTTATCATCATCGTCATATTTACTGTTATTATTATTGTTATTATTAATGGCAAACATAATAATGATAATAACAAGGGTAACAACAAGGGCAACAAAAATTGCAAAAATGGCCTCCAGAAGCAGTGGATTCGTAGCACAGACACCTCCAGCAATAACTCTGAAGGCAAAAAAAAAAAAAAAAAAAAAAAGACTATACCCTGTAGTCTTACAATTGAGAATCCAGAAATAATCCACCACATCTATGGGCATCTAATCTTTGACAGGATGCCCATATTAAATAGAGGTAGGAGAGTCTTTTCCATCTAAATTTTAAAGGCATCTTCAGTGATACAAATTTCATTATGAAAAAAGATAAACCAAATAAAAAAGATTATGAACAGAAAATGAAACCACAACCCAAACAAAGCGGCCCCTTACAGAATGGGAGATCTTTATATGCCATACATTAGACAAGAGGCTAATAACCAAAACATATAAAGAGCTCACCAAACTCAGCAACAACAATAACAATAACAACAACAACAATCAAATGACACTATCCAAAACTAGGGAGAGGATATGAACATAATATTCACCAAGGAAAATATCCCAAAGGCCAACAGACAGATGAAAAAAATGCTCAGTCATTGATTGTCAGAGCAATGCAAATGAAAACAATGATGAGATACCACTTCACTCCTGTGAGAATGTCGTCTGTTAGAAAAGGTAGCAGCAACAAATGCTGGAAAGGATGTTAGGATGAAGGAACCATCCTGCACTGCTGGTGAGAATATAACGAGGCCCAACCCCTGTGGAAAGCAGTCCGGAGAACTCTCAGAAGGGTATAAGTGGAATTACCCTATAATCCTTCAATTCCTCTCCTGAGCATATATATTAAGGAACCAAACACACCCATCCAAAAAGATCTGTGTATGCCTATGTTCGTAGCAGCACAATTTGTAATAACCAAACCTGGAAGCAACCCAGGTATCCAACAAAAGATGAGTAGCTGAGTAAGCTGTAGTATATGTACACAATAAAATACTACTCACCTATTAAAAATGGTGAATTTGGAGCTGGGTGGTAGTGCAGCGGGCTAAGTGAAGTTGTAGGACCAGCATAAGGATAAGATCCTGTTTCAAGCCCCCAGCTCCCAACCTGCAAGGGAGGTTGCTTATTTCACAGGCAGTGAAGCACTTCTGCAGGCTTCTATTTTTCTCTTCGATGTTTCCCTTTCCTCTCTCGATTTCTTTTGTCCTAACAACAACAACAGCATTGACAACAATAACAAGAATAACAACAAGGGCAACAAAAATGGGTGGAAATGACCTCCTGGAGCAGTGGATTCGTAGTGCAGGTACCGAGCCCCAGCAATAATCATGGAGAAAAATTTAAAAAGGTAAATTCACTTTCTTTACCTCATCTTGGATAGAATTTGAAGGAATCATGTTATGTGAGATGTCAGAAGGACAAGGATGAACATGGGATGATCTCACTCAGAGAAGTTGAAAAACAAAATCAGAAGAGAAAATACAAAGCAAAACTTGGACTAGAGGTGGTGAATTGCACCAAAAGAAAGGATTCTGGAGTCGGGGAAGGGTTCAGGTCCTGGAACATGATGGCAGAGGAGGACCTAATGGGGGTTGAATTGTTATGTGGAAAACTGAGAAATGTTAAACATGTACAAACTATTGAATTTTACTGTTGATTGTAAACTATTAATTCTCTAATGAAGAAAAAATAATTTTCTTTTTTTAATTTTTCCTTTTGTTGCCCTTGTTGTATTTTTATTGTTATTGTAGTTATCATTGTTGTCATTCATGTCATAGTCATTGGATAGGACAGAGAGAAATGGAGAGAGGAGGGAAAGACAGAGCGGGGGAGAGAAAGGTAGACACCTGCAGACCTGCTTCATTACCTGTAAAGTAACTCTCTTACAGGTGGGGAGCTGGGGGCTCGAACCCGAATCCTTGAGCTGGCCCTTGTGCTTCGCGCCACCTGCGTTTAACCGCTGTGCTACTGCCTGACTCCCCAAAATATAATCTTCTTAAATTAGGGGAGAGAGTGTTTTATAGACATCTAGCATAGGAGGATGAGAACTTGTACCCATGTATCAACAACTGCACTGTAATCCACTAATCCCCTAATAAAGTGATCTTTAAAAGGGAAAATAAATAAATAAGAAAGAAAATAAATAAATAAATAGAAGGAAGCCAAGGTACATGTCTGTGTATCAATAATATCCTTTTTTCTAAAAAAAAAAATTTTCTCTATTTGGTAGAGACAGAGAGATTAAGAGGGAAGAGGGAGACAGACAGGGAGAGGAGAAACACCTGAAACACTGCTTCCCCACTTGTGAAGCTTTCCCCCTGCAGGTGGGTGCAAGGGCTTGAACCCAAGTCCTTGAGCATGATAACTTCTGCAGTCAACTAGGTGCACCATATGCCCTGCCCTGCCCCCACCCCACCCCAATAACATTCTGTTTACACAAACAGGCCTATCAGTGGTCATCAAGATAATTTTTATTATGGAGACAGTGTGAACACGATTGGAACAGAAAAACAAAAAAGAACTTAAGTGGTGATCTATAGAATTTTATTTCTTGATCTTAGTTATTATTCTGTATACAGGTACTCATTTTATGTTGTTGCATTAAGCTACATAATCCTTACATATGGTTTTCAGTATCTGTCTTTGTAAGGTAAAATTAAGTCATTTGTATATAAAGATTTAAGATCTGCTATTCAGTTTCCTTATGAAAAATATAATTGCCTCATTTTCAAGAAATACTTTCTCTCCAAAAAAAGCTTGATCTGATATGGACGGTGGTCTTGGGACTGAGTCTGAATATTTAGGATATAGAAGGACTCGATTCTAGTTTTCCTAGGACTAATGTAAGGATAGTTTCTTTTTCCTCCAAAAATCATTTTCTTGGGGGAAAATAATGGTTTGTAAGACAGTTATTGGCACATAAGTATAGTTTTTCATCTTCCTTAGAGAGTTTTTTCACCCACCTGGATTCCTCCTGAGTGTCAGAGCCTACATTACAATTACACCACCCCTGACAGCCATTGTTTTTTAGACAGAGAGAAATAAGAAAGTAGAGAAGGAGATATAGGGAGAGGCCCCTGCATCACTACTCTACTGTTTATGAAACTTCCTCCTGTAGGTGGGGATCAGGGGGTTGAACCTGGGTTCTTGGGCATAGTAGCATGTGTGCTCTACTGGGTTCATCAATACTTAGTCCCATAATGGTGAATTTGAAGTTCAATTTCGCTGAGCATGCATTTGGTCAAGTACTAATCTCAATGTTAATGTGCAAGTTTCTTGCATTTAAATCAGTAGGCTTTAAGTAAAGCAGATTCCTTTTATAATGTGAGTAGGCCTCATCTAATCACTCGAAGATGTTAAAAGAAGTCATATGTCTCCCAAACAAGAGGAAATTCTACTTCCAGTTAGTGTGCAAACTCAGCTACAATGCCAGCCCTTCCCTGGGAGCCCAGCTTGCCATCCTTCTCATAGGCTCACAGTACATAGACTAAGACTTCAATAAGTGTCCGATTTCTTGTGGAAACCTAATATATGTATTCTGTAACCTTGACTGTGTCACCTATCTTCACCACAATAGTTAAAAGATAATTATAACAATATATTGTAAAAGGTAGTGTCTTGCAGGAGGCCAGCAAAATAGCTCACCTAGATAGAGGTCTGCTATGCTATGCTCACAACCCAAGTTTGAACACAGCCCCCACTGTGATGGAGGAAACTTTGTTGCTATGGTGTCTCTCTCTCTCTCTCTCTCTCTCTCTCTCTCTCTCTCTCTCTATTTATTTCTGAAAAGTCTTCCTAGAACAGTGAAACTCCAGAAATAACAAAATGATAACAATAAATATGACGATGATGATAAGAACGTCAGTGAATTGAAAAGAGCTTGAAATCAAAAGTGCATAATAGTTTGCAGTGAGTAAATAAATGAAGCAAGCAACTAGAATGACCTAAAAAGATACCATAAAGTTCCTAATGAAGTAGTTTCTACTTAGACCTACATACCCTCCTCACCGACTTTCTATTATACTTCTCACAATCACTCCAAAGTTAAACTTATCAAAGTAAGGACTGCAAAAGCTGAATAAGGGCAAAATACTGGGATACTTTAATGATGACTCTTTAGTTACTATCAGGCCACCCTGTCAACTGGGGCCCTAGTCAGGGAGTCCTGGGATTCCCACACATACAATGAGCCTAGACCTCTAACAGTTCCCTCTCTCCACTGTCACTGGTCATCTCCATCAGGAACAATATAATGGATCCCTTTGTGGGCCCCCATAGGACCTTTCCCTCAATGTGGATCCACAATGGTAGAGAATGTTCCATCCTCTGAAGGGAGGTTGGATAACATACTCTACCTACTACTTGAGGAAGATGGGTTCTGAAATTGGTGCAACTTGGAGCATTCCTCCTGATGGCTACAGAATGTGAGCTTAGACCTACAGGGATGTAGAAATTACATAGACTCCTATGCTAAATATGGGCCCCAAATAAAATTGATGGAGTTTATAGTCGACAATACTTACACACTTTTCCCATATTTGCAAGCTACTTTCTTCCCTGATCCAGCTTTCTAGCCCTTTTTCCCAGCCATGATATCATCTCCCCAGACAATGACTTGGATCCACCTGTATATCAGATGTCAGGCTCAGGCAAAAACTAGTAAAGTCATGGGGCCCTTAGAAAATACCCAAAATAGACCTACTAGCTATGTCCAAAAAGGAGACCCCAAATCTTCATCTGTAATATTCTTGCCTTTATGTTCATGATCAGTCAACAATTTGTTTGGCTTTATATGCTAACTCTTTTTTTCAGCCACCAGGTTCCAGATGCAACCATTATGCCAACTGGACTTCCCTGGGTAGATGACCCCACCAGTGTGTCCTGCAGCCCTGCTTCCCCAGAGCTCTGCCCCACTTCTTCTTCTAGCGTTTGCCCTTCTTCCGTAGCCAGTCAACAGCATCAGGTTGAGCCTGATGTAAAGTTTCGAGACCTCCTTTGAATCTGGAGAGGTGGCAGTCGTTGACTATGTGGGTCATAGTCTGTCTGTAGCCACAGGGGCAGTTCGGGTCGTCTCTGGCTCCCCAGCGATGGAACATAGCGGCGCACCGGCCATGGCCTGTTCGATAGCGATTGAGGAGGGCCCAATCATAACGTGCTAGGTCAAAGCCGGGTTGACGCTTGCAGGGGTCTGCCCCACTAAGGAAAGAGAAAGACAGACTGGGAGTATGAATCCTCCTGTCAATGCCCATATTCAGTGGGAAAGTGATTATAGAAGCTAGACCTTCCATCTTCTGCACCCCATGATGACCCTGGGTCCATACTCCTAGAGGGTTAACAAATAGGAAAGCTATTAGGGGAGGAGATGGGATACAGAGTTCTGGTGGGGGGGATTTTGTAAAATTGTACCCCTCTTATCCTATGGTCTTGTCAGTGTTTCCATTTTATAAATAAAAATTTAAAAAAAGAAGATAACCTTCTTAAGAAGATCATTCGACTGCCTCCTTGTTTTGACATGATGGAAGGATGCCCAGAGGAGTAGCAACAACCTCATGACCATGAAGATAGAATCCATATGCTAAGGATTGCAGACGAGCATAAACTAAGGAACCTGAGTCCCTGATGTCATCACTTAGTCATCACACCTGGTCATGAGAATAAATATATGGCTAAGCCAGAAAATCATTGTGGTTCAACCCAATAAATCTAACCCTAACCTTCACCTTTATAGTCAAGCACAAAGAGTCAGAGAGAATAATGAGCTAATATGTTTCATTGGAACAATGCCTAGAACAGAGGTATTGTCATCATTCTTATAGTGTGTTGTCCCTTCATTTTGGATGGCCCACTGTGGATCTGGTTGTCTGCTGTAGGAAACAAAACAAAGCAAAACAACCAACCACCCCCCCCCAAAAAAAAAAAAAAAAAAGTGATATAATCTCAGCCTCAAATTTAGAGAAAGAAATCTTTCTTTGCAAACTACACAAAACTTTTAGTCTTGACTCAATAGCCCAAGAAACTTTGATCTAGCTTATTTCAGTTTGGACCCAGACATGATGCTGAAGATTGTGGCTATTGTTAATTGACTTAGCAAATAAAGACACAAGATTCTCAGTGAAATTTGAATTTCCTATAACAATCAAGTTGTTTTTAACAGAATATGTCTCATAATGTTTTAGAGATAATTTTTACACATCCATACACACACGTTATTTATCTGAAATTTAAATTTGTGGATGTCTTACGTTTTATTTGACAACACCGAGGGAGGGCATTTCATTCAAACAACTTGTATGTAGAGCATGGTTGTGGGTGTGATTCATTAAATAGCATTCTGGGAATTTTGTTTGGAGAGAAACACATGCTAATCCTCTCAAAATATCTCACATAAAATAACATGAAGAAATTTATAGAAAATAAAAACTGAATATCAATTAATAGGCGTGGAAAAAGTAGTGGAAGTCTGAAAATATAGGATGTGATGAAGGCAAATAAAAAAAAGCTCATAATTGTTCATAAGCTAGTTGTAATCTGATCAGACTGATGTTTATGACAGAAAGCTTCTACTTCTTTCCCTTCTTCATTCAGTTGCCAGATGAAACCCCCAATAAGGCATAAAAGAAATCACAGCATAGAGTATAAAAATTCAGAAAGAATATAATTATATGATAGGTGTGTGTGTGCTGTAAGCTTGCATTTATCTATCTCTTAAAAATAGATGGCATAGAAAAAATATCTGATTTCACTGAAAACAATAATTATGTCAGTTATACTAAGAAAATGATTGTAACACTCAGAATTTGGAATACTTGTTAAATTACAGCAAGTATTCTGCATATTTTTTCAAACTGGAATATTCTAGTATGATATAGAGCAATGTGTGTTTTTATATATTCATTTTTTTTAGTCTTAGCTTGTGATCTACTTGAATGTAGCAAAAATCCATTGAGACACAGTAGGAATTAACAATATTACATGATTTTTCAATGGCCTTAAATTAGACAGCTCTTAGGATGTCAGAATTCAAGTCCTTTGATTTTATATAACTGACAATTCTGTATAGTACTTTAGTCAGGCAGACTCTACAACAATTAAATAAGAACAAAAGGCATCTACTACTGTCATTATTGCAAATATATATAGGCTGTACAGTTAAGTCCTTCCCTTAACAAATTCAACTAACAGCCTAAGCATAACTTCAATTCTTTCATCTTTTGTGCAAACTCAAGCTTTGTGAAAATGGGAGTACTGAATTCAGCTTTTTAGAAATTGTGATATTCCAAAATGGACAAAGGAGTTTGACATATGACAACCACAAATTGTTCTGTTTTTAAAAGAAGTTAATAAGAAATCTGTTTTAAAAGCTACCATCATTGAATGAGAAACATTACACTATTTCATTTATTTTTTCATTAATTCATCCAATAGTAATTGAAGTTATTTTGTGCCAGGTATTATGCCTTATATATGACATATTGTCTACTGTTTTGAGCAAAAACTGTTTGTTCTAAATGATCTTGGCTATTCTAATGACACAGCTCATGAAGTATTTCCTATGTTTTTGTCTCTTGTCTACAGAAAAATACTAAAAACTGATTGTTAGTAAGATGGAGATATTTTAGGCCTTGTTGTCTAAAGAGTGATAAATGTAATTCTATTATGCAAAGCACTATTTTAGGGAATGCTTAGATGGTTATCTCTTAAATTTTATTAACTATATCTTTATTTTATCCCTCTCTAATTTTATATGAGTTATCCATTTACATTATCATCATCATCATCATCATCATCTTTATTTATTAACTGGATAGAGATAGCCAGAAATTTAGAGGGAAGGGGAGAGGGAGAGAGACACAGAGACACCTGCAGTCCTGCTTTACCACCCATAAAGCTTTCCCTTTGCAGGTGGGGACTGGCCGCTCAACCCCAGGTTCCTGTACATGTTGACATGTGCACTCAACCAGGTGTGCCACCACCTGCCCCATCCCTTTACCTTTAAAGTAGATTCTCAATTAGAGTGGAGTTAGAGAGAGATGCCAAGTTAGAAGTGGAAAAGTACATGAGGAAAGTATCTAAGTCTAAGTAGACACTATTTCATTAGGAGCTTTATGGTGTCTTTTTAGGTCTTTCTACTTACTTGCTGCATATACTGACTCACTGCAGGCTTTTCTGCACATTTGCTTTCAGGTATACATTTTGCCCTAATTTATGGATACATGTGAACATATGCCCTATCTCATGGGACCTGGTCTATATCTAGGTTTTGGGACTTTGTTAGGAAGTGGACCACCTGAAATGGAATTAGAGAATCCTATGAAAGGAAAGGTCTCACCTGAGTAATTATACTTCCCTCACTCACTCCAAAGCTAGCCATATAAAAGTAAGTAGTGCAAAGCCTAAATCAGGGCAAGAGAATGGCATACCTTAACGATCACTCTTTAGTCACTATCAGGCCACCCCATCAGCTGGGGCCCTATTCAGGGAGTCTTAAAATACTCAAACAGACATGATGGGCCTAGACCTCGAATAAATCCCTCTCTCCATTGTTACTGGTCATTTCTATCAAGAATAACACAACAGACCCCTTTGTGGGCCTCCATAGTGACCCGGGGTCCATACTCCCAGAGGAGTAAAGAATAAGAAAGCTATCAGGGGATGGGATGGGATGTGGAGTTCTGGTGGTGGGAATTGTGTGGAGTTGTACCCTTCTTATCCTATGGTTTTTGTCAGTGTTTCCTTTTTATAAATCAAAAATTTAAAAAACGAAATGGAAAAGTGTAATGAGTGGACAATACTAACTAATAGTGAAAATGGAAATGCTACTTTTTCTCATTCCAAAGATTCCAGAAGATTCCTGTCTGACCAGATCCCTTCCAATTTATGTACATGAAGCTGAGATTCCTTTTATTTGAGACAGGATCAGAAATATCCTTTGGTAGATACTATAAAGTAAGATGCAATGTCAACTACTCCTAGACAGAGAACACATGGTCTTATTCTCACTTAAAAACATAAAAGTGGGGGACATAGTGCATTCCACCTATTGTTGTTGTTGTTGTTATTGTTATTTGTAAAGCCTGAGTATCAGCCATGACAGTAAAAGAGAGAAATGTAGAGACACTAAAAGAATCTTATTTCTTTTAGGAAAGAAAAATGTGTTAAATACTTCATTCAGTCTTTCAAAATGATAAAATTATTTACAACAAGGGAGGACTTAGAAGGTATAACCCTAAATGAAATAACTCAGAGGGAGAAAGACAAATGCAGCTGATTTCCCTCATATGTGGCGAATAAGGAAAACAGAATAAATGATAAATATAACACATTGGAGAAAAGCAAACTCTTATGACTAATAAGACAAAATAGTGGTTACCAGAAAGGGAGGGAGAAGATGGGGCAGGTAATTTGAGTAAAAAGGATCAATTTCATGGAGATAGGTGGAAAATAGACTTTCTGTGAAGAATGAGCATAATGTAGTATACACAGATGTTGGTACATCTGTTAAAAAGGCAGTAAAAGTATTTCACCAAAAACTTCTACCAGACTGGAAAAAACATAAACCAGGCAGACAGCACAATTTAAGGACATACTCTTTAGTCTTTCCTTTTCACTCCTTCTTCTCTTTTATTTCCTTTAAAATGTAACTGAATTCATATACAGGGCATGCTTCTATGTCCACACCTCATTTGGGGGCTTCAGTTACACAATATCTGACTCTATCAATATACCATCACATGTTAATTCTTTAGTGCATTGGATGACATTTAAGTATTCTCAGATTGTTTGCTATATGATCAATAATGCAGTGACCATCCTTATATATCTTCTTCCATATTTGCATAAGTGCTTCTGTAGAATTCATTTCACACAGTGAATTTGCCAGATCACAGAACATGATCACTTATAATTTTTAGCTTTGATGCTTATTGCCAATTTATAGTATCACCAGCATGAACCAGCCAACAACTTTAAAGGATATTTCTTAAATAAAATATAATAAAGTAAGATTCCAACAGAACATAAAACAAGAACAAATATAATTTATTGGATAGTCCATAGTTTAAAAATTTCTTCCAAATGCATCTTCATATTTGAGTTTATTGACAAGCTTCTCGTAAACTCTGAAATCCAAAATAAGGTTCAGTCTATGCTGAGCTTAACAAGTTGCTATTTCTTCTCTGTATATTATGTTTCTATTCCCTTTTCTGTGTGTTTGTGTTATAGTGTATGTGTAAATATATTTATATGTATTCTAAGCTATTCAGTGTCTTGAAGGCTCATTCTTTTCCATATTTTTTCTTATAACTGGATTACCAAAACCCAGCTGAATTATAAAGATTGGACAATATTTGCATTATAGACATGACTCCCTTTAGGATAATACATCATTAAACTGAATCTATTTGGAATTTACTTTTTAAATTCTTATTTGTATTTGTGTGTTGAGTTTTTGCTGCATCTTTTTTCTTGCTATTACTTTGTTTTAAGCCTTACTCTTCTTGCTTTTAGCCCATTGCAACGTTAAAAGAAATATGATTGATCTCATTAAAGTTAGGTAATATTCTAGCTCTTTAGCTTTTTGCTACTCTGAAAAGTGTCATGGACAAACAGCCTTGGCATACTGGTAACTTATAAGAAATGCAGCTTCAGGGAGTCGGGCAGTAGTGCAGTGGGTTAAACACAGGTGGCTCAAAGCGCAAGGACCGGCCTAAGGATCCCTGTTCAAGCCCCCGGCTCCCCACCTGCCGGGAGTCACTTCACAAGCAGTGAAGCAGGTTTGCAGGTGTCTCTCTTTCTCTCCCCCTCTCTATCTTCCCCTCCTCTCTCCATTTCTCTCTGTCCTATACAACAGCAACAACATTAATCATAACTACAATAAAAATAAGGGCAACAAAAGGGAATAAATAAATATTAAAGAAATAATGCAGCTTCAGGGAGTCATATGGTGGTGCACTAAGTGGAGAACACTCATTCTCAAATGCAAGGACCAGGGGTTAAAAATTTGGACCCCTACCTGTAGGGGGAAGCTTTTTGAGAGGTGAAGTGGTGCAGCAGGTATCTCTCTGTCTTTTTGTCTCTCTGTCTCCTTATCTACTTCCTCCTCCTTTCTTGACTTCTCTCTGTCCTTTCAAAGAAAAAAAAAAATAAAAAGAAATAAAGAAATGCATTTTCTAGGGCCCCATCTCAGATGCAGTGCATTAAAATCTGCATTTGAAAATGATTCAGATGCACATTAAAGTTTAAGGAGCACTGCTGCAACTCTTTGCTCCACTAAAACAACAACAACAACAACAACAACAAAGAACAAAATCACAGATTAGAGCTATACTTGCTTGCATGACAACTGGAGGGGAAAAAAAGGAGAAGGAAGAGAAGGGAGAGAGGGATGAAAAGGGTAATCATTTGGCAGTCTGAAAATATAGACTTTACTAAAAACAACAACAACATGGTGAACATACCTTTTTCCTTTGTTTTAAATACCAGTATTTCAGATATCATAGGGAAGGTTAAAAGCAAGAGTACCGTATATTTTGTATAGGTGAGATTTTAATATGCTATGAACCCTCAGTGCCTAATGAAAGCCTTTGAAGTAAATCTCAAGTAGCTCTAATCTCACAGAGTTTCCCATGTTCTTTTCTGCTGTTCTTATTTAATTTTTAATAAGAACAATTCCACACAGCTCGAAAGCACAGTTCAATTAAGAAATATTCCTACCAGGCATCTTTGAAATCTTACAGCAACCTCTTCTTTCTGTTTCTTGATGACCCTCAATTTGGTTGTGCTGAGTGATTTATGAGAAGGAACAGGGTGGGGCTGGGGTGGGGGGAAACCATAGCTTATTTTTTTTAGTTGCAGTCAGTTTCTCACTATTTTATATGAGATGGAAAGACAGATTTTCAAAGACAGAATTATAACTCTGTATCTGCTACCAGAAGGCTTCAGTGGAATGAATATCTTTGCATTGTATTCTGAAATTTCAAGTGTTATCTTTGATCTGATTCCTTAGGCACTGGATATCCTTGAAGCTATATCAAGGTCATGAGAAATAAACTTAAAAGAAACTGTTGTTTCTGATTTGCACAACCTAACCACAAGTGTCTTAGAGTAATCTAAACTTAACTCCCTTATAATGCCATATGGTTTACAAGAGAAGAAATACTATTTAGTTCTTCCTAGTAAAATTTACCAGGCATTAACGTTAACATTCTAAAGACTAGTTTCTAGAGATTTCAGTCTAGCCATAAATTTTCACAGTTCCTTAATATTTCTTAGTTAAAAAAATATATATCTGCAATTATATTATCTAGACCTCAAAATATATATATATGTCTATGAGGCAGCAATGGCATACGCTGCTGTCCATATGACTTAATTTCAAAAAGCATGAAAGGATAATATATAATCTGTAAAGATTTAGTAAAGTTATGGGCCTCTTGGAATATACCTAAAATAGACCTACTAGCTTTTTCCAAAACGGAGAGCCCAAATCCTCATCTGCAATATTCTTGCCTTTAGGTTCATGATTCAATGGTTTGTTCTAGTTTGTATCTTAATTCTTTTTCAGCCACCAGGTTCCAGATGCTACCATGATTATAACCAGACTTCTCTGGACAGAAGACTCCACCATGTGTCCTGGTGCCCCTCCTCCCCAGGTCTCTGCCCCACTAGGGAAAGAAAGAGATGGGCTGGGAGTATGGATCGACTTGTCAACGCCCATGTTTAGCAGAGAAGCAATTACAGAAGCCAGACCTCCTGTACCCCATAATGATCCTGGGTCCATACTCCCAGAGGGATAAAGAATAAGAAATCTATCAAGGAAGGGGATACAGATTGGATACGGAATTCTGGTGGTGGGAATTGTGTGCAAATGTATCCCTCTTATCCTATGTTCTTGCCAATATTTCCATTTTATAGATAAAAATTTTAAAAAATATGTAAATTTTTGTAGTCACTAGCTTTACTTGAAATCTATTCATTGTCTAAAATGTGAAGAAGCTTACTAAACTAAGCATAAAAGACTATAAAGAATAGAAGCAGTTAAAAAAAAGCAATCAAACCGATAGCAATCAGACAGATAGGTATAGATATAGATATCCTGATCATTGGATTTAATGTTACCTAGTCTCATGGCAAAGACCAAAAGGAAAATATAATATGAATATTCTTCACACTACATTAAAGGTGAAAATAGGCAATTATACTGGGAACCAGGATTTCAGGAACTGAAAGATGTTTTCTCATGAATTTACAGGACCTTAAGGAACCTAAAGATGTCTTCAGATATGACCATCCTAAGGCAAGTGTGACAGTCTGAACTCCTCCTTGAACAATCTTTATAACAGTAACTCAGCAAGGGGATTTATGCAGAAAGGTAAGGGGAAATGATTTAACTATGTAGCATGGGGAGATAAATCAGAGATCTCTTCCTTAAATCGTTTCTATTTGTTTTTATTTTAATGAGGTAGAGAAAGAGAGAGATAGAAACTAGACTTGATTCAAAATGTCCAGTAGGACTTCATATGCCAGATGTTTCTAGTACACTTCTCATGGAGATTTTTCATTTTAGCTAATATATGGAGTAGTCCCTTTGGCTTCCATAGAAACTCAGTATTGTTAGAAATCAAATATTTCAAATGAGGGATGAACATCCTGATGTGAAGATTTAAGAACTTAAGAATTATATTAAGTTAGGCCACAAATGATTCTTTTAAAAATGAGTTTACTAATATTGGTTATGAAGAAGACTTTCTCATTCCTGAGGAACTAGAGGTCCCAGCTTCAATCCTTGATACCACCAGAGCTGATCAGAGTGCTCTGATAAATAAGTAAACATTAAATTATAATTTATATATTATCAGATATAACTATGCAGATGGTTTTTAATAAATTTGCCAAGTTGTACATTTATCACGACACTCCAGTACAGACTGTGGTGGCACCCCTCCCCCCAGAAAAGGTTCATGCACATTTTTATTCCTTCCTTTTTCCTACCACCGACCTTTGGCAATTGCTAATGAACATATGGACATTTTGTGTTCCTATATGTCCTTTTTTGGGGGATAGTTCATATAAATTGAATCATATGCAATCCTTGTGTCTGACTTTTCCTCTTATCAATGGTGATTTTAGATTCATCTAAATTACAGTGTATATCGGGGTTGTCTTTTATTGCCAGATAATCTTCCATTGTATAGATATATCATATTTTAACTAGCTATGCATTAGTGGATAAATGGTTGAGTTGTTCCTATCAATAAATTTTTAGCTACAAAAGCTTTTACCCATCTGAAGGGAGGTACACTGATCTTAGAGGTTGTCTCATACTTTGCTTGAAAGATATTTTTTTTTGTTTATTTTTAGATAGACAGTGAGACAGAGACAGAAAGAGAGAAAGGAAGAGACTCCTTTAATATGGTGGGGCAGGCTTAAGCCTAAATTGTACACGTGGTCAAGCAACACACTATCCAAATGAACTATTTTTGCTAGCCCTTGAAAAACATTCTATTTTTTTTTTAAGCAATTGAACAAACAAGCAGTCAAGTGTCCCAGTATTGAGTGGCTCACAGACACAAGATATACGGTAATATTTTTAGTTGCTAAGCACTTAAAAATATTATATTTACACTTAGGTAAGATAACTTAGTTTTGACACTAAAACATTAATACATAATTTCCAAGGACACAATTTTGATTTCGGTATACCTGAGGATATTTGAAATAAATTACCTAGTGGGTTTACATCCTTTTTGAGTTTAAGATACTAAAACCACATTTTAGAGCATAGGGAGAATATGTTCCTTACTATTTAACAAGTAGGCATTTTTCACTACAAATTATAAAACCTTATCTGGGGTCATCTCAAAGGCTGCCTGCTTTGCTATGTGCATGACTCTGGGTTAAGCCTGTCCCAGACTAGGGGGAAGCTTCATTGTTATGATGTCTTTCTTTCCCTCAGTCTCTTGAGATGACAATAAACAATAATGTAATAGTGGCTTAGTACATAGGGTATAATTTTTACAGATGAAAATATTCCCTCAAATGCTCCAAGTGAATGTAGGCATGATGGGTGTCATGGGAATAAACGTCTCCTGTTAGATATATAATGAATGACAGAGACCAAGATAAGAAAACAGAAGTGGCAGAGATAGTGCATACAATGACTCCAATGCTCTTAGTGGCCTTTATTTAACTTTTCCCCCCTTTCCTTATAGAGGCAGAAAAATAAGGGAGGGAAGAGGAAGAGTGAGAGATATGGAGAGAGAGATGGAGAGAGGAAGATATCACAATACCAAAGCTTCACCCAGAGGAGTAGTGGACTGGACTTTTGTTTGGGCCACATGCATAACACAGTGATAACTATCCAGATGAACATTTTCCAGCCCTATAAGCATCCTTGAATCTCACAAACTGAAAGTGGGTGAAAAGTGGATCCTCAGAACAACTCAGAGATCAATACAGATGATGAAGGAAGAATAGATACTAACTAAGCTGACATTTAAAATGAATCTTATTTCAAATGAATAATGCAGGTAATATAAAATAAATAGTAGTAGCAAGGGCTGGAGATAGCATAATGGTTGTGCAAAAAGACTTTCATGCTTGAGGCTCTAAAGTTCCAGGTTCTGGGGCTGAGTGATGGCACACCTGGTTGAGCACACATGTTACAATGCACAACGACCCAGGTTCAATCCCCTAGTCCCCACCTGCAGAGGGAATGCTTCAAAAGTGGTGCAGCAGTATTGCAGGTGTCTCTCTGTCTATCACCCCATTCCCTCTCCATTTCTGGCTGTCTCTATCCAGTAAATAAAATAAATAAAGTTCCAGGTTCAATCCCCAGCACCACCATAGCCAACACTAAGCAGGGCTCTGGCAAAAATAAATAAATAAATAAATAAATAAATAAATAAATAAATAAATAAGAAATAATAATAGTAATGACAGTGAAAACGTAAAAGGACAAAGGAACAGAAAATGAATCTGGAACATAAGGCAGGATGCCTTGAGAAATCAAATAGAGTTATACTGACTTTTCCTCTAGCTTCCTTTCTGTCAGTAACATTATTGTGTTTGCGGAATGGGGGTGGGACAACTGAGTTTGTAACTAAAATTCATTCTGAGACCTTGCAATTTCTTCACTCATTTTCTCTGTCCAAAGTTTTCTTGAGGCGGGGGGGAATTCCTGATATCTGATTTATAACCAGTGTGACAACTGATTTTATTTAGGATACATTTTACTTTCATATTGTATTGTTTGATCTCACAGTGTTTAGTAAAACTTCAGAAAAGGTATATGATATTTCAGAATAAAGGGATTTCTACTGCACCTCAGATTTCTTTAAGATTTATTATTATTTATTAAATCTATTTTGTTGATGGTTAGTAGATTATAGTACAGTTGTTGACACATGAGTACAGTTTCTCATCATCTCATAACAGATTTTTTTTGTCTGCAAAACATTTTCACCCCCAACTTAGGTCCATTTCCACCACTATATATCTGGATCCTAAGCAGTCCACCCCTCTCCACCAACTCCCACATATTTGCTCCTTCCCTGGAGTCTCCTGCTTTAGTGCAATATACCACACTAAATCCAAACTGAGATTTCTAATTCTTTTTTTGGCAAATAAAGATATCTGGGCACTTCAGAAATGAGTTCTCACTAGGAAACAGAGTTGCGATACTCCTTTGTATAAAGCTGGAAAGTTCTAGTGTCTTACTCCCCAAATGTGTCCCACAGACCAACAGCAGTAGCATCACCTGAGACCTTGTTCAAAAGTTAGACTTTCATCCCAGCTTTCTGACTCAGAAACAACAAAATCCCCTGGTGATTTGAATGCCAAGTACCTGTGAGGAGCAATGCCTCTGGCAAGTTCACCACAACACCCTTGGGCCTCATTCCACTTAAAGATCAAGATTAGGCTGAGTTGAGAGTAAGAAAATGGACAGAAATGTCTTCATCTTCAGGTTCTATAAGTGGCTCTTCAGCTGGTGAAAATCCAAGAGGCAACACTAGCATAAATTTGCAAGTGTGGCTCTTCCAACATTTTTTTTGTTTTATTTTTTATTAGTGTTTTACTATTTAGTTAGAAGATTATATGGGGGTATAAGTGTAATAGCAGTGTGATTCCATACAGTCCCCACCACCAGAGTTCTGTGCCTTATCCCCTCCATTGGAAACTTTTCTATTGTTTACCCATCTGGGAGTATGGGCTAAAATTCTTTTAGGGAGCAGAAAGTGGGAGTTCTGATTTCTGTCATTGCTTCTACAGTGGACTTGAGTGTTGGCAGGTTGATCTATATCCTCAGCCTATTTCTATCTTACCCTAGTGGGGTAAGGCACTGTAGAAGTGAGGTTCCAGGAAGCATTGGTGAAGTCCTCTGTTCAGGAAAGCCAGGATGGAATCATAGTAGCAACTGGAACGTAGTAGCTAAGGCTGCTATGCTTTCTCAGATGTCTCAGCTGTATTTGGTGAGGTTTATTAAGATCGATAGTTGTAGAAATTTGTTTTCAGGGAGCATCTGGACTGTCTATCATTACTCCATGGCCATACCTCCCAGAAGTTAGACTCTTCAAACTTTGTATCTAGACATATCTCTTGCTTTGTTCTAGAGCAGGAAGTGTTGATGGTGCTAAGCTTACTGTCAGTTCACCATTTATGTAGTGTTAAAACTAGAAGGGAACACAGAAAAATCTAGCATATCCCCATATATTTGAGATTGGAAACTTAAAACTGAAAAGGGGAAAGTAACTGACCCTCTTCCAAGCTGGCCAGAGGTCTTCAATTTGAATGTAGAACAAAAACAAGGTCTTAGAAGTAGGTTTAGGATCATGATAAATAGTATAGTTTTCCCCCAGTATTAATATTACTAGGCTTCACCGCTACAGGATGATTTATTTATTTTTTTTTAGCTAGAGACAGAGACAGAGACAAAGAAGCAGAGAAAGTATGTGTGAAAGAAACTACAACACCAGAACTCTCCCATGCAATGGGAGCCTGACTTGACCTAAGTGGCACACATGGCAAAGAAGATAACTATCCAAGTAAGCTATTTTACTATCAGAGAAAGTAGTGTTATTTATTTATTTATTTATTTTTGTCAAAGCACTGCTCAGCTCTTGCTTAGTACAGGGGAATTGAACCCAATAGCTCAGAAACTCAGAAATAAAATTCATTTGCATAACCATTATACTGTCTCCCCAGCCCAAGAAAGTAGTATTTGTATCCCTTAATCAACAATTAGAAATGATCATTTATTAATAAACTTTATTGCTTACATAATCTGTACATTTAAAGAAATTTGAATGGACATTTTTTTCACTTGATGAGAAAAATCAAGTTTTTTTAAATAATCAAAGATACAAATATTTTAGGCATAACAATCACTGAAATCACAGCCTATAAAGGGGAAAATAATGATTAAGCTGATCTTGATCAAAGCTTAATGCTGCTAGTGGGAAAAAAATTTGACTTTGGTAAAGGAAAATAAAAGTATTTACGAATAATATGTCAGATAGTATAGTTTTTAAACAACATTTAAACAGTTGTGAACACAATATTTAAAAATCAACAATAAGAATACTAACAAATACAAAATTTGGACCAAAGATTTAACATTAAAGATGATTTAAATGTTTGAACAGATATATTTCACCAAAGAAGATGTATAGATAGGTAACCAAAAAAAGCATTACTACATAACTATTTAATTACCTAATATTATAAAGATAATTATACCAAATTTTGTTGTAGGACATTGAGAATTCTCACATATGGTTGGTAGGAATATAAAATGGTACAGCTGCTCTGGTAAATTGTTTGAGAGTTTCTTGTGGTGAATTACAAACAAACATATGGATGTAAAATATATATTCCTAAAATCTTATAATTTTGTAACCTGCTGTTTTCTATTTTGTTTTCCAGGATATTCCTATGCTTTTGACACATAGTCATCTACATGAAGAACAACCTTGCTTCCTACACTGGGGTAGGCTTATCCTTAGTTCACCACTGGATTATAGCAGCCAACAGATCTGATCAGGTATAGTGGTGAGTACCTCTCATAAAAACTGCAGCAAAGGTGGGCGCGAGGAATAACATCATTGCAAGACTGGCCAGCTCCTCATGGGGCGCGAGCGCTTCCACACTACGATCATCATCTCTGGCATTCTGCTATTCCACAGCAGAATACTGTGCCCCAGTATGGTTCCGTAGCCCCCATGTCCACTTGGTCGATTCCAAATTATATTCCTCCATGAGGATCATTTCTGGAACCATCCGTTCCACCCCGGTTCCATGGCTGCCAGTTCTTAGCAACATCACCTCGCCAGATATTCGTCGGGATGCGGCATCATCTAAGTTCATTTCCCACGTCTACGCTCGACCGGACCTGCCAATATACGTGGTTATCTTCACCCACCCTGTCCAATGCTTGACATCTCATCACCCAGTCTGGTCCCCTATGCCTACACTGAACTTCTCTGTTCCAGTCTCTTGGAAACAGAGTTGGCAGTCAGCTGAGGTAAAGAACAAACACCTCATCACAGACCCCTGCGAGCGTCAACCAGGCTTTGACCTAGCACGTTATGATTGGGCCCTCCTCAATCGCTATCGAACAGGCCATGGCTGGTGCGCCGCTATGTTCCATCACTGGGGAGCCAGAGACGACCCGAACTGCCCCTGCGGCTCCAGACAGACTATGACCCACATAGTCAACGACTGCCACCTCTCCAGATTCAAACGAGGTCTCGAAACTTTACATCAGGCTCAACCTGACGCTGTTGACTGGCTACGGAAGAAGGGCAAACACTAGAAGAAGAAGGTGAGTACCTAGTACTGTTAAATCGTTAATGCAGAGGGGAAAAAAGAGATAAACATCTATCAACCCTATGATCACCCATCCTAATCCTAAATAACTACTCACCAAAAAAAAAAAAAAAAAAAAATGAGAGCAGACATCCAGGTCAAACTTATGCTTCAATGTTGATAGAGTTTTATCCAGAGTAACCCTAAACTGAAAATGGCTCAAATACATGATTAGACAAATAAATCATGAGAGTATTATACAAAGACTACTTGGTAATGAAAATATAACTGAGTCACAGGTAAATACAGATTGAATGTATCTCAATATTAGTAAGGTGAGTGAAAAAAAGAGAGAAAAATGTACATAATGATGATTCTATATATAATAGCTATAAATGGAATTTTATATAGAAGATAAAGATACAAGAAGCAAATTAGTGGTTGCTTGGAGGTGACAATGAGGGTGAAAATAGGAAAAAATTGGAAATATAACAAAGGGCAAGAAGAAATTTCTTGAGGTATGGTCCAGGAGGTGGCGCAATGATAAAGCTTTAGACTCTCAAGCATGAGGTCCTGAGTTTGATCCCCAGCAGCACATGTGCCAGAGTGAAGTCTGATTCTTTCTCTCTCCTCCTATCTTTCTTATAAGTAAATGAAATCTTTTTTTAAAAAAAAGAAATTTCTTGGGAAGATGAAATTATTCTGATTGTAATGATAGTTCCATTAATGTGTAGGTCTAAACTTGCCCAGTTATGCATTCTAATATTTACTATTAATTGTCAATTATACCTCAATTTTTTTACAATAATAAATAATTCTAACTTCCCCTCTTTGAATTTGGAAGTGTTCATTAAAGAAAGCACAGTGTATATTCAGTGTCAGAGTCTTCCAATTAACTCTCCCCTCTCTTTGGAATATTCTCCAGATATTTGAAACACTTGCTCATTTTATCCTTCATGTCTTTGTTCACTTTTCTGCTTCTCTATTTATAAGCCAGATCCTTTCCCCCCAAATTCTCTTTTCCTCTTCTCAGCTTTATTTCACTGCTTCACACCTGATATGTGCCATCTTATATATTTTGCTTATTTGTTGAGTTAATCATCTGCCTCTATCATCCAGAATGTAAGCACCCAAAGGACAGGGAATTTTTTGAGTGTTTATATTGTCATTGCTGTGTTTTCAGATATTGATGTCTGGTATATATATTGTAAACTTGGTATTTGCTGAATAGGTGGATCTATCCATGTTGGGGTGTGCATGTGTGTGTGTGTGTGTGTGTGTGTGTGTGTGTGTGTGTGTGTGTGTGTTATCCATAGACACTCTAGAGCAGTGTCATTTTTACTGTGCTGAAAATACATGTCATTAGATTTAACTATTAGAAAAAGCAAAGTGAAATCTTTTTCTTTTTAAGTTATGAGTTCAAACAATAAAGTCATTTGAAAAGCAGAATTAAATATGTGGTAATGGATGTTAAAGGACTTTGTGAGTTGCAAAGCATTACACTATTATTAATTTATTGTGAATAAATTATAAATAACTCTAAGCTAATTTTCTGAGTCTGATGTAACTTAATTCTGAGCAAATCACTTTGAAGTGTCATGGTCTGTATATCTACCTACAAAAATGAGCATTTTAAACTCAAGGGCACCTAGCACCCTTCAGAAAGCTGATTGTTGTGCTCAGGAATGTAGATTGTTATTAGAGCACAAATCTTGATGTGCTCAAATCTTGATGCTGTCCACAGACTGAAATTTTACTTACACTCTCTAATTCTCAGTTTCTACATCTGTGAAATGAAGGTGCATGTGGGGGTAGGGTAGAATGGTCCCTGCCTCTTTGGAATGATTTAAAAGCAAAAATGAGATAAATTCCCAAACTACTAAGCATATGTTAAGCACAAATTAAGCACTCAAAAAGTAGTAGTGCATCACTGAATTTTTCCTTCTTAAGGTTTGACCAACTTTTTAAAACAATAGCAGTTGCTGCTGGTATTCCAGTCCCTTCTGCTTTCTGGAGGGACATGATTTTAATATTGACTCTAATATTTTTGAATCTGGAAAGGGAATGAATTAAAGCCAGTTTCTAGTGAAATATAATTTAGTGTAAGTGTTCCCAGGTAGGAAGTTTCCCCCAAAACATTGAGTTCCACTCACCCATCTGGGCCCAGAGAGTCAGAAAGTTAACCACATTACACAGTGCTCCATTTTAAATGTCACAATGAACAGCACAGGCTTAACTGCAATTAAATAGTCCCTGTTGACCACTGAATATACAGTACATCATGTCAGGAGAAGCAAAACTGTCAGATTAGTGAAAATTCATTTTGGGATTGCTGGGTAATTTCAAGAGCTGACAGCCAAAGAAAAATCCACAGTCCCTTGTGTGTGCCAACATATATCACTCTTTAACAGCAGTTGTTTAGGAACTTATAATGCAGCACTATTCAAGATTCTAAGATTTGTTTCTAGATCAAAGTGGGAATAGGAAATAGGAACGGTGAAATTATTGTTTTGAATGATGAAGAAAATAGAAATATTTTCCTCCTTGTACTAACTGTAGGTAAACAAATGCGAGGTGGATTCATAAAAGTGTAACAAGACTTTGGAACCAAGGTAAGAAATGGAGACAAAGCACCTAGGTAATAGTGGGATGGTAGTTCAGAATTCAGGGAGTGATCCTGTAAGCAATTTTTCTAGATGGTTTCATTTTTTAAATTTTATTTATTTATTAATGAGAGGGATAGGAGAGAGAGAAAGAACCAAACATCGCTCTGGTACATGTGCTGCCAGGGACTGAACTCAGGACCTCATGCCTGAGAGACCAACATTTTATCCACTGTGCCACCTCCTGGACCACTCTAGATGGTTTTCTAGAAGATGCTTGACTCTAAGTTAGGAGAGTTTTGAAACTCCCCTCTCCAACCATTGGCCAAACTGATGTTTCTATGTGAGATTTTTTTTTTTTGACGTAAAATTTGTTCAGATTATCGTATGTTTAAGGATTGTATTTCACATCTCTCCACTCCACATCCACCACCAAAGTGGCATTATCCTTCCACTGCCATCTGTTTGGTCCCCTCCATCTTTAGTGCTACCATGCTCTCCCTCTCATAACCTCATTTTTGTAGTATGAATCAAAAGTTAACTTTAGATTGATTTTGTCTGTTCTCTTGCTTTCTTCCTCTATATGCTCCCCATATGAGTGAAATCATAAAATATTTGTCTTTCTCCCCCTGACTTCTTTCATGTATCTTACCATCTTCAACTCAGTTTATGGTGACACAACTGTCAAGATTTCATCTTTTATGATAACTGAGGAATAGTCTTTTGCATGTATATACCACACTTCCTCTAGCACACGTCTGTCACTGGGCACAAGGGAGGCTTTCATCTTTTTTCTTTTTTAAAATTTTTATTTATTAAAAGGAAACACTGACAAAACCACAGGTGACTCTAGAAGATGAGCATCATTATCCCCTGATTTCAGATGAGAAAACCAAGACTGAAAGAAAAAAAGAAAAAAAATAGGGCTTACAGAAACACATCCTAAGTACTTTACCTGAAATTGAGCCAGTGTCTACTCAGTCTACAAACTCAGGCTCCTAGATTCACTCTGCCTTAATCTTTCAGGGAAACTGGGGCACAGAGAGTCAGGGGTCCCATGATGACATTTATTGAATTGGAACATAGCTTCAGATCCAAGCACCTCCCATCAGTCCTATGGCCCAGCTACTGGAGTACAATCATACTGTCCCCTCTTTGATGTGAGGCTGGGCGTGGAATCAATGGCTAGTTCATTTTCCCCCAGGATTGAAAAGCTACCCACCTTCATCCTGCCTTCCACATGGGGATTGGAGTGGGGCGGATCTGCGTAGTTCTTGTTCCCTTTAAACTGATGCACTAGCCTCCTGGGAGATGAAGCTCGTTGGTTCTGTCAGTCGTGAGTAATGCACCATAGCTCCCTGGTGGGGGGAATGCCAGATTATACAATAGCATGCTTTGGTGTGCAACTGGCTTTAGAATAACAAATCTCCTCTTCTGCTTGTGAGCATTATGCTTTAATAAAAGCCAAAACAGTGACCACAAATCCCAGCTCCAGCTAAAGGGCATGCTTTGTAAATTCATGTTTTTACACCCCTCACCATGCATTCTCCTCCCCCCAAATACACACCTTTCATAATTAACAGGGAATGGTCCTGTCTGTGGCTTTATTTACCCTTGTATGTTGCTAGGTATGGATGCACGGGGGTGGGGGCGTAGCTAGAGTTTCTCAGCCTCAGAACAACTGACATCTCGGATTGGATAATTCTTTGTTGGGGTTGGAGCTGGGGCTAACCAACGCATAGTGAGATATTTAACAGGTTCCTTACATTTGTCATAACCACCAGGCTATTGAAATGCACTCATCCCAGTTGTGACAATCCAAAATATCTCCAGTCATTGCCAAACATTCCCTGAGGACAAAATTGTCCCATGTGGGAACAACTGCATTAATGAGCAAGAAAATCGCCAGTCATATCATGGCTAGGTGTTATTAGAAATAATGCTTTACAATTGAATCTTTTCTTCCCCAATGAGAAAGCAAATACTCTGCTCTACAGAAAGCAGTCAGTCCCAACAGAGTGTAATAGAAAATAGTTCTCCCCTCAGCAGAGTCTTAAGTTAGCTATGCACATTCCTCCCCCCAGGGCCCTTGGGAACAGGTAGGAGGTGTTGCAAGCTCTTTATGAAACTGGGTCTGGGCTAGGCCAGGGCACCAGGAGAGTGAAAGCTCTCAGTTAAGAAATGCTGGTCTGGCCCACAGGCCTCAGCTGTGCTCACACCACCTTCACACATTCCAAACTTAGAGGTGAGAACTTGCAGGTGAGGGAAGTGGAGGCATCCAGCAGAACAGGTTGGAAATAGCACATTCAAGGAGGCAAAGAAGATGAGTTTCCAGCCTGTTTGCCTTCAGGGACAAGGGGGAAAAAACTTTAAAAAATCAAGACAGTTTTCTTTGTAAATAGACATAAAATCAGTGTTTACCTCCAATATCCTGTCTATTTCAGAGATTCTATGCTGCCACCCCGCGTTGCTTGTCTCATGGAGTATTTAAAAATGGGAACCATTACAAACATTTTTTAAAAAATTTGGATAGGGCATATAATTAGGCAGTTGGCTGCTTAGCCTCTCAAAAAGGTCAGTTGTTCTGGATACATTAGACCGACATGGCTGCAGGGCAACCCTGAAGGGAACTGGGGGGGGGGGTCCTATAGGCCAGGAAAGTATTTTGCTGGGACTATACATTCAACCCACTTCAGCACCTGCTCAACTCTGAAGGCAATTAAATTAAGTACCTCTCCTCTGTATTTTATAAATGTGTCCTATTAGAAAATGTTTTTATATATGAAAATGTGCTTATATCTATAATGTAGAAAACAGAGCAAGACTGTCCCCAACACTGCATGGCAGCACCACCAGGGTACTCAGCAGTAGTCCAGCAACGCATTAGTGTCTCTTTCTCTCCCTCTCTGGATATAAAATAATTAGAAATACAAGAACTATCACATAGCATTAAGCCTAGAGCATTACCTTGATGGCGGGACAGTGGTGCACTTGATTGAACACATTACCATGTACAAGGACCCAGGTTTAAGTCCCCAGTACCCATCTGCAGGAGGGGAGCTTTAAGATTGTTGGAGGGTATAGGAGTCTCTTTCTAGCCATTTTCTACCTTTCCCTGTCTTCTCAGTTTTTCTGTTTTGTCAAGTAAAAAGAAAAGTAATAAAACACTGATAGAAAAATGCATACTGAGAGCGGTGTAGTGCAAGCACAGAGCCCCAGGGATTACCCTGGTGACAATTAAACAAAAAGAAAATAAAATAATATTACCTTGAATAGACTCACTATTTTCTCCTTCTGCCCACATAAGGGATATATTTACACATTAGTATGCATTTTACATTTATTTTACTCCTGATATTTTTAATTTTATTTCATATGTGTACTTCTCTAAATATTATTTTCTTTATTTTTTGCTGTATTCAGATTTTTGAAAAATCGTGCCTTGTGTATAGTCACAGATGACTTGTCATCCTCAACTGTATTCTTCTAAAAACCCATCCTTGTTGTTACAGGTGTTGTAGTTTTCACTTTCACTGCTGTATAATACTCCACCCCTGTGGTTTCTTTAATCTTTACTTCTCATAATTTCTTCCCCCTGTGTTTCATAAGGTTCACTCTCTTATTATGACACATTCTCAGGGACATTTATGCATCATTTGTCAAAAGGATATATTTCCTGGTTTTATTTGCATAGGCATTCAGATTTTTCCTTCGTAACATTTGCTAACTTTATAATGATTTTTAAAAATCTGCTCATTTTTTTGCTTATTGCTGTTTTTTTTTTAAGACTGTAAGATGCATAAGGAGAGTATCATATACCTGATAATTGTTTTAATTTCAGCACCAATGTCATGCTTTATACATAATAATGAATATATATTATTTCTTTTATCAAGAGTTGATAAATATTTGTTGGCAAGGAACTGAGTTTGTACTCCCTGCAGAGTGCCAAATTGGCCTTTTGCACTGGAAGTAGAAGTTCAATACATCTTATTCATGCTACTGGGACCCTGATGCTTGAAAAATGTTTGCTAGAGGCTGTGAGTAGAAGAAATGTGTGTGCAAGTTCTAGGTCATGGTCTTGGAAGGAATATATTTATAAACGTTTTCCTCTTACCTATATAGGTAACAAAAAGAAAAGTAATCTGGGTGTGGTCATGAACCATGTTAAGCTTTAGAGACAAGGGATTTGTCCTAGCAATGGAAGAACCAGTAAGAAACTATCTGAGCAACAGATTCTATGGAACTGTTATAATAGCCCTAAGCTAAGACAAAGTGACCATGTCAAGTTAACATCAGAATGGTTATTGGTAGCAGTTGATCTCAAAGTCAAATGATAACTTTGCTGATAAGATATCAGTGGAAAGGGACTCTTCTCTCCAAGTAGACAAACCCAAGCATTAAATAATCCAAGGGGGAGTCAGGTGGTAGCGCAGCAGCGGGTTAAGCGCATGTGGCACAAAGCTCTAGGACTGGCTTAAGGATCCCAGTTCGAGCCCCGGCTCCCCACCTGCAGGGGAGTCATTTCACAAGTGGTGAAGCAGGTCTGCAGGTGTCTTATCTTTCTCTTCCCCTCTCTGTCTTCCCCTCCTCTCTCCATTTCTCTCTGTCCTATCCAACAATGACAACATCAATATCAACAACAACAATAAAGCAACAAGGGCAACAAAAGGGAAAATAAATAAATAACTATTAAAAAAAAATCCAGGGAAGGTCCCATCCACAAGCACAATGGCTTTCCTTTCTCCAAGTTCCATTTTTTTTTCTAATACTATTCTTATTGATAGCACATAAAAAACTCTCACCATGCTTCCACTATAACACTGGCAACTGGACTTTATTACTGAGGTGTTAGGAGGACTGATAGGAGAGGCCAGAAACAAGAAGCTGAGATAGAAGTCACAGTAGAACTCAGGTTTTGAGACCAAAATTCCTAGGGTTTTGAACAGAAATTTGTTTTGAATCTTCCTCAAGACACAAACTAGACAGTCAGAATCCAAGAGGATATAGTATTTCTCAAATCTTTATGATCTGAAAATGTTTACGACAGGCATAACCAGATACCTCTTCAACCAAAACTAAATTATAATAAACCTGTAGCTATGATAATGTAATTTCCTGGAGAACCTGCCAAAACAAACCAGTTTTTAAAGTATACCAAAGAATCTAAATGAAGTGACTTCTTGTATGGCATCATTATTTACATACCAAGAATAAACTGAGGGACATCTGCCAAAAGCAATAGTTTTGGAAGAGTCGCTTAGCTGATGATCTAACAGTAACGAACTAGCAGGAGTTGTATATTCAGGCCACATCAGGGTGAATATAATGAAACTAGCTTGTTTAGGAATGATTAAAAAAAAAAACTTATTTTTGAGTTCCTTATAATATCTACAACTCATCTAATAATGGTACCAGTTTTTGAGAAATAAGTTATAATTGTAGCAACAAATGACAACACTGTTGGAATGCTTCCTATATTCCTAGGTAATCAGTCAAGTGTCCTGGTACATACTGCCCCCTTTTTTCCCTCTTTTTTTTTCTTAATTATCTTAATTTATTGGATAGAGACAGCCAGAAATAGAAAGGGTAGAGGGAGATAGAGAGGGAGAGAGAAAGAGAGACACCTGTAACACTGCTTCACCACTCGCAAAGCTTTCCCTCTGCAGGTGGGGACCAGGGGCTAGACCCGGGTCCTTGCACATTGTAACACATACGCTTAACCAGGTGTGCCATCACCGAGGTTTTATACTACCCCTTTATTAAAGTTGCATAATAAGATTGCAATATACACAAGACCACCTTTTTTTTTTTATCTGGGGAAGACAAAAAGTTGAAAAAGATCAACAGCTTGCTAAAGAGTATCTTATTAGCAACGTATAAACTGTGATTCAAAACTATTTCAATCTGTGCTCTTAACAACGATGGTATTTTCCAAAGCCTATCCATTTGTGTGCCTCAGACATTATATTTTCCATATCTATGTAAAACCTGTTATCTTCTTCTTCTTCTAGCATTTGCCCTTCTTCTGTAGCCAGTCAACAGCGTCAGGTTGAGCCTGATGTAAAGTTTCGAGACCTCCTTTGAATCTGGAGAGGTGGCAGTCATTGACTATGTGGGTCATAGTCTGTCTGTAGCCGCAGGGGCAGTTTGGGTCGTCTCTGGTTCCCCAGCGATGGAACATAGCGGCACACCGGCCATGGCCTGTTCGAAAGCGATTGAGGAGGGCCCAATCATAACGTGCTAGGTCAAAGCCGGGTTGACACTTGCAGGGGTCTGTGATGAGGTGTTTGTTCTTTACCTCAGCTGACTGCCAACTCTGTTTCCAAGAGTCTGGAACAGAGAAGATTAGTGTAGGCGTAGGGGACCAGATTGGATGACGAGATGTCAAGCGTTGGACAGGGTGGGTGAAGATATCCGCGTATATTGGTAGGTTAGGTCGAGCGTAGACGTGGGAAATGAGCTTAGATGATGCTGCATCCCAACGAATATCTGGCGGGGCGATGTTGCTAAGAACTGGCAGCCATGGAACCGGGGTGGAACGGATGGTTCCAGAAATGATCCTCATGGAGGAATATAATTTGGAATCGACCAAGTGGACATGGGCGCTATGGAACCATACTGGGGCACAGTATTCTGCAGTGGAATAGCAGAATGCCAGAGATGATGATCGTAGTGTGGAAACAAGTTTTTCTTTTTATTTTTTTAATATTTATTTATTTTCCCTTTTGTTGCCCTTATTATTTTTATTGTTGTTGTAGTTATTATTGTTGTTTTTATTGATCTTGTCATTGTTAGGTAGGACAGAGATAAATGAGAGAGGAGGGGAAGACAGAGTGGGGGAGAGAAAGATTGACACTGCTTGTGAAGTGACTCCCCTGCAGGTGGGGAGCCTAGGGCTCTAACCAGGATCCTTATGCTGATCTTTGTGCTTCGCACCATGTACGCTTAACCCACTGTGCTACCGCCCGACTCCTGAAATAAGTTTTTCTATCTAATTTCTTTTAATTTTTTTCTTAGATAAATTCATTTAAATGGAAATGGTCTGTGAAAGTCATAAATGTAAAGCATCAGGTGTCATTTGCCTTAAAAAGACAATAATCTTAAATATATCACAGTAGAAATACTGAAATGTTGGTAAATCCTGTCTGTACTTATCTTCTAAATGGTCTGAATTTGAAATGTGCTTTTTGCTAAAAAGGTAACAAAGTAAAGGGAGGATAAGATATGATAGTCTTAATATTCAAGACTACTAACAACAAGTGAGACCTCTCAAACTCATTGATAGATCTAGAGAGATTTCTAGTGAGCAAGATCTCCTACTTAGAATATCAATATTACTTAATGGTGGTTGAAGGCGTCCTCAAGTCATACTGAGTAACAATTTATTTTTTAAGAAAGTCTGTGTAATTTTCTGCTCTTATTTAGGAGATATATTCTGGAAACACTGACTTCTATACATTTTTAACCTGCAGGGGAGTCGCTTCACAGGCGGTGAAGCAGGTCTGCGGGTGTCTATCTTTCTCTCCCCCTCTCTGTCTTCCCCTCCTCTCTCCATTTCTCTCTGTCCTATCCAACAACAAACAACATCAACAATGGCAATAATAATAACCACAACGAGGCTACAACAACAAGGGCAACAAAAGGGGGAAAAAATGGCCTCCAGGAGCGGTGGATTCATGGTGCAGGCACCAAGCCCAGCAATAACCCTGGAGGGGAAAAAAAAAATCCTTCAACAATTATCTAGAAATTCTACAAAGCTTGCTCATTTTGAAGCCTGTCACTAATGTTTTCTCAAGGCTGAATATCTTAAAACACGTAAATTAAAATTAACTTATTGTTATGATGGATTTTTTTCACTGATTCATATATTCAATGAGTATTCAGAGTAACCCGTTCTGAGAGTAAAGTGACAAGTAATTCAGACATTATCCTGCCTTCATATAGCATATGAATTAAGATAATAGTGTTAATGTAGCTAGCCAGATAGTAACGTAACAAACCCACTCACCTCATTACCTAAGTAGAATGGACTAAGAGATTGATCTGGAAGATAGATAGATGTATAGAAGAAATCATTATCTGGCCGCCTTCAGAATCTTTCCTGGGAAGAGCAACAGATAGGCAACTATTCTTGGTTTATTGTCATAAAGAATGAGTTTTCTGAATATTCTACCTAGGCTATTATCACTCATGTTATCTACAAGGAATGGGGTCAATAACACTCTTCCATCCCAGAGAAGTGACCAATTGATTGGTGTCTGAATTAAAAATACAAAGTCTCACTTGAAACTATGCTACAAAGCAATAGTAATTAAAGCAGTATAACGAGACATAAGACATGTAGCCAGTGGAATAAACTAGAAATTCCAGAAATAACTCCATATATATATATGGACATCTAATCTATGATAAAGGAGCAAAATTATACAACAGAGAATATAAAACATCTTCAACAGATATGGTTGGGAAAAATGGACAGCATTCGTAAGAAGCAGGAAAACACAGCAACACTATTTTATCAAACTCTATACACAAAAAGTATCTCAAAGCAGATTTAAGCCTAGTATATTAGATGACAAATCATAAAATACATAGAGAAAAATAGAGATGATATACTCCAGAACCTGGATAATGTACACAAAGATGGTAAGGTAAACTACAGAAAAATTAAATAAACAATTGGGACTGCATCACATTAAAAATATCTTTATGCAACCACAGATACGATCATAGAAATAAAAAGGCAAATGAGCACTTAGAATATGATGACAGATGCAAAAACGGGATCCTACAGTATGATTTACTAAAGTTACACATTTTAAGGATTCTGAGTGGGAAGCAGTCTGTTAACCAAATATAGCTCATACCCAAGTATAGGGCCTATGAGTCTCACTGCCTGCATCTATAAAATAGAGATACTAAGTGCAACCTGCGTTCAATGCCGATGGAAGAACTGAATGAGACAATCCATGCAAAACACATGATGAGAAACTCCCTAATTGTAGCCTTAGCAATGGTCTGGTATGCAAAATCCCCACTTAGTTTTGAAAGGATCACTGGACTCAGAAATGAAACAGTGGTGGGCTAAAGGCTACCATCTTATAGTGAACCACTTATATAGCAGATAAGTAGACTTCAGATGAGAGTTTACTCAGTCTTTGTGCTCTCCTGTGGGAGGAGTGAGGTACTACTCAGTATAAATCATGAATATGCAAGTTTTCTATAATCTGTGTAAAATTCATAAGCCACATATTCCATGGAAACATTGGAGCTTATTCTTTCTTTAGAATAAAACTATTAATATTTTTGAAAGAGGAGAAGTTATAGACAGCTCTCTTTGCCTTCTGTGTAACCATGTCTTCAAAGTAAACTCTTGAGGCTTATTATGAGACAAATTGCATCCCACTATTATCCTTGGGGAGGAGTTTTAGATGGATGGGTATTAGAAAGAAAGCATCCAAAAGCTGATTTTGTTTCAAAGAAAAATAATGTGCTTTCAGTTTTTGATGGTTTATAGTGGATTATTTTTATACCGATTCCTGAGTCTTTCATTGGGACTCATAATGGCTGTCTGCTACCACAGCAGCACATGCATTTTCTACTCTGATAACTTTTATCCTGTCCCTGTGATATGCAGAAGGCAGGCATTTTTATCTGGCACTAGCAACTTTTAACCCACTTCCTTCTGAGAGTTTAAGCTGCAACAAAATCACTTAATCAGCATTTATTGAACCTTTCCTATGCATGTGAAACATTGTGTTAGAATCTAAAGTTACAGTGGGCTGGTGAACATGGTAACAACAGGGTGGCTTCTGAGGGGTTAGAGATTAGTATTGTCAGTGATGGTCTGAATCAGACAAGCCTCTCAATGGGAAGGATATGCATACTCAAATAGTATAGTGCAGGTAAGGGGAAGTTAATAAAGGAACTGGCTACACATATCATAACACTGTTTAAAGAACACAAAGTACATCTATACATCTCAACTAGTGAGAGTGGGGACCATTAACAACCTCAGACGTGAAGATACAAGAAAAAAAATTGCCACCAGTTTCTGGAGAGGTGACCTTAGACAGAGGGACACTGAGAGGCTTATAGTCTTTGTTCTGGTATCAGCCTGTCCATAATTTGGGACAGAGGGGAAGGTGAGGAAATGAATATGTCAAATGCTCTCTCTTCTACCCTCATAATTTCTTTGGTTCCTTTAAAAGCCAAGTCCAGTGGACAACTGGAAAGTAAAGAGCTGATCAACATAAACTCCATGGTGAGATACCCAGGGCACTGAATAGGCTGATAGGTATGTGGCTCTAGAGAAACAAACTAAATAAATTTCATATATTTATTGTTCAAGAGGACTGCATTTTTTAGCTGGAATGCTTTAGTTTGTCACAAGAAGACTATAGTCAAATGAAGAAAAATCACTAGATGAAAGAGAAAAAAAAAGAAGAAAAAAAAGGCAGTGGCAAGTGAAAAAAGTCAAATAGCCAGGTGATTAAATTCAGAGGAGCTTTATCATTGCAACCAGCACCTGTTACTAAGGGAACTGTAAGAAAACAGTCTCTACCTCAGTCATAGGGTGTCACTGAAGGCCTCTCACATACCTGAGTTGAAACTTGAAGGTCTGTGCAGAAATAATCAGGGGAGAAGTTGAGAGTGGTGTTAGCAAAAGCCTCAAATTGAATCAAAGTTCTTGGGAGTGAAAAATAAGTAAAAAGTAAGTCCCGTGAGGTCAACAGAGAAAGAACCCTGAAGAATCCTGTATGTGACAGCCAAGATCTCAGATGTCATCCTATAGAAAATGGAGAAGAGTAACAAGAATAAATGGACATTTTTATGTGTTCCTCCAACTTGACTCTCAGTAAGTACATTTGATGCTTTCAGCTTTTCACCAAATACATCCCTGTTTGTCTCTGTGCTTGACAAAAAGAAAATGTGTGTGGGGTGTTGATTGGTCTTTTTACTCTATGGCAAAGGTCCAGAGAACCAAAGAGAAAAACAAAACAAAAAAACAACACAGGTGACTCTCGGTTAGGTGAATATTTCCTTGAGAAAGGAAATAGTTGATGTACTTCTCCACTAACCACTGCACGCTTGAATAGAGACACCAACATTTCGAAAGGCAGGCTGACACCCCTTTGGCATTTAAAAAATAAAAGTCTTAAGCCTTAGCATCATGAACTGAGCCCAGATTAATGACCTTTCAGACTATAGACTGAAGGAATTAGAAATAGGTCAGCCTTGCAAAGAATGTTAAGAAATCACTGAACCAGATCAAATCAGACTTCTCTTTGATTCCATGCACCCTTAAGAAACTGACCCTTCCCATATCCTGGAAACCTCTATTTCATCTGTTTCCCCCATTTTTGAATTGGGAGAAAACATACAGACTTCTTACAAAGATACTACTTTTGGTGTAACAAAAGACATACTCAAATGTAAGTGTACTCACTTTTAATTGAGTTCTTTTGCAGTCCACAAGTTCACAGAGGAGGGCTGACTGTCATAACTCAAGAGGGGGTCCTTTGCATATTTGTCATTTATTACTACATGTGTTTTTGCAATAAGTAAATTATGTAATAAAGCCATCTTGACTGATAAAAATTCCCAGGTCCTGGTTTGTTTGAGCTTTATCTTCATAAAGTTTACTCTGAACTGGTGAGTTTGGAAGTATGAACTATCTCATCATACCCTGGCACTGTTAACCACTGGCAGGATGCCCAAATCCTAAAACAAATATGAACACGATCCACTAGGTAAGACTGTATGTATTTCAAATAATAAGAGAGTTCTAATCCTGCCTTTCCTTTTACTGGATATCCAAATCCTGCTAAAAAACAAATATTAGCATTTACGAATGCCATTTTCTAATAAGCAGATTTTCTCAAATTTTATCCCACCCAGTTACCCTGATTATGCTAAATGCTTTCTAATATTCATGTCTGTGTTTCAATAGAAGCTTCTTTTGAGAAAACTATAGCATAGTAGTAAAGGTTCTACCTAAATTAGTAGCTTCTTCTTGCAGCAATTGGTTCCTTCACCGTTTTCCAACTTTTAAGGGATTGTATATTGATCACAACACCCTCTCCCCTTCTTGGTCCCATGAGCGAGCACATTTTGGTGCAAGAATTCCATTAAATTCCCTGGTCTGGAAAGATTATGGCTCTAAAGCCAGTGTCTGTTAGACATGACACTCTAACAATAAGAGTTCAGATTAGGTCAAGTTCTTGGATCTATTTATGACTGAAATCACCAGTGCTGCTTCATTTCCATGATTTGGTTATTTATTTGTTTGTTTATTTATTTATTTATTTATTTTCTTATTCATTTATTTATTTATTCCTTTTTGTTGCCATTGTTGTTTCATTGTTCTTGTAGTTATTGTTGTTGTTGTTGCTGATGTCATTGTTGGATAGGGCAGAGAGAAATGGAGAGAGGAGGGGAAGACAGAGAGGGGGAGAGAAAGACAGACACCTGCAGACCTACTTCACCACCTGTGAAGCAACTCCCCTGCAGGTGAGGAGCCTGGGGCTCGAACTGGAATCCTTACTCCAATCCTTGCGCTTTGAGCCACGTGCACTTAACCCGCTTGGCTGCTGCCAGACTACCAGCCATGCTTTGGTTTTAAAAGCATAATAAAGATATCTTCTTGATATATATTAAATCCCTATGGATAGAACATGCTATTCTTGCATCTTAGAACAAAAACCTAATTTTCTCTTCACAAAAATTTTCCTTTTTTGTAAAGACAGTGATGGAAATTGATCTCAGTATTTCACATCTGTACTCTACTGCTGCCAAGTCACCTCCCTGACCCATTTTTCTTTCCTTCTACTGCCAGGGTTATTAATGGGTCTTGATGTCTATGTGGTTCCATGACCCCATGAAACTACTTTTATTTTTCTCTTTCTTTTTTTTTAAATATGGTTAAAGATGAAAATAAAAAGGTAGACAAAGATAGAGAAGAGACACTTGCAGCACAGCTACACCACTCTTGAACCTTTTCCCCTTCAGGTGGAGACCATAGGTTTTAATCTGGGTCATCATGCATGGTACTTATTCACTGTACTGTACTTCCATGACCCAATTAAAACATTTTTTTGGTGAGATATAGTGTGTAACACATTGTTCCACTATCCATCCAGTTTTGATAGTTTTGCCTTTATTACTTTCATGTGGTGCCAGGGATTGAACTCAGGGTCTTTTATTCTTGAAACACTGATAATATACCATTAAGCCAACTCCCTGGACTCTATATGTGATAGACTGCCAAAACACACAGGTTAGGGGCAGTGAAGTAGCTTAGTGATTATGCAAAATGCTTTCAGGCCTGAGGTACTGAGGCCCTCAGTTCACTGTATCACCATAAAACAAATCTGAACAGTGCTTGGAAGGGGAAAGAAAGAGAGAAAAAAATAACAGAGAGGAGAAGGAGAAAGAAAAAAAGAAGAGGAGGAGGAGAAAAAGAAAGAGAGAGAAAAAGAAAGATGAGAAAAGAAAGGAAACGAAGAGAAAATAAAGAGAAAGAATACACAAGTCCCTGGTGTACTCATAGAAGGCATTTTTTTAAAAAAAATGTTTATTTCCTTTTGTTGCAGTTATTATTGTTGCTACTATTGTTGGATAGGACAGAGATAGGAGGGGAAGACAAAGATAGATACCCGCAGACCTGCTTCACCGCCTGCAGCTGGGGTGCCAGGGGCTCGAACTGGAAGATCCTTCAGGGATCTTTCCGCCAGTCCTTGGGTTTTTCGTCACTTGTGCTTAAACTGCTGCGCCACCGCCATACTTCCCCATAGAAGGCATTAACCTTCTTCAGTCATCATGGGTTTTTGGTTTGGGAGAAGGTGAAAGAAAGCTAGAGGGAATGGCATGGTGTCCGAACCTCTAAAACACAGACAAAATCTGATTATCTCTGGGTAGAAATATGAAGAGCAGAATTGCAGGGTCTTTCCTCTGTGAAGATATGTGAAAATGGGGCCTGGTAGTGGCGCAGCTGGTTGAGCATGCATATTACAGTGCTTAAGGACACGGGTTCAAGCCCCCGGTCCCCACCTGCAAGGGGAAAGCTTTGAGAGTGGTGAAGCAGGGCTACAGGTGTCTCTCTGTCTCTCTTCCTATCACTCCCTTCCCTCTCAATTTCTGGCTATCTCTATCCAATAAATAAATAAATATTTTTAAAATTTTTTAAAAAGAAGACATGTGAAAATGACTTTTATCTCTTATATTCATGCCCTAGAGACATGTGGGGGCAAATTCGGGGAGGTAAAGTTTCCTTCTGTGCATAGAACCCAGGCTTGGCTTCACAGATGTGCAGCCTGTTCAGTCCCATGGAATCCCACTTGATCAATATTCTGCATTTCCAGTCTTGCCATTACATAATGCATGCAAGGAAAATAACCCCTTATCTGGCACACAACTCTTCTGTGAAAATTGTTTATTAATGTTAAGATTACCACACACAATTTAGTAATAAATAGTACCAACTCTTCTACTTTGGGTCATTCAATATTAAAATAAAAACTCTCAAAGCTTTTAGATTTCAGGAGACCTGTATACTCCGAAGAATTATTTAGCTTCCCAAGAGTATTTGACTCTATGACTTACATTAATCGACATTTACAAGAGACTCTGTCTCTTGTGATGTTGTTTGGGATTGAAGTAAATACTGTAAGAAAAAATCTAATCTCACATAATTATATAATTGGAAAAGAGAAGATATTATGAAAATCATCAGATAAGTATGTTCTGATATTATACCAAGTTTCACAAATAAATATTTTTAAATGCTGGCCATATTATGGAATCTGGAACCTTATCTAAAAGCTTTTCAAAGTTTTTTATTCATCTTGTAAATTTACCTATACATGATTTTGTAACATCGTACACTGATAGGGTATTGCAGTGTATGATAGGGCCTGGGAAGGAATTAACAGACATGGTGGTGAAAGACTGGGAGCCAAAGAAGCAAATTGTAGAAAGTTTACACTCTTAAAGGGAGAAAAGGTAAAGGGGCTGTAGTCAAAGCCTCAACCTAAGGTTAAGGTGCATCAGCATTTTATGGGTAGATATGGGAGGGGGAGGTATGGCAGGCAGTGATGCAAGTATCTGTCTATTGATAACAAGACCACAGCTTTTTTCTCTCGGTTTATCATTGGGTAGATGCCATATTTTTCATGTCTTGCACTTGCAGGATGTGAGGGTGGGGAGTCATGGGGCAACTTTGAAATTTTTCCTGAATATGACTATCTGTTGTTTGTCTTTTCCATTGAGAAGAAAAGTCCGTTTCTTTGACAAGGCTATGAGTGGCAGAACATGCACAAATTAGCTTACCATTTTCCATCTTGACTCATCAACCTTAGTACTGGTAGTCTAGAAAATATAAATTTAGTAAGAGATAATGATTTTCCAAATGTTGATACATTACTTATCACCTTCATTCTTAGTGAAGAAGTATTAAAGCCTGGAAAAATTATCAAGATCAGAGTAGTGGATTCAAGTTTTCCAAATTTTAAATTTAGCTTTAAAAAAGCACCATTCTTTCCTTACACTGATAGGTTGTTTTAGTTCCTTAAAAAAAATGCCAAAGTTTGAGGTCTGCATAACTATATTTTCTTAGTAACCTTTACAGTGAAAATGGTGTTGTATAAAATGATGACTAATTCAGTTCCCAACTCAATCATAAAAGAATTATTTCTTAGAATCTACCATCAAAATTCCTTAAATATCAAAGATAGTTTGTGTATATGTACTATGCATTTTATTTCACAAAATATTAAAATGCTAATACATGGTACTACTTCATCAAAAACATTAGTTGTTTTTATAAAACATTTATTGTTCATTTACTTTATACTTTATTGAGGTAACACTCCATTATAATATTGCATAAGCTTTAAGTATGAAGCATTGAAAATAGACATGTACATATACTACATCAAGTTCATCAATGTCTATCTTTTGCCATATATTTTTCCCTATTTGAAGGAAATTCTTATAGACACCAATTTTTTTTCTCTTAATCATGACATGGTTAACAGACAATGGCTGTTGGTACAGTTGATACCAGAGCTGTGATTCATACTAAGGCTCCCACGGGACTTGATCTTATCAGTTAATACAATATAAATTAAATCAATAAAATAATGATCTCCTCTTAGTATTATGATGAAAATACTTTTGCCTTCTTGGATCTTTGGTCTCTGGATTCCTAAGATCACATTTACTTTGAGAGCTGCTATTATGTAGTATCCCTGTTATTCAATCATCACAAGAACACTATTGCATGATGAGTTCACTTATCCATATTACCAAATTAAGAAAGCAAAGGTGAAATGATCATTTCAAAGATCATACAACCACTAGGAGGAAGGGTATTTGTCTAGAATATGGAATACTATATAACTCATGTTACTATTGTGAAAGAAGAATGTGATATTTATCTACATTTTGTCCTTAGCTTTTTGATATATATACTATGGTGATGGGAAAAAAATGAAGGAAAGACTATGAGACATACTAACTAAAATAAAGAGAAAGATTAAAACGTAAAATTATTTTTGATGAAAATTACTGTTTATCCATGAGATTAAGATACCATCCCTTACATAGTCAAAACATTGCTCACTTAAAATTACACTAGTGAAAAATACTATTAAGATTTTTTAATCAAGTAATACAGTAATAGCAAAAGTAAACTGAAATCTAAGAGTGATAAACATGGGTCAATGTCAGAGTTTAAAGTAGTTAGGGTTGAACTATGTTCCCAGAAAGTACTGCATTCCTTTTTCTTTTAGGGTAATTTATCAGGACTTACCCAAGCTTCTAAGAGCAATCCCTTAAGACCATCCAATTTCCTTTCTTTCTAATTCCATACTTAGCAGAGCAACTGTCTGATAATTAATTTGGTTTCTCGGGTAAGTCAATACTGGAAAACAGACTAGTTGAATTATTGTTCTGGCTATATTGCCTCCTGTAAATGAATAAATTGGTTTGTGGTTTTATCAATTCACTTCCCAAGAGCTCAGTTTGCAAATAACACTTTTCCTAGGGTGCTGACATTTGACTTGCAAATGTGCAAAATTATATGACCAGTCAAAAACTTTCTTAAAGTGGGATAATCCTATTGTAGGATCCACTTCTACCTCTGTGTTATATATAGTATACTAAAGCACACTAATTCTCAAGACTGCCATACTGCACAATGCCAGTTGTGAATGGGTCTTCTTTGTAACTGTATAGTAAGTGTCTCTGGTTCTAACACATATTATTTTTTACTTGTTTTATTAAAAGGATATGGAAATTATTTTTAATAATTTAAGTGGTTCAACTAAAATCATTCTTTTGATTTTACTTTTGGCTCTAAATTCTTAACAACCATTATTCATGATAGAGAATGCCAGTTTCCCCAGTATCTACTCTGTTCCTTTTCTTTCTATCTATATCTATCTCTTTTTCTTTTGAAGTTTTAGAACACTACACTACACTCCATCCTTAATTTGTTGAGTATACAGATTCTTATTTCCAGAAACTTCATATTTTTTAAATATGACTATGTTATTAATTCTAATCAATAAACATGCATGTGTATGTGACTTCCAGATAATATACTTTAAAGAAGAAGTGATTTGATTTATCTAGTTCTGATTTCTTGCTATTAGCTGGAGTTGACTAGGCAAGATGAATAGAACAAATACTAATTACTCCTCATCAGCTGGTGGAGCAGTGAGGTAATAGGAAACTGGGTCCATGGATGACATCACTGGGTAGAGTTGTCAACCATCCATTTGAGATCACTCACTTGCTTTCATAGCTTGTATAAAATAAAAGTGTTGGTATGCTTCTAATTCTGCTTCAAAAAACCCCTTCTGTTTCATTTGGTTTAATCCCCCTTGCTTAACACTGTAATCTATTTACATAACCACTGTTAACTAAGCACCACCCTCCCTCCAGGGCGTTGGTGGTTCAGTGGTAGAATTCTCGCCTGCTCTGCCCCGTCTCCTTGTCACACCCTGATTTTCACCAGTCACTATTCTCTCCACCCTCTCTACATCACATCCTTTTTACACCCTACATGCAAGTAGATTAGTTTAGTTTAGCTTAGCTTGGCTTAGATTGTGCTGCATTCTCCATGATTAAGAGATACTGCGTACAGCTCAACCATGAGTCCCTGGTCGTCTGTCTCCATCCGCCAAGCTAGTCCGACATAAAAGTAGTCTGCTATGTTGCTGGATTTTAAAAAATTGTTTGCTTTCCTTTATTTGTTCTTTGTTTTATATTTGATAGGATAGAGATAATATTTGAGTACTAAAGTACTTAGGATTGAACTATGTTCCCAGATAACAGTGCATTCCTTTTTGTTTTAGGGTAATTTATCAGGACTTACCCAAGTAAGTAGTGATATTAGAGAATAGTAGTGATATTAGAGAATATCCTATATTTGATAGGATTGACAGTGGAGTGGGGTGATAATGGAGAGAGAGACACCTATAGCAATGCTTCACTGCTTCTGAAAATTCTCTCTTGAGTTCCCTTTCTCTCTCTCTCTCTCTCTCTCTCCTCTCCTCTCCTCTCCTCTCCTCTCCTCTCCTCTCCTCTCCTCTCCTCTCCTCTCCTCTCCTTTCCTCTCCTCTCCTCTCCTCTCTCTTCCTCTCTTGAACTTAGGTCCTTGTGCATGGTAAAGTGTATTCTGTAGGGTGCACAACCCCTCAGCCCAATAATTAGCTTTATTTGAGGGTGTCTCTGTCAATAGATTTGTTTTATACCCTTATAATAGGAAGGGCTAGGTTTCATAGTGAACTGAAAAAAGTAAATCATTCTTAAAACTGCAATAAAGATGAGTTTTGTTTTTAAATTAAACAAAGTCAGCAGTATAATAGGCAAAAATAGTTTCATGTCTGACTCTCAAGTTCAATTTCTCATATCATCATATCACCATAAGCCAGAACTGAGTAGTGTTATTGCAGAAAAAAAAAAAATTAACAAAGTCAGCACCATTGCAGAGCATTCTATAAGCATTCTCTGTCTCACTCTGTATCCTTCTGACTTAATTACTTCCTTTATCACAGTAACTATATTTAATTTTAAGGGTTTTTTTTAGTGTTTTACTATTTGTTTTTAATAAAAGAGAGAGAGATAGAAACTAGAGCATCACTCGGCTTTGGCTGATGGTGGTGCCAGGATTGAACCTGGGACGTCAAAATCTCTGGCATAAAAAAAAAGCCTTTTGAATCAACATTATTTTGTCTCCCCATTCCTCAAGCACACTTAGTGCAGGACTTTTCTCACCAAAGCATATGTCAGTTTCAGTCTTTGCACTTGCTGTCCCTTCCCCTTGAACTCTTTCCCCAACCTATTACACTCATGAGAAATACACTTTTCTTCAAGACTTTGTGCTAATGTCACCTTCTCATTAAGGGCTTCCTTGACCACCCTACTAGATGTATAATTGTCTTCTGTTCCCACCACCTTTTTATACCCTATCTCTTCCACCACATTTTCTTTCTTATTTATAGTATTCATGTATATAAGTAACTCTATCTCATACTTACTTATTTTGTCTATTTCCTTCCTATATGCACACAAAGGTATGCATTTTTTAATTCCACTCTCTACAATAATGCAGTACTCTGAAAAGTGGGGAGCCTAGTTTGAACTGAACAAATGGATGTTGAGGTAATAAATCAATCTTTTTCAAGTTAGTTTTTCAATATAACAAATTGATTTATTTTTCATTTTGTAGGTCTCATACATGTTTAAGAACCTTGTGGAGTGTAGGCATTAACCTCTAGACAGAATGTGAGAGTGAAAGGATGTCTTCCCCTGTTCTCATCCCACTGACAGCAGGACCCTTCACACTGTCAATCCAGGTCTGCAAACACTATATTCTACCTAAATCACTTGATTCCCTTATAGATACTCTCTCTCAGTCCCCTGCCCAAGTGATTTCCACCTTCTCAATCTCTATAGGTCTTGTCAATCTCCATGATTATTTTGTGGGGACCAGAGCAAGCTATGAGGATGCTTTTCCTCTTATAGAGGAGAGTCAGAAATTCCAGAGGATTCATGTCCACTGAAACAGGCTAGGAGTCAGTGACACATTGTGGACTCCAGTACCAATTAGAAAATGCTCCAAAATATTATTTGTACTCCAAACTCTCCATAGAGGTCAATTGATGTTTTTCCTGACTTCTTTCTCTCCCTACTCCTATTTCTCATCTCTTCATACAACTCTTTTGGGAACTTTCTTATTTATTTACTTATTTTTATTATTGGATAGAGACAGAGAGAAATTGAGAGGGGAGAGGGAGTAGGAATAGAGAGAGACACCTGAAGCCGTGTTTCGCCACTCGTGGAGCCTTCCCCCTGCAGGTGGAGACCAGGGGTTTGAACGTAGGTCCTTGCACACTGTTATGTGTGCACTTAACCTGGTGTGCCACCACCTTCCCCCCCAGGTTCTTTTTCTAAAACATTCACACTTTATCTCCCACTCCCTTACCTTTAAATCTGTTATGGTATAAATATGTACTTACATCATGAGGCAGAAACTTTAGAGGAGGGGAAAACTACAAAGAAAGCAAACAAATTAAATGACCATATGATGCTCAGACGCACAAATGTTAGGAAACAATGTCAAACTACTGAAGAATGGGTTCAAGTTCAACTCATCTACAGATGTGTAATGGGACCCTAGATTCAAGCTTCTTTGCACTCCAAGATCAAGTTTGTGTTAAGCTTTTGAATTATCCAAAGAAAAAAAATGCAGCAGTGCCTAAAATAGCTCTTATTTCTAGCCTGCTTGTTTGAATTAAAGCTCTGCAGCATCTTAGTTTATGGTATCTCTGGGGAGGAGTGAATATGTCAGTGTAATTAACTCATCTGATGAGAGAGGTCTTGTTTATTTCCCCTACAAAATAACAGGTGGTGGTTGAGTTCCAATATATTATGGTAATATGAAATGCATTCAGAATAAGTCATATTAAATAAATAGACAAAGTGATTCCAGGGTACATTTTTTATGGTTTTAAATTAAGTTTTGAAAGTGAATGGCCACATACAAACCAGCCGGAAAGCTGCTACCCATTTCCAATCTGCTCTTCTGAGAAAGGGTTAATGGCACTCTCAGCCTGCTAGAACTAATAGAAACTTGAGTATTGTTTTCAAATTACTATCCAAACACTCAGTGGGTGTTTGCAAGCCCTCTTTGTGCCTGGGAAACGGTAGTCTAATCAATTTGAGTAATCAGTTAAAACAACCATGCACAATTCATTTTACGAAATCCACAATGACATTCATTTAATAAACATGGAAGAGCAACACCATGTGCTGTGCATTAAGTAAATAAAAACAAATAAGACGGACTCTTTGCCACTGGGAACTCACAATGTGGAAAAGTATAGTAGATGAAACAGTATTTTGGAGACTAAAATGGTAAAAACTCCTAGTCCTCTCTCCAAAATGTTAATGAAATTCCAGACTTTAATATTTTTGCTGTTGTTATTGGTGCTTCACCACTCTGGGATGACTTCTCATATAGAGAGGTATGGAGACACCACAGTACTGAAGTCCCCCTCCCCCCATGTGGTCGGTGCCAGATTTGAACCTGACAAAGCAGGAAACCTCCCAAATAAGCAATCTTGCCGGGCCCAGACATTAATTCTTTAACAATTAAAATAAGTCACAATATGTAAAGGTAAGAGTAATGTGTGTCCACAAGTCTAGAATGTTAATAAGTTCTTAAGGTGTTAGGTGATGAGAGGATTTGATTGAAGCTCTGGAGATACCAGAATTGAGAAAGTTTTGGGGAAAGAGATTACAGTGTAAATGAAGGTAAAGGAGCAAAAGATGGAGGCTGAGGAAGAGAAGGAATGAAGAAAAGGGGAGAGGAAAAAGAGAAAGAGGAAAAGAAAATAGAAAAATAGGTGAGTAGTAGGACAATTGAAAGTGTTCAAAAACAAGGGACATGAAGGACATGAAAGAAGGGAAATGTGAGAACATTAAGCAGATGCAGAGAAGCTAAACAGATGAAAAGATAATTTCTATGACTATTGGAGCAATGACAGAAATGGAGTCTCCACATTTCCGATTAGAAGGAGTGAGAACAAATGGTGGTGCTCCTGGTTAAGAGATCGCATTACAGTGGACGAGAACCCAGGTTCAAGTCCCTGGTTCCCACCTGCAGGGGGGAAGCTTCAGGAATAGTGAAGCAGGGTTGCAGGTGTCTCTCTGTCTCTCTCCTTCTCTGTCTCCTCCTTCCCTCTCAATTTCTGTCTTTATCCAATAATAAATAAATTAATCAATGAGGAGAAAAAAGATCCCTATAAAGCAAGCCCAAAACATTAATCCCTTGTCTCTAGCATCAGTAAATATTACTTTCCATGAAAAAGAATATATTTGCAGATAGGATTCAACTGAGGTTCTTGAGATGAATATTATTCTGGATTGTATTAAAATACCTGTAAAACACTACAAAGTCAAGAGAAAGACAGAAGGAGATTTAACACACTAACAAAAGAGAAGATGATGAAGCCACAGGGTGATATTGGGATGATGTATCACAAACCAAGGAATGCCTGAAACCACCAGTAGTTAAAAGTAACAAGGGAGGACTTTTTGCCTAGAATCTACAAAGGGAAAACAATCCTGCCAACTATTGCTTTCTACCATAAATAAATCAATAATTATTATAAAATTATTTGAATCAATTTCAATTACAGATCTTGATGATGAAAATAATTCAGAAAAGATGTCCACTGTTCTGAATTATGTCCACAGTATAATTATAAAGGCAAGTTATATTTCTGATTCATTCAAAGTATGGACAGACACTGGACAGTGTTTCTCCCAGGAGACAAGTTTCACATGAGCATTAGTTTCATATCAGACCATTATGTCTAGTATCTCATTTAATTCTCAAAGATAATTCTGCCAGTGACCTTATCCACTGTTACCATGAAAAAAATAGTAATAATAGTAACTGCTTTCAATTCCAATATAGAGAGTGAAGACTAGATCAGATAAGGTTATATGTATTACATGTATGCCTAAATTGACACACAAGAAGTCAGCCTAAATCATTCTTGAGCCCAAGCCTAGATTCTTATTTTTCTTTTCATAATATTTCCTCCACACAGTGACATTCTGAGTGTAATCATAAGAAGCACAGGGTTTGAGGTTTGAGACCCAAGTCCAAATTATATTCACACTATCTACCAGCTGTCAGGCAGTATAACACAAAAGCAAGAGCTTAAGTGTTGATATTAAAAATAGGTATGCCCACAATGACCCAGATTTCCTGCTTTCTAAAATAAAATCTATCAAAGGTTGGGTATGTAGCATAGTAATTATGCAAAAACTTTTGTGTCTAGGCTCTAAGTTACCAGGTACAATTCCAAGACACTACCATAAACCAGGACTGGGTTTTAACTTGAAATAAAGGAAAAAAAGAAGAAACTAAAAAGTAAAGAAATAGAAAGGAAGGAGAAATAGAAAAAGCATAAAAGGTGAAAAGGAAACCTTGGCCCACATTCTATAAGAACAAGAGACAAATTACTCTGGCTCCGGCTCATCATTATAGACTTCCATTTGATGTGATCCCCTTGATTCTGTTTTCTTTTTCTTTCTTTCTTTTTTTATTTATAAAAAGGAAACAGTGACAAAACCATAGGATAAGAGGGGTACAACTCCACACGATTTCCACTATCAGAACCCCATTTCCCATCCCTTCCCTTGATAGCTTTTCTATTCTTTATCCCTCTGGGAGTATGGACCCAGGGTCATTATGGGGTGCAGAAGGTGGAAGGTCTGGTTTCTGTAATTGCTTCCCCACTGAACATGGGCATTGACAAGTTGATCCATACGCCAAGCCTGTCTCTCTTTCCCTAGTGGGGCAGGGCTCTGGGGAAGCGGTGATCCAGGACACATTTTTGGGGTTGTCTGTCCAGGGAAGTCTGGTTGGCATCATTGTAGCATCTGGAACCTGGTGGCTGATAAGAGAGTTAGCATATAAAGCCAAACAAGTTGTTGACTAATCATGAACCTAAGGGTTGGAGTAGTACAGATGAAGAGTTGGGGGTGGGGGGTCTCTGTTTTGTAGATAGCTGGTAAGTCTATTTTAGTTATATTCCAAAGGGCCTGTGACTATACTAGTTTTTTTTCCCTGAACCTAAAATCTGATATGAAGGTGGATCCTGTTTTCTTATAACTGTCTGATCCACCCATGTACATTAGCTAAAAGGCCCAGGGAGGATTTTTAATTTGCAACCTATGTCGTAAACGAACATCTTCTGGCAGCCAATTTGAGATTAGGTAGAGTGAAGTTCCTCCTTCCTAACTAGTTTGGAACCCAGGCTTAAGGGACCAAGTTCCCCAATCCATAATGAACATACTATATAATCACTATGCAGAACATTTATCCTTTCATTTAAAAGGAATGACTGCTGGGATTACATTTCCCATGTAAACCAATAATAAAATTCCCAGATGAACAGAAGTAAATAAGAGAAAACAGTTTTGTAATTATTTCAGCAGTTGTCAGACTCAACATCACCCTTCAAATCCCATTTCATGACAGAGAGCACTAGAATAGAACTGAGTAAGCATTTTACCTGAATCTAGTTCGATGTATTCTCCTTCAAAGACAACTCCTATAGTGAAAATTTGTCATTTGCAAATGACCTATCATGTGAAAAGTATACTGGAGATGTTGGAAACGTGGATGATGCCTGTGAAAATGAAATTAATCAATATGAAGATGAAGAGCTATCACAGCAGAGTTATTTGGTAATAATGAAACTTGGGAAACCAACAAAGCTCAGGAAACTCATGAAAGAGCAGGAAACTGGGAGTCAGGTGGTAGTGCAGCTGGGTAAGTGCACATGTTTATCTTTCTCTCCCAGTCTCTATCTTCCCCTCCTCTCTCCATTTCTCTCTGTCCTGTATAACAACAATGACATCAATAACTACAATAATAATACCTACAACAATAAAATAATGGCAACAAAAGGGAAAATAAATAAATATTTTAAAAAATTTTAAAAAGGAAGAGCAAGAAATGTCAATGTTAAATCATGAATTAGTGACTGTGTCTAAGATTCTAGAAACAAGCATAAAGGGAAAATCTTGTCAGGAAACAAGTATCCTCATCCCCACCTCCCTAGTCAATGCCACCAATATCACTTCCACGAATTAAGACAATGAGTGACTCACTTGTCTCATCCCTACATTATGTTATCCTCACAGAAGGCAGAATAATCCTGTTGAACACCATCTACATCAAAATATTCCCTAATTAGGATGTTCTACTGGCTTCCATGTCATTATTAATAAAAACCAGTAACCCCACATGACATAGGAAATCTGAATAACTGAGTCTCTCATTACTTGTCTCCCCTTCACTTACTCCAGACACATAGACTGAAAGCACTGTTTTCAAAACACCATCTAGGGTATTTTCTTAAAATATTAAGATGTCCTACCCCAACCTTCAGTATGTGTTCCTCAGAGAGCCTCAGAGATTGGTCCTTTGGATTTCTAGTTTTTATGCAAAAAAAAAAAAAAAAAAACTTTTCAGTGCAACTCTCCCTAGCCAATATGAACTAAAACCCCCTTGCCACTTCACTTTCACCCCCTTTCTATCCTCTCTTCCCCTCTACCTCTCTTGCCTTCTTCACTTTCTTCAAAGTGTAGCATTCTTTTATTATTATTATTATTTTTATTTATAAAAAAGAAACATTGACAAAACCTTAGGATAAGAGGGGTACATCTTGTCTCAATTCCCACCACCACCCCCTCCCCTGATAGCTTTCCTATTCTTTAACCCTCTAGGAGTATGGACCCAAGGTCATTGTGGGATGCAGAAGGTGGAAGGTCTGGATTCTGTAATTGTTTCCCCACTGACTGTGGACATTGCAAGGTCATCCATACTCCCAGCCTGTCTCTCTCTTTCCCTAGTGGGGAAGGGCTCTGGGGAAGCAGAGCTTCAGGACACATTGGTGGGATTGTCTGTCCAGGGAAGTCTGGTTGGCATCCTGCTAGCATTGGAACCTGGTGGTTGACAAGAGAGTTAACATACAAAGCCAAAAAAATTGCTTTCTGGTCCTTTTTCCAGCCATGACATCATATCCCCAGACAATAACTTGGATCCACTGGCATATAAGATTTCAGGCTCAGGGACAAAGAGAAGAAAAAAAACTAGTATAGCCACAGACCCTTTGGAATTTAACTAAAATATACCTACTAGCTATCTACAAAATGGAGGACCCCCCAACTCTTCATCTACACTATTCTAGCCCTTAGGTCCATAATTGGTCAGCAAAATGTAACATTCTAAGCTACAAATATTTTAGTCCAACATCTATGTGCCATCTGCTTCTACAGTTAGACTGAATCTGCAGGTAATTGGGCAGCTTGTCTTGTTTTTGTTGTATACCTAGAAGAGTGTCTGGGCTGTAGTATATGCTGAATACAATTTTGCAGATACTGACTATAGTTTAGAGATAAGCAGGAAGAGAATAACGATAAATTATAAAGAAAGATTTGATAAATTTACATCCTGACATATGCTCAGGTAATAACCCTATCACCTTCCAGAAAGGTTGGTAAAGTCAGCAAGACAATAGTCAAGTCCCAAGTGAACAGACCAAATGAAAGTCCTGGAATCATTAGAACAGCGAATTATACCTTAAATGGTGTTGTCCTGGCCACACTCATCCCTCTCTCCTCTGAAGTTAGCATGTGATGAATCCTAGCCTGAAATCACGAAATCATCAGTCCCTCTCTATGTGTCTCTTTTTATTTCTCTCTCTCTCATCTCCCCCTTCTTCATCAAGTTTTTAAATGAATCATAATTGTCTAATTTGCAATTTAACTAACTTGAATAAAAGTTGACAGGACAATGTGGCTTAACTATGGCAGAGAGAAAATTATCAAAATTAGTTATTCTTTTTTTAAAGTTTCTTTATTGGGGGATTAATGGTCTATAGTTGATAGTAAAATACAATAGTTGGTATATGTATAACATTTCCTAATTTTCCACATAAAAATGCAACCCTAAGTAGGTCCTCTTCTGCCATCATGTTCCAGGATCTGACCACCCCCCAGCCCCTCCTGAGTCTTTTACTTTGGTGAAATACATCTCAAATTAGTAATTATTTCTAGAGGTTTTATATCCATTTATTTATGAAGATCAGTGATTATTACTGGGTGTCAATCTTAATATGTAGTATTGACATGTTTTCTGTAAAAAAAAAAACTGATGGAAATTTGCAGCATATGATGCTTATTGCATGAAGAAGAGGTAAAAACTAGAAAATGGTGTATTTTCTGCCTCTGGGCAGATCTTTCTCTTCCATCTGGGAAACTGACCCTCTTCTGTCGCTGCTTCCAGACTTGTACATGGGTCAGAGGAGAGTCTTCATCAGTCGATTCTCCTCAGGAAGTCATTCATCCAAATTGTTAAGTATAATTTTTATTATTCTAGCTCTTCTCTTCAACTCTAAGTTGGTATCTTTGAGGTTTTAGAGAGCCCTCTTGATAAATAATATTGTCTGTCAGTGAGACTCTAGAGCACCTTTTAGCAGCCCCAGTATAGCTGGCATTTGGGACTGAATACTTCTATGAGTTATAACAGGTTTAACAGCATCCATGATCTCTTCCCAATAGTACAATACCCACCCATACACCATCAAAAATGTCTCTAGACTTTGTCAAATATTCCCTGGAGAGCAGAGTCAGACTTGTTTGCATTACTGTAAAACTGTCTTTCCATAAATTCAAACATATATTTACTGCCTATTGTTAAAAATCAAGCACGATTAAATCCTACAAATGTAGCACAATGTTATGCTTTATTTATTTATTTATTTATTTATTTAGCCTCCAGGGTGATTTCTGGGGCTCCATGCAGGTATTCCAAACCCACTGCTCCTGGTGGACATTTTTTTAACTATTATTATTATTATTATTATTATTATTATTGGATAGATCAGAGAGCAATTGAAAGAGGAACAGTGAAGGCTAGACATTGCAGACCTGCTTTGCCATTTGTGAATTGTCTGCCATGCAGATAGTGACAAGAGTGGTAAAATAAATTTTAAAAAATTAAGAAGATTTGATAGCCTATATACTCATTTTCATTTATTTACAAGAATTACTACAATTCATTTATTTACAAAAATAATTTCCTGTTCAACCTGACAGTTATTTAACAGCATTTCATTTAGTTTGCATGTGTTTTTTTTTCTTCCAGTTTTCATTTTCTGATTGATTTCTAGTTTTTATTTCACTGTAGTTAAAAGAAAAAATGAAAGAGAAAAAGACAGATCTTGGCTATTCTATCCCTATTAATATGAAGTCATTAAAATGGTTCCATTATGACTGGCTGATTTATTAAAGAAGGAAATTTAGACATAAATATGGCACAGATGTAAGGTAAGAATATGAGAAGACCGTGTGATGACAGAAGCAGAAATTCAACTGATATATCTAATAAGTCAGGAATGCCATATATTTTTATACATATACATTCCTTAACAAGGTAGAGAAAGATACAGAAGAAAGACCAGAGCACTATTCAGCTCTGGCTTAAAGTAGTCCAGTACTGGGGCTTGAACCTGGGGCTTTGTAGCCTCAGGCACGAGAGTATTTTTGTATAACCATTGTTCTATCTACTCACACTTGCCGTTTATTTTTGTCCATCATCAGAGCAGAGAAGGAGAGTTTCCTCTAAATTCATCAGAGACAGCATACCCTTATTAACCTCTTGATTTCTCATTACAGCTTCCATATCTATGATAGATTTTATTTCTGTTTTCTTTTTAAGTCACTTAGTGATGTTTTGTTATGGCAGACATAGGAAACAATTATACTTGGGAAATGGTGCAACAGATTTTCTTTATTCTTAGATCTCATGGCTATATGGCAACTAGTTGTTATAAATTCTAGGGACTTAAGAGGTTTACTTAATATTTTCAAAATTAAAACTGAGGAAATCTCAGGAAGTCCGAGGAATTGACTTTTGGTAAATACTGTCTACAGCAGCTCCTTCCTGAGGAGGCAGAACTCTAAGGAGAAGTTTCTTTTACTAAGAAACAAGATTCTCTAAAGGGTCAAAAAGTATTTCTATCATGGTGGAATGGTGAAAAATAGAAGCTGTTCATATCTTGTCCTCCTGGGGCATATTTCGTATCACCTTCCAGGGACTATGGTATTTTTTAAAATTATATTTGCTTATAGAATAAGTAGGAAGATATTTGATTACAGATTTTTCAGTATAGTTGAAATCTTTTGAATATATGTTATCCTTTATAATGTTAGCCTGTATAAGTGAAGTTGTTGGTCTTTTGCCCATATTTCTCCATATGTTTTAGCTTTAAAAAAAGGTTTTCATAACCTCTTCAGCTATAAATGTATTTATAAATTTTGTGCCATCTATGTTGTACTTTTATTAGTGTGTGCTACTTTTCTCTTAGTATTTCTTCCAGCCCATTAGCTATACCACTGTCCTGTCCTTACATATATACAAGTGTAATTGTTCTAGTAAAACATATTGGCTATATGCACAAACACACTCATATATACGTGTATGTACTAGTGCATGATTATCTTCTATACATGTATGACAAAATTAAGTCAAACACTTGTGAATTTTCATGTCATTTTTAAGGTAGAGAAGTTTTAGTTAAATTTTTGATGTATCCTTTGTGATTACATTGATTTTTAAGTTTAGCCAGTCTTTCCCCCACACCGACAGCAAATGAAAATTGTTTTTTAATTTTTTAATAGTAAATGTTAATATTTTATTTCTGGAAATGGAGATCCATCAGATTAAAATACATATCTTTCCATTCTATTATAATGAGTCATGTCATCTTTAGTTATTCTATTAAGAGACTCTTCCTTTTCCTTCCTGTGACTGGTACAATATAAACCTAGACTTGGACTTAGAGAAAGGAGTTAGGAAATTATTGAATCAAGTTTAAGAAGGGCTCACTTACTAAATCTGTTTCCCAAGTCCAGGTTCTGGTTTATACTGTATCTCTCTCTCTCTCCATATATGTGTGTGTATACATATATATGTGTGTATACATACATACATATATATATGTGAATATATATACACATATATATATATGTATGTATGTACACACATATATATATGTGTGTGTGTGTATGTGTATGTGTGTGTTTCATCCTTTCTCTAGTGAAAAATGAAAGAAAAAAGAAAGGAAGGAAGAAAAACAGAAAGAAAATCCACTGGGAGTGGTAGAATCCTGAAAGTATAAAACTCTAGAGGCACAAATGAATTCCACATATTTTTATAAGAACTATCTCTAGTTAAAAAAGAATGGAGGTATGGTGTCTTGAAATATCAAAATGTTTAGTGTAAAGATAGAGCTATACTTAACTCTTATTACTTAAAGAGTAATGATAAGATAATAAAAACTCAGAGCTTTGTATTACAACTGAAAAATACAATTTTGCATCTAGCTCCTAATGTTCATGGGAACTTGATAATGATTTTGGGTTTCCTTCCAATCTTCCCTTTCCACCTGAGTGACTTCTTCCTTAGAATTTCCTGTACCATTTTTAACTTCTAGGTTTAGCTGAAAGAGCACCTATTATCTCCCCATCCAGAGTTGAAGGTTCATCTTTAACAGGAGAACTGATACTACAAAATGATTTTTCATTTAATTAGTTGATATATAAAGATCAGTATTCATAATCTTGACATAGTATATTACTATAAATATGTTATGAAATTTTAACTTACATGTAAATAACATCAGAGTTTAAAAGAATCTACATATTTATAGAACAAAGTTTTGACATAAATTGAAATCATGTATTGAGAGAGTACTCTGGAACAGTATAGTCCTATATGCTAGAAATTTGGATAAACAATGTGGATATTGCTTTATTTGCTGAGAAACATAGTTTGAATTATATTTTGATATTATTTTATTTATTTATTCACATGAGGAGAGAGAGAAAGTAAAAGAGACAGAGATGAAGAGAGAGAAAGAGACAGAGAAAACCAAAACATCACCTGGACACATATAATGCTGGTGATCAAACTCATGATCTTTCACTTCTATGCCCAAATCTAAAATTACTTCATGACTTCCTGGACTACTGAATTATAATTTAGGGAATACCTGCCATTTCCTGGTCCAGAATTGTTGGTATGCTTCTAATTCTGCTTCTAAAACCCCTTCTGTTTCATTGGTTTAATCCCCCCTGCTTAACACTGTATTCTGTTTACATAGCCACTGTTAACTGAGCACCACCCTGCCTGCAGGGCATCGGTTTAATCCCCACTGGTTCATGATGTCTTTTTGCTCCGCCCCCTCTCCTAGTACAACCTGATTTCCACTAGTCTTTTTTCGCTTCACTCTCTCTATGTCACATCCTGTTCCCACCCTACTTGGTGAGTATATATAAGGACAGGATTGTGATTAGAGATAGCTTAGATTGTGCTGCGTTCCACATGAATAAAGAGATACTGCTTTCCAGCTCAGCCATGAGTCCCTGGTCATCTGTCTCCCGCCCGCAAAGCTAGCCTGGCACAGAATGTTTATCTTTCTGTACTATAAATCTTAGTTTACATGCCATGATGACCTTAGGAGCAAAGATTGAGATTTCCAGAAGAGGAAGCTGTTCTTTCTCAAGACTATGACAGAGTTTTCTCTAGGCTGACATACAGGAAATATCCACAAGATTCTGGAAAGTTTGATGGCTCTTGGTGTGGAAAGGATATAGAATAACTTTTCAACTATAAGAAACAATTTTATTAAAATGTAAGATACTTCTGATATTGTCAACACCTTGTTGATTAACTTCTTTGGAAGCGCAGTGATAGCAACTAATCAATAACCAGGTCAAGTCTTCTATTATTGACTCTACCTGATTGAAGTTAGAAAAAAAATGGGATGGGCTCATGTTTATGTAATTTTTAACAACTACCAGAACAAATCCTGAGTCAGTGTTTGACAATTCTAATCCTTTTAAAGATCTCCCAGGGACTGCAAATTGTTTATTGATCAAATCCTTGTGTTTGGCAAATGACTTTCTCTATGAAATTGGAAGAAGGAACTACAACAGTGAATGAGTTAGTCTTTTCTTCCAAGACCAGTAGCAAAGTAATTTATAAAGAAGTATTATATGTAAGACAGTAAGACTTGTCTTCAGAGGAGAAAATATAAAGATTTATACAATTGAAAATAGTTATACTTGTTTCCTAACTTAAAAAGTAAATAAGATAAACAGTATAGTAGATTAGCATAAAAATTACTTGAAATGAAAATATAAAATTATTTCTCAAAAGAATTAAAATAGTAAGATTTTTACCTTTTAGACAGATAACATGATTAACTTGGACATCTATAGACATCTATAATTTGAACCTCTGGATAATTCTTAATAGTATTTTGTTCATTGTTTTTTATTTTTACAGAAGCAATACCAGGAATGGCAATAAACTATATACTAGTACTGACCAAGTAGAAAAAACACTCCTTTCTAACAAACATTAACCCTTTGCTGTCTGACCTATAAAAGTCCTAGAGCAAGGCCCAGTAATCAGGGCAAAACAGAGGACATTTAGGATTCCACAATGAAAGAACTATACAAAAAGTGATCTGGCAATGAATTTGTCCTTGTTGAATATCAGCCTCAATTTCAAGGTCAAATCCTATTATAAATTATGTCATAGGGGCCATTCCAACTATTCTGCTGTGGTATTTTGTCTTAAGTAATACTGCTATTGCCATAATCCCATTACACATTTGGTTCAAAGGCAAAAGAAAGAAAGCAACTATGATATAGTTCTTTTAAATGCCAATGAGGAAATGAAAAGTTCTTAGTGAACTAGAAAATTTAATATTAAATACTTCTTTGTTCACTTCTTCCTTTCCCAAAATTCATAAATCTTGGGATGTGCTACATTTGGCTAAGATAGTATATTAGACCAGACTACTTTTTTTTTTTAGAGTCATAAGACAAATGGGATAAAAAAAGAAAAAAATGAAAGAGTTTTATTTTAAGAAATATTTGCATATGTTTATGGGCCTGAGAAGTTAAGTTTATAGGGCAAATGACCTAAGTGCTGATGTTGTTATTGAGACTATAAATCTACAGAGATTGTCAGCAGGTGGAAATCTCAGTGTTTCTATGCTTTAATCTTGAAATCAAGTAGCTTCTTGCTCTGGAGTCCTCAGCCTTAGCTCCTGAGGCATTGGACTGATTGGATGTTCTCTTACTTAAAGTCAACTGATAGTAAATGTTAATTCTGTCCATAAAGATAGATGTTGGGACTTCAAACAGATAGTTAAATTAGCATTTAACCAAAGAACTGCTCACCACATCTTAATCAACTCCACATTATACAATGAGATATAATAAATAGAATTTTAAAAAATTTTAATAGTAGGCAAGATGAAGGAAAAGCTATGTGGCAAAGTAAAAAAAAAAATCCATGACTAACTTATTAATTTTACTTTTTTAGAAGCATTTATCTAGTTACCTATTTACTGAAGAGAGAAGGAGAGAGAAAGGAGGAGTATATCATTCAGGCAAATGTGATGCTGGCTATTAAACTTAGGATCCCAGGCTTGGAAGTTCAATGTTTCAGTCACTAAGCCACTACCAAAAATGTTAATTTGGTAATTTTGAATATGTACTTTGTGCCAGGTTCACTGCCAAGATAGGTCTCATTTATATGTCACGATGACCTTAGGAGAAAATATTGAAATTTCCAGAAGAGGAAGCTATTCTTTCTCAAGAATACGATATAGAAAACATGCCTGAGTTTTCAGCATGTTTCCATGTTCTAAAGATACAGATTCCCAATCATAACATCAACACTGAAAATCACCTGCCCTATAAACTTCTCAGATTCATAAATACAATACAGTTATCCCACTTTATACATGACCACACATATATTTAAAGATGAGGTTGCTTGCTGTACAAATTTCCTATAATTGTTGAAATAAATAGCCACAAGCTCAGTGGCTTAAAATAACAAAAATCCATTATATTTTAGTTTTGGAAGTTATAAGTCATATTGAGCTAGAATAAACATGTTAGTACGGCTCTATTCTTTTGGAGGGTCTAAGGGGAAATCCATTTCCATGCTTTTTATGACTTCTCTGTACAATTGCTGGATGTCTCTATTGAATAAATAAAGACTATATATATATATATATATATATATATATATATATATATATATATCTTGTAAACAGGTAAGCAAAGTATTGCTGACAATGTTATCCAGAATCATAAGACCATTCAGAGTTGAGGAAGCAGCCTGAGAGAGGCCCTGCCTTTGTGCAGACACCACATTCCATGCCCTAGGCCACCACTAGCATTCTGTACATTTTACACAACCAGTATATCTTCTTCCTGGAGCCCAGGGCAAGGAACAGGGCACCAGTCTGGTCCACAGGAGACAGAAGAGGAGACCACACTCTTGCCTGGTCCCTCACCAGCTCTTCAGGTTTGGTACTACTGAGCCTCAGTGTCTGCAGAGTCTGAGCACCAACACACACAAAAAATAAATAGGGAAATCATCTGGGACCACAACAAGGCAGGACTAGAATGACTTCAGGAACCCAACAAATCACCAGAAAGTGCAAATATGTGTGGCTCGTGGACAGAGAGGAGCCTAGGGAGAGATTAAGTGGCTGTTAACAGTATGGTGGTTTACCAGTTGAGACAACACCTCCAGTCTGTTTTACCAACAAAAAGATGGCTTGAGGAAGGAGAGGAATCCTCTAAGACTCACAAAATGTAACTATCAGTTTCCATTGCTACTGCACTCAGAGGCTGGATCAGCAGGGGGGAGGCCCTGTGCTGACACTGGGGGACAGAGAACTAACCAGGAAACTCAGGAGAAGAGCTACACCTTGGTGGCCTACTGGTTGGGCTGTGTGATGGGAGCCTTTCTATGTTGTTATCCAGATGAGAACATGGTGAATGGTTGCCTCAGAACCTACGGGACATGTTTAGAAATTCGCAGGATCAACAGTGCTGTATAGCGTGGCACAGAAGCTGAATTGAGCCTGGAGCTTTGCATCCTTGGGGTGTGAGAGTCTCTTTGCAAAACCACTGAATTATCTCTCCACCACCCTGCTTTATCTCTTGGTCAGAACTCAGTGGTTAAGCTAAGAAGCCTACTTATAATTTAAAAGCCTTCAGGGTCCCATAGCCTAGAGGGGGAAAAAAAAAAAATAGGAAAAAAGAGGCTTTAAAAGGCACTGTGCTCCAACTCAGGGATTAAAATAATATGGGAACAGCAGTTAATTTCCATAACTGTGAGTGCTTTAAGTACCTTACTTAGAAAGAAGTCAATTCAGTAATTTGAAAAGTACTGAAAGAGGTACCCCATATTGTACTATATAGAATGGTTAAACCAACAAGAAGAAATATTGGAGAACTGAAACAGGACAAGAGTCCAGCTAAAAGCCCCTCCAAAGGCTGAAGCACAAAATAATGAGATCAGTGAAACTCTGGAAGAAAACACTAATTATCTTAAGGTTAATAGTGAGCTGAAAGCTGAAATAGCTGAGCTAAGAACACAACTAGATGAACAAGCTAAAACAGTATCAGAACAGGATAACAAAATAGATGAACTCCAGAAAACAGTAGAGGGGAGAGAGAATAGAATCAATGAAGCTGAAGACAGAATTAGCAAAATCGAGGATGAATTAGGGACAACTCCAAAAGAAGGAAGAGATCTCAAAAAGAGATGGATTAAGAGATACTGGAAACAACAACAGAGACATATGGAATGATTTCAAAAGAAATAATATACTCATTATTGGCTTACCAGAGGAAGAAAGAGAGGGAGGGGAAGAAAGTATTCTTCAGGACATAATAGCTGAGAATGTCTCTAGTCTAAACAACATAAAAAATATAAAGGTTCAAGAAGCCCAGAGGGTCCCAAACAGAATTAACCCAGACTTAAAAACACAAAGACTCATCATATTTAGAATGGAAAGTAATAAGGATAAAGAAAGGATCCTGAAGGCTGCAAGAGAAAAACAAAGAGTCACCTACAGAGGAAAACCCATAAGATTAGCAGCAGACTTCTCCACACAAACACTAAAGGCCAGGAGAGAATAGCAAGATATCTATCAGGTGCTCAATGAGAAAGGCTTTCAACCAAGACTACTGTATCCTGCTAGACTGTCATTCAGACTAGATGGTGGAATAAACACCTTCTCAGACAAACAACAGTTGTAAGAATCAACTATCACCAAGTCTGCCCTGAAAGAAGTTCTGAAAGGTCTCCTTTAAATATTCAGAACACCATAAATATGCCATACATCAGAACACTCTAAAACTCTAAAAGATTGATGTTAAAATATCTTCAATGGTTGGTATCAGTAAGTTTCAATGGCCAGAATTCACCGATCAAAAGACACAGAGTAGGAAGATGGATCAGAAAACACAACCCAACAATATGCTATCTACAGGTAACCCACCTAACTCCAGAAGAAAAACACAGATTCAAAGTGAAAGAATGAAAACTATCATACAAGCCAGTGGCCCACGAAAAAGGGCAGAAACAACTATTCTCATATCTGACACAATATACTTTAAAATCAATAAAATTAAGAAAGATGGGGATGGGCATTACTTACTACTCAGAGGATCAGTCAATCAAGAGGACTTAACAATTATTAACATCTATGTACCCAAATGAGAAGCCATCTAAATACATCAAACATCTACTGAAAAAGCTACAGCAATATACTAACAGCAACACAGTCATAGTAGGGTACTTCAACACCACACCTGTCAACTTGACAGATCATCCAGACATAAAATCAATAAAGAAATGAGGGAGATAAGTGAAGAGATAGATAAACTAGGACTTTCTGTCATTTTCAGAGTGATTCACACCAAGAAACTGGAACACACATTCTACTCAAGTCCACATGGGTCATTCTCAAGAGTAGGCCATATGACAGGCCACAGAGACACCATAAGCAAATTCAAAAGCATTGAAATCATCCCAAACATCTTCTCAGACCAGAGTGGAACTAATCTAACACTGGACAATCAACGAAAGATTAGTAATAGTTGCCAAATTTGGAATTTCAGCAATACACTATACTGGGTCAAAGAGGAAATAAAGGAAGAAATCAAAATGTGTTGAGAGTTCAATGAAAAGGAAGACACAAGCTATCAAAATATTTGGGACATAGTTAAGGCAGTGCTGAGAGGGAAGTTCATAGCCATACAAGCAAACATTAGGAAACAAGAAAAAGCACAAATAAACAACCTGATTTCACATCTTAAAGACATAGAAGAAGAAGAACAAAGGAAGCATAAAACAAGCAGAAGGACAGAAATAACTAAAGTTAGGGCAGAAATAAATAACATTGAAAATAAGAAAACCATACAAAAGATCAACAAAAGTAAATGTTGGTTCTTGGAAAGAGTGAACAAAATTGATAAACCTTTAGCCAGGCTCACATAACAAAAAAGGGAGAAGACCCAAATAAATCAGATCAATAATGAAAGAGGAGGTGTCACAACAGACATCAGAGAAATTTAACCTATCATGTGAGGCTTTTATGAACAATTCTATGCCACCAAGCTAGAGAAACTGAAAGAAATGTACAATTTCCTAGATACCTAAGAACTTCCAAAATTAAGTAAAGAACTACATAATATGAACAGATCCATCACAGCTAATGAAATTGGAACAGTTATCAAAAACCTTCCCAAGAATAAAAGTCTTAGACCAGACAGTTTCACAAATGAATTATACAAAACCTTAAAGGAAGAGTTAATATCTCTACTTTTAAAAGTCTTCCAGAGGATTGAAGACACTGGAATACTCTCTTGCAGCTTCTATGAAGCCAACATCACTTTGATACCAAAAGCAGATAGGGACACAATCAAAAAGAAAACTGCAGACCAATGTTTCTGATGAACATAGATGCTAAAATATTGAACAAAGTTCTAGACAACTGGACACATCAGTATATTAAATAGATTGTTCATCATGACCAAGTGGGTTTTATCCCAGGGATGCAAGGTTGGTTTAATATACATAAATCAATCAACTTGATCCAACACATCAATAAAAGGAAGACCAAAAAGCACACAGTCATATCAATAGATGCAGAGAAAGCCTTTGATAAAATACAACATCCATTTATGATCAAAATACTACAAAAAATGGGAATAGATGGAAAATTCCTGAAGATAGTGGAGTCTTTATATAGCAAACCTACAGCCAGCATCAGACTCAATGGTGAAAAACTGAAAGCATTTCCCCTCAGATCAGGCACTAGACAGGGCTGCCCACTATCACCATTATTATTCATCATAGTGTTGAAAGTTCTTGCCATAGCAATCAGGCAGGAGTAATGAATTAAAGGGATACAGACTGAAAGAGAAGTCAAACTCTAACATTTGCAGATGAAATGATAGTATACATAGAAAAACCTAAGAAATCTAGCAGGAAGCTTTTGGAAATTATCAGGCTTTACAATAAAGTGTCAAGCTACAAAATTAACATACAAAAGTAGGTGGAATTCGTCTATGCAAACACTAAGTAAGAAGAAGTTGAAATCCAAAAATCAATTCCTTTTTACTATAGCAACAAAGACAATATCTAGGAGTAAACCTAACCAACAAAGTTAAAGTATTTTTAGTATACTAAAAACCTTTAGTATACTAAAATTTATGAGTCACTACTCAAGGAAACTGAAAAAGACACAAAGAAGTAGAAAGATATTCCATGTTCATGGATTAGAAGAATTAACATCAGTAAAATGATATTACTACCCAGAGCCATATACAAATTTAATGCTATCCCCATCAAGATCCTAACCACATTTTTTTAGGAGAATAGAACAAATGTTACAAATGTTTATCTGGAACCAGAAAAGACCTAGAGTTGTCAAAACAATCTTGAGAAGAAAGAACAGAACTAGAGGCATCACATTCCCAGTTCTCAAATTGTCCTCTAGGGCTATTGTATCAAAACTGCTTGGTACTGGACATTGAATAGAAACATTGACCAGTGAATAGAATTGAGAGCCTGGAAGTAAGCCCCACACCTGTGGACATCTAATCTTTGACAAAGGTGCCCAGACTATTAAATGGGGACAGGGGAGTCTCTTCAGTAAATGGTGTTGGAAAAAATGGGTTGAAACATGCAGAAGACTGAAACTGAACCACTATATTTCACCAAATCCAAAAGTAAATTCCAAGTGGATCAAGGACTTGGATGTCAGACCAGAAACTGTCAGATACTTAGAGGAAAATATTGGCAGAACTCTTTTCCACATAAATTTTAAAGACATCTTCACTGAAACTAATCCAATTACAAAGAAGACTAAGGCAAGTATAAATCTATGGAACTATATCAAATTAAAAAGCTTCTGCACAACAAAAGAAACCACTACCCAAACCAAGAGACCCTTCACAGAATGGGAGAAGATCTTTACATGCCATAAATCAGACAAGAGTTTAATAACCAAAATACATAAACATTTTGCCAAACTCCACCACAAGAAAACAAATAACCCCATCCAAAAATGGGAAGAGGTCATGGACAGAATATTCACCAAAGAAGAGATACAAAAGGCCAAGAAACACATGAAAAATGCTTCAAGTCTTTGATTGTCAGAGAAATTCACAAAGACAGCAACAAGATACCACTTCACTCCTGTGAGAATATCATATATCAGTAAAAGTAACAGCAACAAATTTTGGAGAGGTTTTGGAGTCAAAGAAACCCTCCTGCACTGCTGGTGGGAATGTCGATTGGTCCAGCCTCTGTGGAGAACAGTCTGGAGAACTCTCAGAAGGCTAGAAATTCACCTACCCTATGTTCCTGCAATTCCTCTCCTGGAGATATATCCTAAGGAACTCAACACACCCATCCAAAAAGATCTGTGTACACATATGTTCTTAGCAGCACAATTTGTAATAGCCAAAACCTGGAAGCAACTCAAGTGTCCAACAGGAGATGAGTGGTTGAGCAAGTTGTGGTATATACACACAATGGGTGCTACTCAGCTATTAAAAATGGTGACTTCACAGTTTTCAGCTGATCTTGGATGGAGCTTGAAAAATTCATGTTAAGTGAAATAAGTCAGAAACAGAAGGATGAATATGGGATGATCTCACTCTCAGGCAGAAGTTGAAAAACATGATCAGAAGAGAAAACATAAGTAGAACCTGAACTGGAATTGGCATATTGCACCAAAGTAAAAGCCTCTGGGGTGGATTTGGGGGAGAAGACAGGTCCAAAAGGGATGGCAGAGGACCTAGTGAGGGTTGTATTGTTATATGGAAAACTGGGATATGTTATATATATACAAACTATTGTATTTACTGTCGAATGTAAAAACATTAACTCTCCAATAAAGAAATTTAAAAAAAGGAAATGTTATCCAAAGACACATGCAAATGCTTTATTATAAAGAATGATTCAATGCCATGATACTTTCTCTACAAATTGAAAAAGTGAATTCTTTAGACTTCCAACATTCCCAAATCCTCCCTGATCACTTAGACTAGTGATGGAGCTAAATTTCGAAGTGGATTGAATTAAAGATTGTTTTGCCAGTAAAAGAAAGGGGACAGATAAGGAAATGTTAATGCCAAAGTAATGGCTATTGTCTTCACACAAAATACCCCCAAATCTCAAGGATCAGTTTTCAAATTTCACTAGCTCTGAGAAGCCAAATGGATAAAATAGTGTTTGGAGGATCTGAAAAATAAAGCTTGGAATCTCTAGACTTCTAATATAAAAAGAGGGATTTATTTACTTGAGTGAAAAAAAGTGCAAAACAGAACTATAAAATATTCCGAATAAAATACCCAAAGAAAAATGAAAAACATTAAAGCAGACAGTTCCATAAAACTCGCTGTCCCTTCTCATCTATTTTTTTTCTTCTAATTTTTCAATCAAGTTGCAAGACATTTGAAGTAAATAGCCATGGAACTGAACAGCCTGTACAAAAAAGCAAGCAACAGAGTACAATGAGCAAGAGTGCCTAATGTACATCTTAAAAAATAATAATAAATAAAATCTCACTTTTCATTATTTTTATTCCCACTTCCATTTTCTCTGCATTAAAAGTAATTTTCAGGCTATGTATGTTTAGTGTAATCAGCTTAAAATACTATACTTCTTTTCTTATTTTATAGGGAAGAAGATTAATAGAGAAAAATGGACTTTTCATCTGCGTTCTATGAACACATTCTAAGAAATACTGATTGCTCTAGAATAGCAGTGGTTTTTGGCTAGTAATAGTTGTATCTTAGTGGATATTTGTCTAGAGAAACTTTTGGTTGTTATGACTCTGGAGCTAGGGACAAAGTTGTCTGTGAGAAGTGCTATCAGCACCCTACTGGCTAAGGATGTTGCAAACACAAGACATCCCCTGTGCCTAATAGTTACCCAGTATCTATGAAGTTGAGAAACATTTATGTATAGTTTAGCAGACAAGGAAGTGAGTCTAAAATCAGACAGCCTATATTCAAATCCTGAGTCTGCCACAGACTGGCTAATATAATGTTAAAATTTGTTTCATTATCTCTAAAAATAGAGCATAAAAATATCCACCTTGTAGGATTCTTGCGAAGACCAAGGGAGTTAATCAAGGGATATGTTTAGAGTACAGTCTGACACAAATGATATACACATTGTTAAATATATCATAATATGACACTTATCGGTTCAAAATTATGTGTTACTTCCCCATCTCTCTTGACATTCTCACTGAATTGTGAGCTTGCTAAAAGCAGAACTTGGTCTTAATAACTATTTGACCTCTGCACCAAGCACAATGACTAAATACAATGTATCAGAAGTCAACTAGAACTAATCATTATCACTAGTGACCAGCATGTATGTTCAGCTCTTACCACTTCAAAGGCAATGACTAGATGTCATTTGTGGCGGAGGGCTTTCTCTGGCCTCTAAGTCCATCTTGTCCATAGCATGACAAGCCTGAAGTGCCAGAAATCAGCGCCCTCCTCCAGGAAGTAATCTTCAACTTGTGGCCAACAAGAGCTAGTATTTAGACTTCCCAATCTCCATGCCCTAAAACAAATAAAACACAAATGCATATTTTACTTCATTGCCTAGTCTCTAGTAGAAGAAAGCATGGAAAGTTCCTTGACAGTACACCCTATTCTGGTCTTCTTTCCATTTTTGACTCACGACTCATCAAGTATAGTGTCTTTGCTTTACCATCACAGAAACAACTGCACTCTAATCCTGGCCTCAAAATTTCCTCTGTTCTCAACTGAACATTGTTTAATAGTAATAAAAATTTGTTCCAGCATTACAAGAGTAGTTTGGATCAAATTGCTAGAGAAGTGATGTCCCTGATTTAAATATTAGTACAAGGAAAATAAAAGCATACCCTCAAAGTTCTTGGGGTCAGATTAGGTTTCTGCTTACCAGCCAACTCTTAATTTTTCAGGGAGACATTGTACATGCATTGGGTCACTAGAACAGAAGGAGAGGGGAAAGAGAAATAATCCATTCTCAGAAAAATGAAATATTTTTCCTCCAGGTTTTAGAATAGTATTAAATGAAATTTGAGATAACCTTATGAGTAGAGCTTGGCGAAAAGGGACTTGCGATGTTTAAATGGAGAAACTCTATTTTTAGGGAAATACATACTTTAAAATTAAGATTAAGGCTAGAAGCTTTAAACAATAAATCTCCTTGAGGTGCACTCCTTTGAGAAAAAAACACAAGAAAAATTTCAAAGAGTAGGCTTAGTTGATCACTTGGGGTATCCTTCCTCTGAGGAAGAGGGCTCCCTTTTTTTTTCCACTGAGAAAATGAGAACACCTGGATGTCTTTGAAGATTCAAATGTTCTTTAGATTTCCCTCCTCCTGCCCCTTAAAGAGCACTGATAATTTTCTTTTGAAAATAACTTCTGAGAGCAAATAGTATATTGATAGTCTCTACTATCCCTCATACCAGCTCCTCATAACCTAAGAAAAAAATAAAAATTAAAAAAAAACTCATCCTAATATATAATTAAGTTGCAGCCTTATATCTGTTCTCAACTGGACATTGTTTAATAGCAATAAAAATTTATTCAAGGTATTTAAATCCATTATTTCAATGAACAACCCCACAAATAACATGATGTCCACTTTACAGGTGGAAAGTTTGAGAAATAGAACTTAAGGGGTTGGGTGGTAGCACACCTGGTTGAGCACACATGCTACAGTGTACAAAGACCCAGGTTTGAGCACCCGGTCCCTGTCGCCACCTGCAGGGGAAAAGCTTTGTGAGTGGTGAAGCTCTACTACAGGTGTCTTTCTCTCTCCCCCTCTCTATCACCCCTTCCCTTTCAGATTCTGGCTGTTTCTCTCTGATAAAGAAATAAAGATAATAAAATAAAAAATAAAGAAAATTTAAAATATTAACCAGTTTCATGTCACATATTTTTTGAGTGGTGGAACTTAGATTTTTAACTTAGGTGTGTCTGATTTTTGAACTCTGCACTCAGTGTTTATGTGAAACAACACACAATTTGACTGATACACAGATGAGTAATATTCCACCTGATATTAGTCATGAAGACAGAGATTATACATAAAAAGTCATTTACTAGACAGCAAAGTCCAAAGTCCTTGTTGCAGAATGCTAACAAAGTTTTAATTTAAATTTTGAACTTCATTTCTGATATGTATGCCAAACAGAATGCACCTACAGCAGATTATTTAAAGAATCTAATCTGTATATTGATTAAATTAAAGCTACAAGTAATGGAATGAGTAGGAAAATAAGATGTTTTCTCACTAACATAAGTGACTAAGACTCCATAACAGTAAAACCAACACATGTATTGTAAGACCTCACAGCTTGCACAGAAGTGAAAGTGCTAAACTCCCTGCATATTCTCCATCTGCCTCTCACTAGGAGCTTGATGTCAGGCTTCCTAGACTCAACTTGCTAGCTGTAGAGACTGGAGATATCCTTGCATCTTGTGTAACTCTCTCTTTCTCACTAAAACCTTCCCAGGGATAATGCTTCCATCAAAATATTGTCATAAACATAAAATGATTAATCCATTCAGAAGATATGACTTGATGACTATCATATAAACATTGGGGATCTCAGTAAACATTAGGGATATCCTTCTTCCCTTACTTGAATCCTGAAAGAAGGAACAAGGTGCCAATGACTTCTGGTTTCAAGTTCTACCCAGCACACACATGTTTGAAAAACATGTCCAGAGAAAAGGAGAAAGAGAAAAAGCATGACTCTCTTGTAAAGAGGCATCTGCATTGAGCTCAAGGGAAGAACTATCACATCAATGATACAGACATTTGCAGGACTCCAAGGTGGAGTCTATTCTGTCTATTGGAATCTTAGTATAACAGGCCCATAGGACAAGTTAGATGTTGGTGCAGGAGTTCTTGTGTTACTTTGGAAAGCCATCAGCAGAAAAAGGATGCTACTAACCAGGAAAAGTCACACTGAAGTTAGTTATCTATAGGGCTTATAGGTCACCTGTAATATGTCTTCTCTCTCCACAGGTTCATAATAATGCCCTCCAATGAGCAACAAATAAATTTCTTAAGTGTTAGTATAGTTATTATTCCTATACTTCATCATAAACCAATAAAGTGCTACTGGTATACACATTTTAGAGGTTTTTATTGGGGGATTATTAATTTATAGTCAAAGTAAGTACAGTTGTTGGTACATGTGTAAAATTTTTCAGTTTTCTGAAAAGCACTCTAGCTCCCTGCCTAGGTCTTCTGCCACTATGCACCAGGTCCTATATCCTACCCCACCTCCAGATCCTTTACTTTGGTGCAATACACCAAGCCCAGTCCAAGTTCTGCTTTGTTTTTTCCTTTCTGTACTTCATTCTCAACTTCTGTTTATGAGTGGGGTCATCCCATAATTACCCTTCTCTTTCACTTACCACGATTCCTTCAAGCTCTATCCAGATGATCTCTAAGTAGTATTCTATCCAGATGAATATTTAGTTGTATTCCATTGTGTATATATGCCACAACTTTCTCAGTCACTCATCTGTTGGTGTACATCTATTTTATTTTATTTCATTTTATTTATTTTTGGCTATTACAAATTGTGCTGCTATGAACATAAGTACATAAAGATTTTTTGGATGGGTGTGTTTGGTTGTTTAGGATATATCCTCAGGAGAGGAATTGCACAGTCATAGGGTAGTTCATTTCTAGCTTTCTGGGAGTTCTCCAGATTGCTCTCCATAGGGCTTTCACTAATTTACATTCCCATCAGCAGTTCAAAAGTATTTATTTACCGCCACAAACTGTATGACTTGTTCACAGGGATGAAGTAGTATCTCACTGTTGTTAATATTTGCATTTTTCTGAAAATCAGTGACTTGGAGCATTTTTTTTCATCTGTCTGTTGGCCTTAGGGAATTCTTCTTTGGTGAATATTCTTTTTATATCCTCTCCCCACATTTGGATGGGGTCTTTTGTTATTGTTGCTGAGTTTGTTGAGCTCTCTATATTTTGATTATTAACCTTTTGTCTGATATATAGCATGTAAAGATCTTTTCTCATTCTGTAAGGGGTCTCTTAGTTATAGTTGTGGTTTCCTTTGCTATGAAGAAGCTCTTCAGTTTTATGTAGTAACATTTAATTTTTTTTTAGTCTTCCTTGTAATTGAATTTGTATCACTGATGATGCCTACAAAATTTAAATGGAATAGAGTGCTGCCAATATTTTCCTCCAGGTATTTGATAGTTTCTGGTCTAACATTTATGTTCCCTATGCATTTGTAGTTTATTTTTGTCTCTGGTGAAAGACAGTGGGTCAGTTTCATTCTTCTGCACATTTTAAACCAATTTCCCAACAACATTTGTTGAAGAGTCTTTTGTTTCTTCATCTAATAATTTGGGCCATCTTGTAAGAAATCAGATGTTCATAATTATGGAGACTTATATCTGGGCTCTCAATGCTATTTCACTGATCACTGTGTCTTATTTTGTTCCATTCATAGGCAATTTTAATTACAATAGCCCAGTAATATAATTTGATATCTGGGAATGTGTTGCCTCCATTTCTGTTCTTTTTTTTCTCAAGATTGTTTTGGCAATTATAGGTATTTTCTGGTTTCATATAAACCTTTGTAGCTTGTGCTATATCCTCTTCAAAAAATGGTAGGATCTTGATGGAGATTGCATTAAATTTATATATGGCTTTGGGTAGTATATTCATTTTGGTAATGTTAATTCTTCTAATCCATTAACACTTAATCTTTATACTTCTTTGTGTCTTTTTCTACTTCCTTAATGGTTACTCATAATCATACTTTTCAGTATACAAGTCTTTCATTTCTCCTGATAAGTATATACCTAGATACTTTATTGTTTTTGCTGCCATCATGAATGGGACTTACTCCTGGATTTCTTCTTCAGATTTAGTCACCTTTTTCTGACTTGGACCTTCAGGAAGAATCTTCAATGAGCCTAGATATTGGATAGTGCAGTGTTATCAAGTGAAAAAGCTGTGCTGGTGGACTTAAAGAATATTATCAAGGTGCTGCTGTGACTATAATTCATCTTCTGAGCTGAAAAGGAGGTCAGAAAAGGAGGAGGAATTGGTGGTTTTTCAGACACACATAAATTCATGTTTCTTTTAGAAACTTGGAGATAACTGCATGAAAATAACACCTAGACTGACTGTCCTCAAGAAATCTCTTCGGAAAAAAAAAAAAAGAGGGGAATCGGGCAGTAGCGCAGCAGGTTAAGCGCGCGTGGCACAAAGCACAAGGACTGGCATAAGGATCCCAGTTCGAGCCCCGGGCTCCCCACCTGCAGGGGAGTCACTTCACAGGTGGTGAAGTAGGTATGCAGGTGTCTATCTTTCTCTCCCCTTATCTGTCTTCCCCTTCTCTCTCTGTCCTATCCAACAACAACGATATCAACAATAATAACTACAACAACAATAAAAACAAGAGCAACAAAAAGGATATAAATAAATAAATAAATAAATAAAAAGAAAAATCTTAAAAAAAAAAAAAGAGGGAAGAAATTTATTTAGATGTTGGTATCTCTGTATCTCTGAATGGAAGCAGGATTTCCAGGCCAGTAGGAGAGTAACTGCAGAGGAGGGGATAACAATAAACCATAGTGGTAAACTATAATGCATTAGTGAACTGGCAAAAGAGTGCTGGAAAGGACTAAACAAAGCCAAGCCCTGTTCCAGTTATCTATTTCTCTCTTCAAATTTAACACAGGACACTCTACCGCTCATCTTTCAAAAGCAGTGGTGTTACCATTAGCCCAACAGCTCCACCCACTCCTGAGAAACAACACAAGGTGACTGGTTTTAGGGGTCCTGGAACCAACAGGCCAGAGGCCAGCTCACACCACACCTGAACAGCAATACCTAAGCCACACATTTCATAAGACCCTAGATACAATGTTCAAATAAAAAATTAAGTGCTGCAACTGCAGCAATGAACCAGGACAGGGACAGGCATCCAGAAAAAGCAAAAAAAAAAAAAAAAAAAAAAAAAAAGGAAAGAAAGAAAGAAAGAAAGAAGCAAACAAGAATGAGTAAACATCCAAACATAAATTGATGGTATACCCATTTTTATAGATTGGGGGAATGAGTTTAAATTTCAACTACCATGTCACAATGCCATGTCCACGAAAGGTAGATTTAGGGTATGAGCTCAGATGTCACAACCCCCAAAACTACAAATTTTTAGCCCTTCAATCTCTCTCTCTTGAGTTGCTGGGAAATTGTGCAGATGCAGTCACATCTGCCATGTTGTCCCCTCAGGCTATTGCTACTTCCAGCGAAAGTTGGGACATTCTCAGAGAGCCTGTTCCGCCATGTTGTGCCCTAGGGCACTGTCTATTCCCTGCGATAGCTGCAGTGCTATGGTTATTCCTCCCCCTTCCCAATCTCGCAGAGCTACTCCCATGAAAGCCCTTCTTCTGCACCTCTCTCTCTTGCCAGCGCTTCACTTCTCTTCGGTGCTTAGACGCAGGAATGGTTGCTGTGTGAGGCGGCCATTTTAGCTACCTCCATGTGGCCCAACCTGCTTCTCTCTCACCCAACTCTGAGGTGCCAGCGCAAATAAAGATTTGTGTTTCCTCTTCGCTCTGGATCTCCTCTCTCTCTTCTCCACAGTGCAGCTCAACATTGAGTAATCAATGTTTCTCTAAATTAAAATAATGTATTGTAAACACAAAAATAAGCCTCCTCACTCTCCATTCTAAGAAAGATTTGCTGATCATCTGACTCTTGACTTCAGACTTTGCCACAGCTATAAAATGCTAACTAGTGATACCATGAGGTTAGGGCATTACAGTCTGGCTATTTATACCTAGTGTGGGACACTCTGATGGGGGATATTAACAATGGACTACCCATTGGACTGCCAAAACCCTTTGGGACCTGCACTCAGATCAACTTCAACCTGTGCCAACTTTATTTCCTACCCTTGTTTTTTCCAATGTTAATCCCTAAATATATACTAACCCAGAATTTTTAATTAGGTTTGCCTTCCAAAGAAACAAGCTATCATACAAATTGAGACATTCACATTCAAAGCAACAGAACGCTGGCTTTAAGGTAGTAAAAATCAAAAGTTGGATTTTTGGAGTCAAAAATCTTCATTAGGAACACTAGATCATCTACTTTCTTTTTTGACGTTGGTGGGCACACTATGTGAACCTCTGTGAATTTTATAAGAGAATAAAGATTAGGATCACTTCATGAGATTGATCACAACCTTGGCAGTATGAATCACGGAACAGTCAGTGGTGTTATCATGATAAGCACCCTTTTTCTATTGTAAGTTAATGTTATGTGGAACATGGGAAAACATACCTTTCTTCCCCAAAGACTGAATTCCTTTCTCTCACAAGGAGAGAAAATGTTATTCATTTCCAAAAGTCTCCAAAATCAGCAGCACCAGCAACAGCAGGAAAGTAGAGAACATTGTTATTCTCGTACAGCGGAGCTGTGGCATATAATTAAATCATTAAGAGGGAAATTAACTCCTCTAGCAATACTCTTCTAAGTATTTGTGGGTAAACCTGTTAGCATTGTGGCATTAAATCCTGAGGTGTTTTTTTTTTCTGTTCTTTTTTTTTTTTTTTCAGACGAACTATGTAAGGACAGCATCAAAGGCAAGGGGTGGGAAGGGAAATATGGTATATAGGTGGTTTGACCTCCTATAGAGATGGGTGGGAGGGGGAAGGTAGGGAATAGTGGAATGCTAAATGGCATGTTGTGACTGTATTTCATAAAGGCTTTGAGAGTAAAGCTGCTAAACTTCCCCTACCTAGAGCCAACAATATGTCTATTATTTTCCCAGAAAACCATTTATTCGTTTGGATTCTCATTCATTCTGTTATCTTTTGTCAATTCTGCAGAGTTGAGGAAATAAATAGATAATTTTTTCTTGGAGGGAGATTTTTCCAGTGGTATATTTTGTAGGTATATATTTAGTGAGATTTCGGAATGATGAATGTGAATTCAGATTCAATTTGGTAGTCAAATATAGATTTATACTATTGACTCAAATTCAAACTAGCCATGCTGGTTGACCCTCCTGTGGCATTCAGTTATTCCAGGTTAGCATGTTATAGTCAATATGTTAATCGTTTATATGATGACCCTGCTTAAAGCATTTAATAAAATGTAAACATGAAAGCGTAAGTTAACATAGCTCATTATTGCTGCTTACACGCTCTTCAAAATCCTGAGGGGGTTGCCTGATCTGATTGGACGTTTCCTCTAGAGTCATACAATAATTTTAGCTGTGAAAGGAAATTTTATGGCATGTAAGATTAGCCCACACTAATGCAAGGTCAAAAATAATAGAATCAATAGGCAAACTCAATACTGTTAACATTTTGAGAAAATTACTACTAGAAAACAATGTCAACAACAGATTGAAATGGGTCTCCAAAGTCGTCCCATTGATTACCTTTCACTTTTGTGGCAATCTAAGTCTTTCTTTTATGCATTATGGAATTTTTTTTCAGCTCTGCTTAAAAACTAGGAATTATTTCTGTTGTACTTCTTTTGACCAATGCCAGACATTACATGTGTTAAGATTTTTCCTATGTTTGTTCATTCTGAAGGGAACAGAATATGGAGACTCATTCCATCATATGAAACCTTTGATGAATCTTTAAATTAAGGCCTAGTTGACAAATCCAGGAGTTACTCTAATTTAGCAAGTCACACAAGTGCAAATGTAAACAGTATCATTAATAAAATATTAACTATATTAAACCTTATATTGGAAGCATGTGGCCTTGGAAATAGCTTTATATCTGCTCTATTGGAAATATCATCCTCATCCTTGACTTTGGAAGATGATATTATGATTGACCAATTGCCTTAGTTACAAAATTAGCAACACTAACCTTCCCAGACTTTTCTATTGCAGTCTTCTTTTAGTCAGATTCTGTCAATCCTACCAGCACTGATAGTTGTAATTTAAACCAACACCATGAAAAATATAATTAATTTATCTCTTTTCCCCTTTCCCACAAACAATTCTTTAGCAAGTTCTGTCAGGTGTATCTTCACATTAAATCCTGAGCATATATATACTCTCTTCACTTCACCTCCAGTTACTCATTGCAGTAGTAGACCTTTCCTTGTTCTCCAGTTTCCATTTTCTTTTTCCTTTTTTTTTTTTTTTTGCCTCCATGGTTGTCACTGGGACACAGTGCCTGCACTATGAATCCACTGCTCTTGTGGCCATTGTCTTCGATTTTTTTGGATGACAGAGAGAAGTTGAGAGGGGAGGGGAAGACAGAGGGAGAGAAAGATAAATACCTGACAACCTGCTTGAACTGCTTGTGAAGTGACCCCCTGCAGGTGGAGAGCTTGGGCTCTAACCAGGATCCTTGCGCAGTTCCTTGCGCTTAGTGCTATGCACGCTTAACCTGGTGTATCACCGCAGCCCTCAACCAGCTTCCATTTTCTACCTGACAGCTAAAATGACGACCTAAAAATATGATTTACATCACATCGCATTAATATTTAACTAATCCATGGGTTCCCATTGCATTTAGCATAAAAAACAGGACCCTTTACTATACCTTCCACACTCTAATCCCTGTCTATCTCTCCTTTCCTCATTTTAGGTCTTTCTATCTTTAATTTCCCAATTTACTAGTCCTATCATTTACAGCTCTGAAAGTATGGTCCAAAATTCTTTGGGGAGGGGCTATACAAGGTAGGAGCTCTGGTTTCTCCACTGGACAGGGATGTTGACAGTTTGATCCATACTCCTACACATTGAAATCATAGTTATAATGGTCATCCTTTTTATGGAAGTGGTAAAGATGGTGAAAATAGGAGATTTGAAGTTCAAGTTAAATACACCCTTTGATAATGTGCTCCCGTTTCTAAGAGAGCTGAGACCTGACTAGAGGAAAAGGAACAAGACTGGGAGAGAAATGTCATAGAAAAAAGAAATAATTCAAAGTCTGAAATAATGTGAGTTTGGCATTGTTTGGCTTGCAAAAGAATCCTAATGAGGCTTATGATGATGTTCCTGTTGGAAGTGACCAGTGATGGTAGAGAGAGGGATCTATTAGAGTACTGGGCCCGTCATATTGATATGGAAATCCAAGGATTCTTTGACAGAGCCCCAGATGATGGAGTGGCCTGGTATTGACCAAAAGGTCCAACATTAAAGTCAAACAGTCTCTTGCCCTTACCCAGCTTTTGTAATCTTACTTTATCTGACAAGGTTAAACTTAAAGTGATTGAGGGTAGTGAAGTAGTGGGTAGGAGAAGAGAGTATCTAGGCTCAAGTAGCAAATATTTGATTAAGTACTTGTGGTGTCTTTTCTAAGTCTTCATTTCTACTTGCTGTACTTATTGAGTCTAAGTCTACTCACTGCAGACGATTGAGCACTATCACCCAGATGTATATATGTTCCCTAACTTATAGATAAATATGCACGTGTACCCTGTACCTTAGATTCTGGCTTATATCTAGGTTCTATAACTTTATTGGGGGATGCACAATTTGAAATGGAAATTGGGAATCCCACATCTTAGGCAAGGTCTCCACTACCAGAGTACTGGAGTGAGGATTGACATCTCAGGCTGAAGTGAAACATGGCATGATTGCACCCGTTACACTGACTTTGTTGAGGTCATCAGATGTGGTATGGTAGGGATCAAGAGAAGCATTAAGAAATATATAAAAAGTCCCAGAGAATATAGGACTAGAAGAAATACAAATTTTAAAGAGAATGAGGAAGGTTCCTTGCTGTCTTAGAGTTTAAAAGGCCAATGAGCTATTATTATAACCAAGTTATTTGGGAGCTTGATGTATTCTAAAAATCCCATGTTTAGGATTTACTGTACCATACATGACCTCACCATGATTTATGTCATTTAATGCTATTTACAACTATATCTTAGATAATGACAGGACCAGTTGCTTCTGGTCTCCCTGGTATAAGATTATAGTTGATTTAATATTTCAAAAAAAGTTACTATTAGAAATTCTTTAACAATTTAATCCCAGTGTCAGAAGTCAATCAGTTTAAATTTGAAACATTAAGTGCTCTGACTAAAGGCGTATTTCAGAAAATTTCAGAACTGAAATCTGTGCATTTAAAGAACTTGAGACAGTCAATCTATGTTTTTTAAAATATTTATTTATTCCCTTTTTTGTTGCCCTTGTTGTTTTATTGTTGTAGTTATTATTATTGTTGTCATTGTTGTTGGATAGGACAGGGAGAAATAGAGAGAGAAGGGGAAGGTAGAGAGGAGGAGAGAAAGAGAGACACCTGAAGACCTGCTTTACCGCCTGTGAAGCTACTCCCCTGCAGGTGGGGAGCCAGGGGCTCAAACTGGGATCCTTATGCTGGTCCTCGTACTTTGTACTACCTATGCTTAACCTGCTGCGCTACCGCCAGACTCCCTCAATCTATGTTTTTATACCATCAGTGAAAGGGAACTGAATCTGGAAAACACCAGAGGAATCTAGGCACAGTTTCCCTTATCTGAGAGAGAAGAGGAAAAATGGAGAGAAACTTGGAAGTAGTAGTAGGTGTAGGGGTGAACTAGAAAGAATATGAAGGCAAGACATTGAAAAAATAATGAAAAAATATATAGAGAGAAATTGATGGATAGTTATAAAATCAGCCCATATTAGTGATACTGGGAGAGTACTCTTGCTGTGGTAAGTGTATGGGATTATACCTCTATCACCTTAGAATTTTGTAAATCAAAACTAAATATCTAATAAATGGGTAAAAGTAGTGTATGAGAAGCAGCCTATAAAATATTTTCTCTAAAATATACTTTCTTTTTTCTTAATTTTTATTTCAACCAATGTAAAATTTCATTAATTTAACAATTAAGAGTATCACTACTCATTTTATTAATGGGTAATTTTCTTGGATAATTTTCCAACCTCTCAGATTTTCTCTCCTGTCTCAGGGTTCTCATTCCCTTTCCAAGAGACAGTTGGGCACAACACAAAGGTTACATTTTTATAATCCTGGCATACAAGTTTCCATTCACAAGGGTTCTTTTTTCTTCTTATGGCCTTAGACATCACCTTCCACTCTTACAGTGATGACTGACATGTGTGATTTCTCTGGTATTGAAAATATGGGCTGGTATACAACAGGATGAAGTTGAGCCCACTTAACTCTTCTGATCTCTTTTTTTGACTCCTTGTGTTAATGACTTTGGATCTTGCATTTATCCTATGGCATAAAGTTTCAGTCATTTTAACTTCCTTTCCCCAAACAATCTTCTTTCAAATTGTCCATAGATCATTTTCACAAGTACTTGGTTTGGCTGTTTATGGTACCTGCACCATTCTAGGACAGTGGAAGTGTCCCAAGACTTTAGAGGACATGAGATATGACTATATATTCCAAGAGAATAGTCCACAGTGGTATTCTCCTGCCTCAAGGCATGACCAATACAATGCTTCTGTTTCTATGAAGTATTAATCCCCCCCCAAGTTTCAAATAAAATAGTTGTCTTTTAGTCCCAAAATTCTAGTTGAAATGAAACCTGGAGGTCTGATACTCATTCTTTTTTGTTTCATTGCCAGCAGGGTTATTGCTAGGACTTGGTGCCTGTGTGACAAATTCATTGCTCATTCTGGTCATTTTTTCTATATTTTTTTGGATAGAAAGAGAAATTGAGAGGGAAGGGTAATCTAGAGAGGGAGAAAAATAGAAAGACATCTATGGCATTGATTAACTATACCTATGAAGCCACCAAATTATAGGTAGGATAGTTCCAATATTTCTATTAAAATTTGTTGCCCTCCTATTTCTTGGTTATACTTATTAGATCCTCTCTCTGACCCCTGAGGGGTTTTTTTTCCCCACTTCTTGTGTAATTAGAAATTTCTCTGAAATCACGTCCTCATTTTTTTCCCACTCAGAGTTTTTGTTTGTGGTCTATTCAACAAGCTTTGGTTCCTAAAGAGTAAAGGTAGTTTGGGAAATACCAGAGTAACAATGCTTTTCTGTAAAAAGCCTGGCTTTTAAAACTATCTTTTTACCAAATATGTATTTTCAAAACCAGAGTTCAAAATTGTAATTAAGATCATTATTTAATATAGTGATTCTTGAGGGTTTCCTTTTTAAAATTTTTTTATTTATAAAAAAGAAGCATAGACTAAAGCATAGGATAAAAGGAGTACAACTTCAGAGTCCATGAAAGATGATGAATGACATAGTGGGGGTTGTATTGTTAAATGGGAATCTGGGGAATGTTATGCATGTACAAACTATTGTATTTACTGTTGAATGTAAAACATTAATTCCCCAATAAAGAAATAAATTATTTAAAAAAAAAAAAGGAGTACAACTTCACACAATTCCCACCACCATAAGTCTGTATCCCATCCCCTCCCCTGACAGCTTTCCTATTCTTTTTCCCTTTGGGAGTATGGACCCAAGGTAATTGTGGGATGCAGAAGATGGAAGGTCTGACTTTTGTAACTGCTTCCCTACTGAACATGGGAATTGATAGGTCGATCCATAGATCCATACTCCCAGCCTGTCTTTCTCTTTCCCTAGTGGGGCAGGGCTCTGGGGAATTGGAGCTCCAGGACACATTGGTGGGGTTGTCTGTCTACAGAAGTCTGGCCGGCATCCTGCTAGCACCTGTAACCTGGTGGTTGAAAATAGAGTTGACATACAAAGCCAAACAAATTGTTGACCAGTCATGGACCTAAGGGCTGGAATAGTGCAGATGAAGAGTTGGGGGGTCTCTGTTTTGTAGATAATTAGTAGGCATATTTTAGTTATATTCCAAAGGGCCTGTGGCTATACTAGTTATTTATTTATTTATTATTTTATTTTATTATTTTTTTTAGCCTGAGCCTGAAATCTGATATGCAAGTGGATCCTAGTTATTGTCTGGGGAAATGATGTCATGGCTGGCAGAAGGACCAGAAAGCTGTATCAGGGAAGAGAGTAGCTCCCTGATATGGAAAAAGTGTATAAATATTGTTGATTGTAAACCCCATCGATTTGATGTGATCTGGAGTCCATATTCAGCTTAGAAGCCTATGTGACCTCTGCATCCTTGTAGATATGAGCTCACATTCTGTGGTCATGAGTAGGAACATTCCAGGCTGCCCCAATATCAATGACTTAGATACTCTCCTCACCTACTTCCTATTACAATTCTCTCACTCACTCCAAAGTTAACCTCATCAAAGCAAGGGCTACAAAAGCTGAATAAGGGCAAGAGACTGAGTTTCATTTTTTTTAAGTCAATCCCAAATTGTAGAACTGTTCCATGTATGGAGAAAATAAGTTGTTTTTTTTTTTTCTTTTTACTCCTGAACAGTAACTTGTTGTCCTGATGTCCTAAATGCCTTTATGTGTGCATCATATTAAAAATTTCATTTCCTGTTCATCAGAATCATACAGACATGTTCTATTCCTACCTGATACTGCTGAAATCCCTTTCAGGTTTATTTCATTGTCCTAACAGTACTTTCAGTAATTAATGGAACAAGTTCAAAATCACCTGCTGTACTGAGTATGCATGCTTGTGTTTTAAGTCTGAGACAGTCTTTTGTTCTTTCCTTAACTTTCATAACCTTTATACTTTTTAAAATTACTAAAATACTTATTTTATCATTTTGAGTAATTCATTGCTCTATATTGACTTTTTTTCAGAGAGAGATAGAGAGGAAAAGAAAGAATGCCACAGCCTCAAAGCATCCTCCAGTTTGAGAGGGTAAGGATCAAACCTGAACCGAACACATGAAGAAGCAGGTAAACTACCCAAAATAACCAACTTTTCAGGCTGATACTCTGTGTATAATTATAAACTACAAAATTACAGTGATTTCAGATTTTATCTTTAGCCTACCCTGTCAAATTTCCTCTGGCAGCTCTGCTTTTAATTGGCCTTCTTATGTATGAGATACTACAGTATCCTGAGTTTAATACAGAGATACACCATCAAGGTCACATTTTATCTTTATCACTTCCTCCTGTGTGATGGTGAGAAAATCAATGCAATTTCTAAAACCTTGTTTTTTTATTTTTTTGTGAGTAGAGTGAAAGCCATGATTACATCTATTTTCTTGAGATGTTATAAGGATATTCTTTATTTTACATACTCAGCCTGAGTTGTGTTGAATGTATAACCCCCTGAAGGTAGAAACTACAGTTGAAAAACACAAGTATTATCATAGCTTTTGCTCTTTTATTCAAAATTAGACAGTCTAAAATTTATTTTACCCTCCAAGACTCTCCTGTTGGCTCAGTCTAATCATCTTCCACCTTCTCAAAATCGTACTGATGTTTCATGCTTATTTTATCTTCTTTCCATCATTGCTTCATTCTCCCACTCCCATGAGACCTTCTTAATAAATTACTTTCATATATGTCCCCATCTCAGAGCTTCCTTCTGAGAAACAGAACCCAAGACAGTCTCAATCTTTTAAGAGAGAGGTTACTTATTCTATCAAGGATGGTTTCATATAGACCAACTCTGAAATTTCTGGATTTATGTAAATAAAAACAAAAGACTGTCCTCACACATAATTCTAAGAAATCAGCAAAATCAGATGAGCATGTGTACTCCTACCTCCTATTATTCAAATGTCTTTCAAGTCCTAAGAACATTTTTAAAGTAAATTGACAAAGTTCAGAATCACCTGTTCTTTTAAACTTATATGATTCTAATGATTCTACCCTCCTCAAATGAACATATATTTATAGATGTATTAGTAGTCTACAGTAATTGTTTCTAAAAAGGATACAGATAAGTGTGGGGGGGTAGACGAGACAAACCAAGGATAGATTTTTCAATACATGTGATTTTTTCCCCCACCAGGGGAGTAGAATAACACTTTAGCTTTGGATCACTGGTATTCTTAGAATCTCTGTTAATATTAAACATCACAGGTAACAAGGACTATAGACACACAATAGAATTTAATTATTGGTACCAGGGTCTCACAATGGGAAATTATAATGCTTAAATGTAGTGGGTTTCATTTTTCAAAGTGGATATTTTGCTTTCATACTTCCTTACTGTCAATGATACTTTCAAACAGGAACCAACCATAATTTTCTTTTTATCTCAAAACAAGGGTGTTGGCTATTTATTTATTGGTTAGCTTTATCCAAGTGAAACAAATGCTCCTATAATATTCTGTCTCTTTTATGTTCTTATGCCTTGAATGCTATCAGAACAGACTTTCTTTTCTTTTAGCAAATCAGCCTCAATCGCTATCGAACAGGCCATGGCCGGTGCGCCGCTATGTTCCAACGCTGGGGAGCCAGAGACGACCCGAACTGCCCCTGCGGCTACAGACAGACTATGACCCACATAGTCAACGACTGCCACCTCTCCCGATTCAAAGGAGGTCTGGAAACTTTACATCAGGCTCAACCTGACGCTGTTGACTGGCTACGTAAGAAGGGCAAACGCTAGAAGAAGCAAATCAGTGACAATATAGGGATAGAATCCAATGGAATAAGTGTTGGAAGACCTGAATTCTAGTCCATCAACCCCAGAACTTGAAATATGGTCATCTGAAAAACTGTTCAAATAATTCTTCAACTGACCTAATAACTAGCTTTGACTTTTAAAAGCCTATCTGTTAGACAAAAGAGAGTAAAGAAAACAACCCAGGATCCTTGTGGGGTGCAGAAGGTGGAAGGTCTGGCTTCTGTAATTGCTTCCCCTCTGAACATGGGCATTGGCAGATTGATACATACTCCTATCCTGTATCTCTCTTTCCCTAGTTGGGTAGGGGTATAGGGAGGCAGGGCTCCAGGACACATTGGTGGGGTCATCTGACCAGGGAAGTCAGGTTGGCATCATGGAAGTGTCTAAAACTTGGTGGCTGAAAAAGAATTAATATATAAAGCAGAACAAATTGTTGACTAGTCATGAACCTAAAGGCAAGAATATTGCAGATGAAGATTTGTGATCTCCATTATGGAAAAAAAGCTACTAGGTCTATTTTAGGTATAATTCAAGGGGTCCATGACCCTACTAGTTTTTGTGTGAACATGAAATCTAATATGCAGGTGGACCCAAGTTATTGTCTGGGGAGATGGGGATCTTGGGTCCATAATCCCAAAAAGATAAAGACTAGGAAAACTATCAAGGGAGAGGATGGGATAAGGAGTTCTGGTGGTGGGAACTCTGTGGAATTGTACCCCTCTCATCCTATGGTCTTGTCAATATTTTAATTTTATAAATAATAATAATATAAAAGAAATCATTGACAAGATGCTCTGTCCTCAGTATCTACACTATCATTTTTTGCTATATATTGAATATAGAGATTTGGGCACAATCGTAATCCCTGATCTTATAAGGCTTATAGAAAGGTAAATTAACCCTGTGCCCACCCATAAAGTAGATAATTGTGAAGTAAATGCCTTGTAAAATTAGTGGGACATGCAAATTAAGAACTATTAGTATTTAGTGATTTATTTCTATAAATGTTTTCGTAGACTTTGTAATATAATCAATTACAATTAAATGCTCCTCTCAAGCATCATGAAGAAATGACTCTGTGTGATTATCTAGTTCCATAATCCTCCACCTGGAACAATTTAAACTGAATACATTTTGGAATTTAGGTATTAATTGAATCTTAGGCAATTTGGTACAGAAAGAGCAACACCTCTTTTTTTTTAATTTAATTAATTTATTTGTTTATTTATTCCCCTTTTGTTGCCCTTGTTTTATTGTTGTAGTTATTATCAATGTCATTGTTGTTGGATAGGACAGAGAGAAATGGAGAGAGGAGGGGAAGACAGAGAAGAGGAGAGAAAGACAGACACCTACAGACCTGCTTCACCGCCTGTGAAGCGACTCCCCTGCAGGTGGGGGGGGGGGGGCTCAAACCTGGATCCCTTTGCCAGTCCTTGAGTTTGGCGCCACCTGCGCTTAACCCGCTGCGCTACCGTCCGACTCCCAACACCTCTTTTTTTTTCAAAGATTTTAAAAAATATTTATTTGTTTATTTTCCCTTTTTGTTGCCCTTGTTGTTTAACATTGTTGTGGTTATTGATGTCATTGTTGTTGGATAGGACAGAGAGAAATGGAGAGAGGAGGGGAAGACAGAGAGGGGGAGAGAAAGATAGACACCTGCAGACCTGCTTCACTGCCTGTGAAGCGAATCCCCTGCAGGTGGGGAGCCAGGGGCTCGAACTGGGATCCTTCAGTCGGCCCTTATGCTTCACAGTCTCTGCAGCATGTGTATGAGTGTCCTTCCTCTGTATAGAAATAGACTTTTTATGTCAGTTTAATTCTGAGTTAGATATGAAATGGAACTTTTAAAAACTTCAATAAACAAGCTTGGGACTTTAGGTGGATTTTTAATTTATGGGTAAAATTTAGAAAGAAAAAAAAAAGAGCCAAGAGCACATGTTGTTTGAAATAAGAGGGGGAGTAGATGCTAAAAAATCCAATTTTATCTAGCATATTTATTACATTACATTTACGTTACATTTACATTACATTAATTGCATTTATGATAATAGCACTTGACCTATAAATGACCTGGCTTTATAAATAAACTTAAAGCACCACCAGGTCCATTAATATTTCATTGATCCATAAAATACTCCTAAGTACTTATATCTATCAGCCTCGTAGAAAGCTGTACTTGCTGTAGAAACTAGACATACACACACAAACAACAATAAAAGAAAGCAGTCTCACTCTGGTGCCCTGGATCATAATTCATGTGAACATTTGTAGTCAGCTATAATATAATTTTTAAGACCCCAGGAGGACCAATGTAAGTTGACATGACAGAATTAGACCGTGCCATATGGAGGTCTGACTATTGACATGCTCAGTATAACAATATCTAGAGAGATCTCTTTCAAATGCACAGAGAAGTCAGTGACTTCCAATTAAAAAATGTTACCCCAGTGGCTTCCCACAGTTTGCTAATCTTGGTCTGAAAACATAGGAACTCATGTTTTTTCATCTCTCTTGATATTCCAACCACATAATTTTTTTCTCATTTACAATACTCCAACCCATATCCTCACCTTCATCTGATTATTTCTCTTGCCTAAAATAGCTGAACATGTTTCAACCTTTCCACAAATGGTTCTTCATCAGCCACGTTTCATCAGTGTTTACAGTCATTTTCCTTTAAGAAACTTAATAGAATAGTTTTTCCATTATCCTGTCAGGATGATTAATTCTCTTTCTTAAATTTCCACAATGAGCTCATCGTGGTATATCATTACTTTTCACTGGTGTATTATTTTCCTTAGGCTACAGTAATGAAGTACCTTAAAAACTCAAAATAACAGCAATGTATTGCTTCACAGTTTGAAGGGAAAGAAGACTAAAACCAAGGTGTTAAGAAGACTATGCTCTCCCTGAAAACTGTAGGGGGAATATCTTTCTCTGTTGTGACCACAAGGGGAGTTTGGGACTATCAGCATACGAATGATGTCAGCCTGAGGCAGGGACACAGAAAGAAATGTGTAAACACTGGGACTTAGAGCAGTCCATTCTTTGTGGCTGCTGCTGCTTCTCCTGGTCAGAAGCATCTTGGCGGAGGTGGTCCAGGTATTCATCATGGCTACTTCTCCTGGGAATTGAACACATGTGATTATTTTACCTGGTAAACTTTTAGACCCCTCTACAGCCATGAGCAACCTTTACCAGAGCTGATAATTGTTTACCTTACGGACTGAAGTTTTGATAACTATACTCAGACTTTATGGACCTAGTATACTCTTAACCCTTGATGATAATTGCTTATTTTGCCGTTTACCTGTTTCACCCCAATAAACCTTGTCTTGTTTAAACCCATTCCCGGCTCCCCGCTGTGAATCTTTTTATGCACCACAGTAGCCACACTAACACCTCTTAAGTTAAATTACAACATTTCTTGACTTATCCCTTCCAGATTTTGATAACCAATACACTCCTTGGCTTTTGACAACAAAGCTTCAGTAATCTCCCTAGCCGTTTCTCTTTGTGTCTTCTTATAACAATGTCATTATATTGGATCAGGAACCCACTCAATTTTAGCATGAGCTCACCTTAACTAAACATCTTCAAGTTCAAATAAAGCCACCTTCTAAGGTACTAGGTGTTAGAATTTCAATATATCTTTCAGGAGGATGCAATTTAGTCCATAACAGCTGGTATAATAATATTTAAGTGTATTGGTGTTTGAGGAGGAAATGAGCAAAATTCAAACAAACTGGTTGAAGCAAAAGCAGAAAATGCATTAGTTTATGTACTTGTCAAAACCAAGAGGTAAATGTAGTTTCAAATATGCCAAAATCCAGTAATCCAAAGACAAATTTAAGGGATTCATCTCTCTTTCTAAATTATAATTTCCGTTGTTCCTGCCTATAGTTCCAAGTAAACTTTCTCTATGAGTGAGAGCTCAGAGACTGCATAATTAAATTACCTAGCAACCCTATAAGGTGTATGATCAGAAGATAAGGACTTATTTTCCTCTGGTTTTTGCTAAAAGTGTATAATTAAATATCCTTGTATGTATTGAGCGAAGTAGCCTCTTGGACCTATCACTGTGCTAATTGGCTTATTCTAGACTTGTGCACACCCTAGAGTCATGACTTAAATTTAGTCCTCTCTGAAATTCATGGCCTAAAAATAAAGAAAAAAATGACATATAGCATAAAAAAGAAAATGTTGATAGAGTAAAAGATATCTACTACAGATAAATTTCCACTTTTTATTTCCTTGGGAGATGCCAAACAAGTTCATACAATGCATGGCAACAACTTGGATAATTCTACTAGAAAGAGTACTGAGAGTATCACTGTCAAAAAATATCTTTAAAATTGAATGGGGATATTTTTCTGGCAATTGATCAGCCTATCTGGACATCATTTTTGACCTACATATTTTTATAGGCTCTCTACATTCAGAATCTCTTCCCATCATTGAAAGTAAAATCTTATCCTAAACATACACTGATTTTTCCTGTTCTCCCCAAATTATGGCCATACTATTGATGGACAAAAAGTTATCATGTTAAACTATGTGGCTGTGTTTATTATGTTTAATAATAATATATATTTTTTAAAAGTCCCAACCTCTCTACCCTACTCCAGCTTTCTAGCCCTATTCCCAGCTCTGACACCATCTTCCCAAAAAGTACTGTTAGCCCAATTGCATGTTAGCTGTCAGGCTCAGGCAAAAATTAGTAAAGTCATGGGTTCCTTGAAATATATCTAAAATAGACTTCCTAGCTTCTTCCAATAAGATCCCAAATCTCATCTGTTATATTCTTAACTTTTGGTTCTTGTCGTATGCTTTACATTGGGTTCTAGCCCTCCCCCGCCAAGAGAATTGGATCAGTCCAGTTAATTTCGCGGGCCCGCTTGGCCCCGCCCCAAGGAACCCCGAAAGAGGGTTCCTGAGTTCGAGAGTGCCAGAGTTTCAGAGGGTTCCCCAATAAGAGAGTTCCAGAGTTCCAGAGTTGGAGAGTTCCTGAGTTCGAGAGTAAGAGGGAGTGCTTGTGCCTCCGCAAAGAGACAGCCGAGTTCTGTTTGGTGATTAGTTTGTCTTAGTTTATGAATCGTTGTTCCTGAATAAAGAAATACAGCTTCCCTGCCCAGCCGTTGTCTCCGCGTCTCTGTTACCCGCCGTGAAGCTAGCTGGAGCCATCCGGAATTTTAACAACAGGTTCTTGATTATTAAGCAACTTATTCTGCTTTGTATCTTAATGCTTTTCAGCTACCAAGTTCAAATGCTGCTATGACACCATCCTGACTTCCCTTGCCAGACAACTTCACCAATGTGAATTGGAACTCCACCCTGCCCCAGCAGGTAAAGATAGGAATAGGCTGAAGGTATGAATTGACCTATCAACACCCATGTCCAGTGGAGAAGCCAGACCTTCCACCTTCTGAACCCCATAAAGACCTTTGGTTCGTACTCCCGGAGGGATAAAATAATGGAAGAGCTTTCAATGGAGGGGATGGAATATGACACTCTGGTGATGGGAATTGTATGGAGTTGTACCCATATTATGCCACAATCTTGTTGATCACTGTTAAATGACTAATAAAAATAATTTTTAAAAGTCCCAACCATTCATTTTCTGTTTTTCTCATTGACAATGAGCAGATGCTATTCAAAGACTATATCAGTAACAATAGGGTGTCCCAGCTTTTGCCAAATGTTTTTATTCAAGGTTCCTTATTCACACTGAACTTAGGAAATTTATTTCCATCGAGAGGAGGTATGTTTCTGGGTGGAGGGTAGATAGCATGATAGTTATGCAAACAGACTCTCATGCCTGAGGCTTCAAAGTCCCAGGTTCAATCCCCTGCTCCACCATAAGCCAGAGCTGAACAGTGCTCTGGTTAAAAATTTTAAAAATGAATAAAAATTAAAACAGAGATAAGTTTCTGAAAGTTACCGCGCTTTAGAATCATAAGGGTACACTTAGGTCTAAAAAGAAAAATCAGTCATGACAAGCATGGTGGTTTATTTATTTTTTTTAACTTTTTAAAAATTGTTTTAATATTTATTTTCCCTTTTGTTGCCCTTGTTGTTTAACATTGTTGTGGTTATTGATGTCGTTGTTGTTGTATAGGACAGAGGGAAGTGGAGAGAGGAGGGGAAGACAGAGGGGGAGAGAAAGACAGACGCCTGCAGACCTGCTTCACCGCCTGTGAAGCGACTCCCCTGCAGGTGGGGAGCCAGGGGCTCGAACAGGGATCCTTACGCTGGTCCTTACGCTTTGCGCCATGTGAGCTTAACCTGCTGCGCCACCGCCTGACTCCCAGGCATGGTGGTTTATACAACAAACGTTCATGTCTGAAGTGCTAGAGGGTCCAAGTTAGACGTTCAGAGCTAAAAGTATGACTGAACAGTGATCAGAAAAAAAAATTAAATGAATGAGTAAATTATCAGTAATGACAGATATTTTACTGAATTACTTTATCATAACTATTTTTTTCTCACCACTAGACCTTCACCACTTCAGGTCAACATTTTTTTTTCCATATAAAGAAAGAGAGATAAAGAGAGAGGCAAAGAGAGACTCCAGCATCAAACTTTGCCCCCAAAGTACTGTGGGCTGGTCTCAAACCACAGGGCAATGCAGGCATTCTCCCAAGGGAGATATTTTGCAAGTCCACTAAATTATTTTAAACTGCAGTGTACTGAGAGAGCTCATGTAAATGTCGACTGTCACACCAACCAGTGTAGCCATCCCCATCACTGACCTTTTATTGTTAAAAGGCAAGTCAATATGCAAAATTAGGATGTTCCATACTAGAGTCAAATGTGCTCTTCATTTCTTGAGATTCCCAAAATAATCTGCAGAAAATGAAATTCAAGGAACAGTTCTATTTTGTGAGACACAGACACAAACAACTTTTAAAAATTGCCTTCATAGCTTGCTTCTTCATCATGCTAGTGTTCATTTTAATAGATTAAAACATAAACTTGCTTCAAAATAAGATAAAATTGATAGGGATTCGCTGATAGCTAAACATCCTAAAATCCCTTATTTGTATAGAGGTCACTTCTCTCCAAATTCTATCATCTAGAATATAACCTAAAATGCAGTAAAAAGTTAAAGAACTGATCTGTAGAAGAGTCAAATAAATGTCAAACCCAACCACTTTGTTGACCAGAGAATTACAATGAAAATCTATAAATTATTTTTAACTATTAACATCTAGAAATTTTGGCATTTCAGTGCAACCTTTGTCATATATCTAATGTTACTCTCAAATTAGGATGGTTCATATACAGCTTAATAAAGGCATCTGTTATAAGGGCAAGACAAGGGAAGTCAAAGGAGTTGTTACTATTCCTGGATGGGACAGAGAAGTTTTCAGTATCAAACTGGGGAAAAGGTTATTCTGAGAAAAAACAGAGGCCTTTAAGAGAACAATCAGACATGATAAACCCACAGAAAGATTGTTTGGAAACTAGAAGAAGATGTGTCATTTTATCCCAATAGTTTGTTTCTGGTTTACACAGTTAAAAATAGAAAGCAAGGGAACCTGTTGGTGTACCCATGAGGTCCAGGAAATGGGTTTTCAGGGACATAAAAAAGTCATCTGACACACCTGATGTATAATTGTGAATTTCATGGTCTACTACACACATAAAAAACCAGAAGTGATTGTTGTTGTTGGACATAGCACATGGTCATATGATGCCCAGAGGATTATCTAACAGCAACAAAAACAACTCTTACAGCAAATACCCAGTAATTCCAATATTTGAACAGGGACTTTTATTATGTATTTACAAAGTACAGAGTATATACCCAAATGAATTAAAAACTTTTTAAAAATCTGTGAAATGAGATCATTTAGAGTCAGGGCCCTGTCTCCACTGTGCCAGAACACACCACTCATAGTACAGGTACTTCAGTGACAAGGTGAGGACAAGTAGATCAGAAGGATTTGCAAACAGTTCCATAATCTTAAGCAAGAAGAAACATGTTTGGGGTATTTCAAAAATTTTCTCTTCCAAGTGGTTAAAATTCATTTACTAGCTCTTGAAACATGCAATAGTAACAGACAGTTTATTTTTCCCTTTTTTTGCGTTCTTATTATCAGCCAAGCTCTTCACATGCAAATGTCATCTCATCTTCACCCCAACCTCATGATCTAGTATGAATATTTTATTCTCATTCTACACATGACAGTTATGCTATTTGTCCACAGTGCCACTGCCTGAAAGATCCAATGCCAGGTTTAAGCTCAAGCACGCTGGTTCCAGACCCACAGTCTCCCCAGCCCACATTGGCAGCACCTGCTCAATGCAAAGCAGAGTGAAGAAGATGAAAAGTCACATGTGGTGTGTAAGCTTTCTACTGCAGTATGACATATTGTCACCGGCGGGGTGGCTCACAACTCTACTATTTATCCATTCTCAGATCTGTGGGTTAGAGGTTCAGGCATGGTGTGAGTGGGCTCTCTGCTCTGGATCTTATGAGGTCACAATTCAGATACTGACTAGACTGCATTCATATTTGAAGTCTTTGGAAGAAATATTCTTTTTCTAGTTTTTTCAATTTGATGGCATAATTCAGTTAAGTCTGTGGGACACTGTCATTGTTATCTTGAGTGTTTTTGGTAGGAGTCACTCATAGCTCATAGAGACTGCCCACAATCCTTATCATGTGATTTCTTCTATTTTAACAACCAGAAGCTAAAACCCTCACTTGTGTTGAATTCCTTTTACTCTCCCTCTTTACTCATAATATATTTTTCCAGGAGTTCCTCTGATTAGGGCAGAACCACCTAGGATATTCTCCCTAACTTAAACTCTGCTAATTATGTACCTGAAGTATATTGGCAAAATCTTTTCCTCATAGGAATTGTATTTCATCACATCCACCGGTTTCTCCCTTAATTAAGGGAAGCAAATTACACAGGCAAGGGTCACTGAGTGGCATCTTGGAAATCTGTCTGTGGCCCTCAACATGAACAAAAATTCACCGTGAAGCTGGAGTTGCCCCCCCCCCAACTCCACCCTCAATAACTCTTAATATATATATACACAGAAATCATTAACTTTGCAATCCTGGAATCAAACTTTCTGAATATTTCTTGCACTCATTCTGCTATTCAAGTTGCTTGAGGTCCATGAAACTTAGAAGCTTTCTTACAGAGCTATCAGGAAAACATAGCTCACTGGTTTTGGGAGGGAAATAATGATTAATCCATGTGACCACCTAGCACAGTAACTGGCAAGGGGTGTGCTGAGTAGCTATAGCTACTAGAATTGATATTAGTCATGCTGTAAATAGATGAATCATTATTAATATTCTAATTAACCAGAATTGAGATAATCTTGGGTTAAGTTTATAGCACAACTGAGAAGATCTCTGTTGCTTTTGTATTTTAACATGGATGTGGAGAGCATAAGTCTGATCCCTCATGCGGCAGCTCAGAAATAAAAGCAAGTGGCCTCTGGCTAGAAAGGAACAAGAACATTTCACATTCCAGCTCCATTTACAAGACAGTTTATTGCTCTTTATAGATTCCTTAGACAAGTAAAGCACAAAGTCTTTCAGAGAGAAATGCTTGAGATATTCTAATATATGGACAAAACAGTTGTAAGATTTCTCAAAGCACATAGCCTCTACCCACAGCAGAAAACAACAGAAAACCACCCCCACTCCCAATCTATTGAAACTGTCACAAACTTCTTTTCTGTGTTTGCTTCACTTTAAACAACAGTATACATCAGGTTATTTCCTATAAGACCCAGCTCATGTCAGTTCTTTTGTTTCATTGATCAAAAGAAGGCACTGGAGAAGATATGCTGTAGAGCTAAAATGATAGAATAATGGTTATACAAAAGACTATCATGCTTAAGGCTTTGAAGTCCCAGGTTAAATTCCCAGCAGCACCATAAAGAGAGCTGAGCAGTGCTCTAGCCTCTCTCTCTCTCTCTCTCTCTCTCTCTCTCTCTCTTTCTCTCTCTCTCTTTCTCTCACTCTTTCTCTCTGTATTTCTCTTACAGTGGTGGGGATTATGTGGAGTTGTACCCCTCTTATCCTATGGTTTTTGTCAGTGTTTCCTTTTTATAAATAAAAATTAAAAAATACATTGTGTGTAGAGTATCTATTATTTGAGGATGGTGTGTTTTGGGATTTGTTTGTTCATTTGTTTTGTATCCAAGTTCATTGCTAGGATCCAGTGCATTCACCAAATTTCCACTGATCCCTACAGCCATATTTTTCTTATCTTTTTTTGTTTCTTCGGTAGACCAGCAAAAATTTTAGAGGGGAGATAGAGAGGAGAAGAGATATCTGCTGCACTATTACACCACTTATGAAGTTTCTCCCCTGCATGTAAGAACCAGAGACTTAAACTTGCTCCTTCCACATGGTAATATGTGTGCTCAACCAGATGTGCCACAGCTCAGACCCAGCTGGTGTCCTTTCTAGGAGCATCACCCAATTTTGCTGATGAGAAACAAGGATTCTTTCATGATTTTCTCTAGAATAATAACCTACAAAGTGGAAAATAGATGGGGAAAAAGACATAAATTAGTACTAAAAATAAGACAAGTTAAGCTTTGTTATAGCTTAACAAGAAATTGGCACCTGTCTCAGTTTGAACACAGTGCTCCCAGAATCATGAGAGACAATGAGAATTTTACAACCTTTAGGGAAGAGACACAGTGAAGTATTCTTTTTTTCAACTGGGGGTGGGTGGAGAAGGAAACGAGAGAGAGAGAGAGAGAGAGAGAGAGAGAAAGAGCAAAGCATTGATTGCTCACTTTATGTACTGCCTATAGTTGAACCCAGAGTCATATATAATCATAACATGTACTTTACCAACATTGGAGTTCATCCTCTAACCTACAGCTTACTGAGTGAATTCACAGATCTTATCTAGTTTTTTTTTTTTTTTTTTTATGAACACATATTATGTTTTAATTCTGGGAAAATATACATGACATAGAACTTAACATTTTAACTATTTGAGGAGTTCTTTACTTATTGTCTACTCTTAACTATAGAAGTGTTCATAGAAAGAGTCAGTGGTTTAAAAATCTCTGCCAGGAGATTTGGATCACCTAAAACACCAACCACGTAAACAACTGTATGCAGCAAGGAAATGGAAGAGGTATAATCTCGTGTTTCCATGGTATTGGTTCTTCATCACCTACATCTTGATGTGATAAGTAGTAATGATCAACTCCTATATGACAATAAATACAAAACTCTCCATTGTTTTGCATCCAGGAGACTAGTAAGTCTGATTTTGTTGGTATTCTTCGTGTTGGTTTGGTCCCCTTCCCCCTACCTCTGAGAGAAATGGTTTGGCCCTTGCTAGTTTTGCACCTCTCTTTCTCCCCGCCCCGTATGCTCAGGACATCCAGAGTCCCAGCAGCGGCGGAGGAAGAATGATTGGGAAGCACATGGTGTGGTGATTTGCCCGTTCATGAATAAAGATTAAACTGCAGCTTCTCAGCCCAGCTGTGTGTCCCTGAGTCTGTCTCTCTCTACCACCGTGATGCTAGCCCGGCCTGCTGAAGCCAGCCTGAAACTTAACAACAAATGGCTCCCACGTGGAACTGACCTGCACATCTCTCAGATAAGTGAAGACAATTTGGCTACCTATGTACTATGGCCTTCTCTTCTGCTTGTGAAGAGATCTCCAAAGGCCTCTGCCTTTTCCTCACAAGACTGTTTCGCTGTTTCTGGAACATTTATCTCTGGACCACTCTGTGGTTTCTGCCCAACGCCAGACCGCAGGAACCCAACGCCAGCCCGTATGAGCTGGCTTTCCGCTGCATGGCGCAGAACATTGGGTGTGGGCTCCCTCCACGCTGCTCGGCCGCTGGGAGCAGGGCAGCAGACATGGCAGGGCCATGGGGCAGGGCCATGACGGCCTATCATGGCCACCACCCCAGGGCACCTCGGCCCGCGCCTTTTGCATGGCTGGCCCGCCCGCCCTCCTGCTATGAAGTCTGGACAGATCCCAGACCACCTGGAGACCGCGGGCTACCCACCGAAACTGGGCCCCCTGGCCGAGATCTCCAGCTTGGGTCTGAAGGCAGACAAGCTAGAACATGCAGAGATTCATCCAGAGATCTCAATCTACATTTCCTAGAAGTGGAGCTGCATGGGAATGGAGCTGCGCGGGAAGCCACCTCCAAATGGTGACCCCCTCCCAACAACTAAGACAGTACAGATCTAAATTCATATTTAAAATGACATGTCTTCACAACAAAGGTTTCTCTCTTTGTGTATTAAAGACCATGTTTATGTGTGTGTTTAAAGTTTGGTAACATTAACTTTAAGGTTAAAAATATAACTTTAAGGCTATATTCTTACCAGACAGAGTTAAAGGAAAAAGGTTTTCAACGTAATTCTCATAAAGATAAAATAAATTTACATTTAAAGTCTGAGGTAAAAATTAGTTTAAATATCAATATATTTTAACCAAGTTGGTCTAAACAAAACCTGCGCACACCTAGGGTGTGTCTCCATCTTGAATGGGTGTAACAAAAGGTTAAATACACTTGTTGATATGTAAAACTCTAGATTACCTTCTCTATTAGAAATGGTAGATTACACAATGGCTATGCTAATGATTCTCATGCCTGAGGTTTTCTTTCCTTGATTCTTATGTCTATCTTTTCACATTCTATTATTTAAACTTTAAACAACCTTAAAATCATTCCAGAAAAGACTTCTAATTGTAATAGAGTTATCAATTGTGGTAAACTTCTAACCTGCTACAAGTTTTGTTTCATAAGTAAGTGAATTGCAGCTGTCAAGTTCTCTACAGAAAAGCAGAATTCTGATGGTTGACATACCCCATCAAGACAGACGTACAACAATTCACCCCCTGGCAATTCTTCGGTGGACATCTGCTTTGGACTTCTGTCGGACTCACTGGTACACCTCGGACACTTTGCACAAAACTAGCAACTTCCCTTATGCTGCTGGGTTTCCCAAAGACTGACTGCAGCCATGCCTTGGGACTCTAGGCCTCACCCTTCCCCCATGCTAGAAAATGCCCATCGAGGCAAGTACGCCCCCCAGAGGCAGGAAATGTTTTTTTAAGCTGATAAAATTTTGCCCAGAGGCAAAAAATGCCCCCCTCAGGCCTTCCCTTGGCAGCACACTGGTTCTTGTTACTCGCTTACATGTTTCTCCATGTTTGTGCCAGTTTCTTTTTTTTGAAAATGCCTGTACGATATAGGCTTCTGTTCACCCCACACCCCTGATACTGTGGTCATTTAGTTAAAAAGAAAAGGGGGAATATGTTGGTATTCTTCGTGTTGGTTTGGTCCCCTTCCCCCTACCTCTGAGAGAAATGGTTTGGCCCTTGCTAGTTTTGCACCTCTCTTTCTCCCCGCCCCGTATGCTAAGGACATCCAGAGTCCCAGCAGCGGCGGAGGAAGAATGATTGGGAAGCACATGGTGTGGTGATTTGCCCATTCATGAATAAAGATTAAACTGCAGCTTCTCAGCCCAGCCGTGTGTCCCTGAGTCTGTCTCTGTCTACCACCGTGACGCTAGCCTGGCCAGCTGGAGCCCTCAAATTTAACAACATGATTTGATAGATAGTCAGTGGTGGAAGGAATGCTAAGTGACATCTGAAGCTAAATCATAAAAAAGATGGTTGGTTGTTCTGAGGGAAGTAAGATGTCTGTGAGAAATCAAGTTATACTGAGATTACTCTAGTGGATGTGCTCTGGTCAATAGGCCCTGAGTAGACCCATCCCATCAACTCTTCAAGATGTCAGACAATGTTTATGTTACCATGTGAGAGACTATATGAGATGGTCCCAGCTGAGCCCTTCCTGAATACAGAGGCAGAAATTGTAAAGAAATGATATTATTGACGTAAACCACTCAAACTGATATCAATTTTTTCACAGCACTACATAACTTCAACAATAAATTTTATCCTACATAAGTATTAGATTTTGAAATATATTTTAAATCTTAATATGAAGCCGTAGCAAGTCATTGAACATGCAACATTAAATTTATGGTTCATGTCTAAATTTGTTTAGTGAAATCAAGGAGATTAATAAAAAATAACTACATTACAAGCAATTGATTTAACTTAATATTATCTACTTCAAATTACAACTTCTTAATCATTATTTAGAATATTTTAGTACAGTACATATTTATATACAGATATTGGGAAATATTTTATATATTTTTAAATGGGGTACATGACCGAATTGCTAATCTTGAGGAAAAGAAACTAAATAATCAAGTCTTATGTAATTTTTTTGCAGAAAATCTCAGAGGATTCTTGGACTTCTGTAACCCAGGCATGTACTGTGGGGAACAAATACAGGGATAAGAGGTCTGGAACCTCAAATAGCCAAGATGGGAAAGTGGTTACACCTGGGAGGCTGTGGGAAGGCAGGTAATCATAGGAAATCAGTAAGAACCTAACCTCAGGTAGGATAAAGGATTTAGGGGCTGGGTCACCCCTTTTCTGTTCACAGTCCTCAAGTGAGTCTATCCCCACAAGCTGTCTCTGTACTTTTTACTCTGCACAACTTTACATTCTTATAATAAAAGTAAGCTTGCACACCTGACCACAGAAGTCTCTTGAAATTCATTTCAAGAAAGGTACCCCAACCGGGCCCTTCTGGAAGTAGAGTGATTGTCCTCCCCCTCCTACCTTGGCCAGTCTCTCCTGCCACATGAACCTCCCTTTAAGAAACCTGTGTTGAGACCTTTGCAAAGCAATGTGGATATAACTTAGCACAATTGGATTGTACTTTGCAATCCTCCAGTCCCTGTTCACTTATCATTATCTTGTATATTTAGGAAAAATACTTCAACTACTCTCTGAATAGAAGTTTTCTGGTTTGTGAATTGGTGGGGTGTGTGGTGGGCGGAGCATAAGGTTAACTATGTCATAGAATTATTGAGAAAGTCAAAGAAAATAACTTTTGCTACAAATCTAACTGATATAGTATATGGCTGGCTGAGTCATTATGACTACTCATCACTCAATAAATAGTAGCTACCAATTTCATTCGCACTACTGGGGACAGTTTCTAAAGAATTCACAACAGGCAGGAAACTTCTGAAATCAGTCATATTTAAACTCCTACTTGTGTGTCAGTTAACCCATGTGGGGATGGTGCTTGATTCTGTATAAGGAAAAATAATTTCTCAATGAAAGATCTATAATATATCTGTGTTTTAGAATTTAGTGTTTAACATTGATACAACAGGGTCTCAGGATGGTGAGTGAAAATAAAAATCTTACACTGAGCTATAAGTGCATTCCAAATGGTGTTTTCAATTTAATTCCAGAGCATGAGAAAACAGTCCTCTTGCCTCTTCTTGCAGAAAAATCAGAAACCCAGAAATAGAACCTTGAAATACACCAGGCAGCTGTATCTATCACTTTCCTTGCTCATCCTTTAAGTTTACACCAAAGTTAAGTTGCAGTCATCTTAACAGAATAGTGAGTTTTAGAAGGGAAGCTTCCACTCTATGAAAAGGAGTGTAGCATATAAGGAGATTTTAATTGGGGAAAAGAATGTCATTTTCACTATCTGAAAAATTTCCATTTACAAACATTTTAACTCCAGTAATTATGGAGAAAGCACAGGTTAGAACTAATGCCTAAGTACATTCTCTTTTTCCAAATACAAGGATTAACTTGAATATTTCCATCCAGGTAATAAAGAATGAGCAAGAATAGATCTTGAGTATTATATCTGAGTGCAGTGAACTAAGAATCTTGAAATTATAACTATCTCTAATCATAATCACTCAAGTGTCTATGATATGAGGTGGCTGATAAATCCAGGAATCAGTTACTATCAGTTGTCTTGGTTTTTTTTATATTTATTTATTCTCTTTTGTTGCCCTTGTTGTTTTATTGTTGTTGTTACTATTGTTGTTATTGATGTCATCATTGTTGGATAGGACAGAGGGAAATGGAAAGAGGAGAGGAAGACAGAGAGGGGGAGAGAAAGATAGACACCTGCAGACCTGCTTGACTACTTGTGAAGCGAATTCCCTGCAGGTGGGGAACCAGGGGCTCAAACCGGGATCCTTACCCTGGTCCTTGTGCTTTGCATCACCTGCACTTAACCCACTGCACTACCTCCCAATTCCCATGTTGTCTTTTTTTTTTTTTTAAGGCCTGGGATAGCTTTAAATACTCCAGTGGTCAGCATCATTTACATTTTAAATGAGGGACTATCTACTAAGTTAAGCCAGTCCAGAAGCTTCATAGAGAGCCAGACATATAATATGTTAAAAACATATAAGATGTTAAAATATACCTTGCACATTCATATCTTTCTACCACAAACCACAGTCTGCCATAATTCTCCCATACTGAATTCACAAATAATGTTCCAGAGACGATGCATGTGCTTTCCATGAATGTGATTATATACATATGTGAAAGCATTGCACATTATTATTAATCAGTGGGACACACTTGAGGGAGGAAGAGGTTGATCAGTTCCTGCTACTTAAGCTCAGCTTATATTGTTATTGGTGTCTTTTCTTGAAAGCACAGAAATACTGCATTCTGTACATTCTTCCCCACTGTGATCATTCTTATTTTTCTAGTATGTGTATTAGTTACCCTGGCAACATGTTATACATGGATCCGATTGGGTAGATTTTCAGGTTCATTGTCAGAATCATAGGTCCAGTTTTTAGTGCTAGGTGGATGTATGTTGACCAAAATTATACAGTGAGGTTTGGTCAGGAAATTTGACCTGGAAAAATTTGTGTATCCCTTCTGTCTGACAAAGGACCTTTTGTTTGCCCACAGTGAATGTCCCTAGAATTGATCTGAAGCAGATGCAAGGACAATATATGTTTTTGAAATATTTGTTAAGAACCGTGTTTAGCATTGGTGTGTTCAGTTCATGGTGCAGAATGCATTCATTTGTTACGAGAAATTAATTCTCAAGGAGGCTAAGGGAGTATGGTCCAATTACAGGACCATGAGATTAGAACCTGCTACACAGCCTTAATTCATACTTGCAATGCCATCTGGACTAAATCATAAATTTAACTAAATGCTTTATTTTTCTGTAAATACATTTCATTCATAGAGAAAGAGCTTTCTTTTGCAAATGAAGTCCTAGGAGCATAGTACAAACACACACACAAATTCATACTGGGGCAAAATTATATCCCATTTTATGCCAACAATATTGAATCATTTATTTATTCAATTTATCAGATGCATCGTTGACTTATTAGTGTTTGGCTCTATTCATTTACCAACTGTCTAGGGGAAAATCTCTAACTATAACTGAAATTCTTTATTAGCCAGAAAATAAATAATCTCTAAATAGAGTAAAGGCTGATGTCTTAAAATGCAATAGCTATTTTTGTCTTATTTTTACAAATTTTTAAGTAGTCATACTTAATTCACATTTTGCCATTCTTGCATTATCAGGGGAAGAATATCACTGACACTCAGGTCTACCACACTCCTACATTTGAACATATTCTATTTAACCATGCTATATCTGTAGCCTACTCTTAACATAAATGTAGAAATCATTAGAAAACAGTCATTTCTTCACCTGAGTAAGTGTTATAGTATGCTCAATTCCAGTACAGTTAGCATTTAAGTCATCCAAAGAGTAAGAACAACAACAGAATCAAAAATGGAACAAGAAAAGAAACACATTCCAAAGAGTCTTTCAAAAAGTGCCTGTCTAGCTTCGTGGGTGGGAGACAGATGACCAGGGACTCATGGCTGAGCTGGGAAGCATTATCTCGTTTATTAATCAGATACATCGCCTTTTATGCATCTCTTCACTGGAAGTGACAAGGGAAAGGAAATGACTAGGAGAGGGGGCGGAGCAAAAAAAGAGCTCGAACAGAACATAGAAAGCTCCATCTAACCAGTGGGGATTAAACCAATACCCTCAAGGCAGAGCAGGACCCAGGTAAAACAGTGATTATGTAAATATACCACAGCCTCAAGCAATGTAACAGAAGGGGTCTTAGAAGCAGAATTTAGAAGCATACCAACAAAAAAGGATTTCTAGATAGTAATAATTCCTCTGCTTAAATTACTGAAGTGGTTGTAGAGAGGACCCTAAATCTTCTATTTCCTTATGTTAAGAGTAAATGCTTCATTAATTATACATAGAATAGCCAGAGAGAAGTATAGTTTAATCAGGAAAGAAACTAATTCCATTAGGATTTAGTCAATAAACAAATTGATATTAGCTTTCAAAGATCACAGCATTATTAAGATATTTCTTTATGTGGTTGAGCTTTTTTATTTTTTATTTATAAAAAGGGAACACTGACAAAACCATAGGATAAGAGGGGTACAACTTCGTACAATTCCCACCACCAGAACTCTGTATCCCATCCCCTCCCCTGATAGCTTTCCTATTCTTTAACCCCCTGGGAGTATGGACCCAAGATCATTGTGGGATGCAGAGGTTGAAGGTCTGATTTCTGTAATTGCTTCCCCGCTGAACATGGGCTTTGACAGGTCAATCCATACTGCCAGCCTTCTCTCACTTTCCCCAGTGGGGAAGGGCTCTGAGGAAGTGGAGCTCCAAGGCACATGGGTGGGGTTGTTTGTCCAGGGAAGTCTGGTCGCATCCTGCTAGCATCTGGAACCTGGTGGCTGAAAAGAGAGTTGACATACAAAGCCAAACAAATTGTTGAACAATCATGGACCTAAAGGCTGGAAGAGTGCAGATAAAGTGTTGGTGGGGGGAGGGGAGGTCCTCCATTTTGTAGATAGCTAGCAGGCATATTTTAGTTATATTTCAAAGGGCCTGTAGCTATACTAGTGTTGTTTGTTTGTTTGTTTGTTTTTGCCTGAGTCTGAAATCTGATGTGCAGGTAGATCCACGTTATTGTCTGGGGAGATGATGTCATGGCTGGGAAATGGACCAGAAAGCTGGATCACGGAAAACAGGGAAAAGAATAGCTCCCCAATATGGGAAAGGGTTTAAATATTGTTGACTGTAAACCCCATTGACTTGATGTGATCTGGAGCCCATAATTAGCTTAGGAGCCTGTGTGACCTCTGCATCCCTCTAGATCAGAGCTCACATTCTGTGGTCATGAGTAGGAACATTCCATGCTGCCCCAGTATCGACCCATCTTCCTCAAGTGTAGCATAGAGTATGTTGTCTATCTTCCCTTCAGAGGATGAAACGTTCTCTACCGTTGTTGATCAAAGTTGAGGGCAAGGTCCTATGGGGGCCCACAAAAGGGTCTATTTTGTTGTTCCTGATAGAAATGACAGGTAACAATGGAGAGAGAGAGATTTATTTGAGTTCTAGGTCCATCAAGTCTGCTTGGGAATCTCAGGATTCCCCTATTAGGGCCCCAACTGATGGGGTGGTCTGATAGTGACTAAAGAGTCATTGTTAAAGTATGCCAGTCTCTTGACCTTATTCAACTTTTGCAGTTCCTACTTTGATAAGGTTAGCTTTGGAGTGAGTGAGAAAACCGTATTAGTGTGGTTGAATTTTGTAACCACAAATTGATTGCAAGTTTATTTGTAGTGTGTGCCGAATAAATAATATTTATAAATTTGCCAATTTTCCCACACATAGCATAATTATATAGCCTTAATTCATTTAGGGAGTATTAATTTGTTAAACATAAATATGATAAAAACATCTCAAATTTTATACCTTCTTTGGATCCTTTTTCACTGCCTAAAACTTTGGGGAACCCCAAAATGAAAGTGATCTGTGTCTTTTGATTCCTGAGGGGCTTGTTTGTTGCAGGATTTCTGCAAAGGAAAATTTCTTCTTGAAATAATGTTTTGCTGAGAAGCCAGGGTAGAGGAGTGTGTGTGGGGGGGGGCGGGGGTAAGGGAAGTCTGGCAAAAAAAAGACTATATTGAACCCCACCTGTGGACCTTCCTTCTGAACCAGACAGAAGTCCCATACCCAAATCCACCCTTCTATACAACTCTGGGCTATAGACAAGTACAGGAAATATTCCATTCAAATCATAGAAGACACAGCAAAGCATGAAAATGAAAAATGCAATGTAACTATGCAGATAACACTGGCTGAAAGGAAAGAAAAATAAGGTCAATGTAGGAGACAACAATAAAACTATATTTGAAGCCAACAGAGTTCACCTGAAGGAAAGCAAACAATGGAGCCCAAATGAAAGATTCCGTGCAAATCTAGAGTAGACACAGTGATGTGAGAAGAGACAAAAGAACATGGGGAATAGTAAAACAGAGGGAAAAATAAAATTCAACACAAAGCCCTGTAGTTCTACATACAAGCCAACGTACATACACATGCCAATAAAAGCAGGAAAGTGGGAAACAAAGGATGTCATAGCAACCTCAATGAGCCCTGTTGTGCTACCAACAGCAGTGCGCCTGGTCATCCATCAAGGAGCCTCAAAGATCCAAAGTCTGAGCTAGCTCTTTCATTCACTGGGGGAAGGCTGCAGCTACCTCAGCACAGGGGTCCAAACTCTACAATGTACTCCTTTCCTTTCCTTTCTTCTTTCCCCATAAATCCTGTGCTAAATCTGTGCCAAGCCTCTTCCTCCTTCTCCCAACAGCTGTTTTTCTGAAATGCAGAGAAATATAAGCTGGACCCAGAAATGATACTCTCACGTCCTCACTTGTATTTTCCAAAGTGCTCAAATCTGGATGAAGTGGCTGCCTTACCCTGTGCTCTCAATAACTCACCTGCCTCCTTCAAAAACAAAGACAAGGTTGATAAAAAGAAGAAGGGGGGGGGGAGGGAGAAGGAGACAGGCACACAGATACATTTTATTTAGTTTTATGAATCTAGTATTCCACTGATGAAATTCATTTAAGACTTCAGGTTTCAGTGTAATATAAAGCTCATTTATGTGCACCTAATTCAAAAAAGAAATATTCATTTCCTTCCACCTTTAACTTTCACTTAAAGTATAGTTTAGTGCTCTCCTTTTTTATTTTTAATAAAGCCACTTTATTTGGGGGGAAATGATGATTTACAAGGCTATTTTTTCACAAGTATACAGTTTCATATCTCCCCATGATAAAAATCACCACATCACAGTCTCAACCACCTTGTCACCTTATTCCATTACATGACACTGGGCCCTCAGCTCCCTCTAAGCTCTCTCCTATCTTTTCTCTATGAATAGCCCATAGTCTCTGCTTTTTTTCTGATTTTAATGGGGAAAATACTGAGACAGGGGTGTTGGTGTTGGGTGAATCAGAGTGTTTCACCAGCAATACTTAGAATGCTGTAGAAAATAAAAGAGAACTTTTACCAGAACCTAATGGAGATATTGACATGTGTGTCTGGAAATCTAAACTTAGCAAAGTGTAAGGCAAGAACAGTATTTCTCACTTTATTTCTGTATCTGGAAAGTTTCAGCGGCTGGTACCATATGAATATTTATTAATGCATTGTGAATCAGAACCTGTGATTATTACTCAAACTATCTTTTTACCTTACAAGCTTCAACTCCAAAGAATAAAAACACATCTGCTTTTGCTCTTCCCATATTTTATTCAATGTTTTAACAGCTTTGCTGTAAATATCTCATCCATTATGATTCAGTTGTGACTATATCGGCTTCACGTCTCCTGTTTTATTACTGTCACTGCAGTGAAACAACACACCGTTAATTCTGTTAACGAACAAGTTCATTGTTCAAACTAGTCAGCGATCTCCAATGTGTTGGGTCCACATGTTACAAAAGAATTGGCTATGAATCAGATAAGGACCCAAATGAGATATATTCCCTTTGTTCAAATGAGGGGGGTGTCTTTCTTTGAGATTGTCCTTTAAGGTGTTGTCATGGAAGAAATGAGAAAATGTGAAGATATAACCAAATACAATCATGTTAAGTAAAGAAATTAAATAAGAGTGGAGAACAAGTATAGTCAGATTCTTAGCCTAAACACTTGAATATGTTTTAGAGTTATCATGTAATGAAGGCTTTGTATATGTATAGTCTTCTAGATTCTCCCCAGAAAAATCATACTACAAATATTTCATTTCCCCTAAAGGAGACTTATCTTGTTGTCTGATACTTTGTCTGATATGTCAGCTATATTGTCTGACAGCTAAGAATGTGGATTTTGTGCTTGCTTTAGCCAGTTTTCAGTTTCATGGACTTGGAGAATTTATTTTTGACCCATGAAACTCCGCAAAATCACAGCAGCAATTATACACACTCATTAGTTAGTATAACTAATTAAATAGCTATGTGCAATGCTATTGTACCAGACAGCTTCATTTTTCATTCCATTTCTGATTTTGTTGTTGTTGTTGTTGCTCTTTGGACGGCCTAAATGTTAACCTTATTGGAATTGAGCATGCTGTAACACTTAACTCAGGTGAAAGAATGACTGTACCAGACAACATTTGCTATAGGAAAAAGAGACCACTACAGACATCACAAGTATTATAGAAGTTAATTTAGGCAAGTTATTGTCACCACGATTATGCTGAAATACACACACAGTCTTGAAAGACTGTGAATTTATTTAGACCAGGGGTCTGCATACCACAAGTTTGAGTTTGGTTTGGCTGGGCAGTTATTCTAGTCCTCCTAAATTTACTTCATACCTTGTTGATTGGTGTATCTGAGACAAATGCATAATTCTCCAGCAGCATAGCATGTACATATTACTGATAAAGCTTGAGATTCTTCTTGAACTTGATCACTTTAATTATGGGCTTTTTGGTATATACTAGGTCACCCCATTATCTAGGGCTTTAGTCAGGGAATCCTTGGATACCCATATAGATATGATGGGCATAGTCATCTCATAGATCCCTCTCATCACCATCACAGGTCACTTTCATTAAGAACACCATCATAAGCCCTCTTCTGGGCCTCTCTAGGACCTTGCCCTCACTGTAGAGCAGCAATGGTAGGGGCTACCCCCCCTCTTTGAAGAAGGGCTGGGTCAACCTACTATGTCATTCAAGAAAGACTGGACCTGAAATGAGTACAGCCTAGAATGTTCCTGATTGTGGCCATGGACTGCTAGCTCAGACTGACAGAGACTCAGAGGTTACACAGGTTCCTATGCTAAATATAAATATATATGAGGCCTCACTCAGATCACTGGTGTAAACAGTTAATGGTATTTATATACTTTCCTTGTGTTGGGGAGATGGTCTCTGCCCTATTCCAGCTTTCTAGTCCTCTTCTCTATTATAACATCATCTTCTCAATACTTTTAACCCACCTGCATGTTAATTATTGAGCTCAGGAAAAAATTAATAAAGTCATGATCCCTTAACATCTTAGAACATACCTAAGATAGCCTTTTAACTTCTTCCCACCTGAGAATGCCTAGTTTCATCTGCTACATTCCTATTTTGGGGTTCCTGTTTATTAAATAATTTCCCATGCTTTATATCTTACCACCTTTTATCCACCAAGTTGCATATACTACTATAATTCCATCCTGAATTCCCTGGGCAGATGACGTCACCAAATTTTCACCTTTCCAGAGTCTTGTCCCATAGCAAAAAATAGAAACAGGCTGGGGAACTAGGAATATCAGGAGAGATTACCTAGGACCCCAAAAAGACAGGATCAAATCTACTTTGGAAACCACCAAATCATTGATGAGTGCAAACATCTGTGGCTTTTGGACAGAGAAGAGCCTAAGGAGAGATTCTAGGGGCTAAAGCCCTTATCTGCTCCCAAGTGGCTGGTGACAGGCTGGCAGTTTGCTGGTTGGGGCACCATCTCCAGTCTGTTTTACCAACAAAAAGACTGCTGAGGAGAGGAGAGGACTCCTCTAAAACTCACCAAATGCAACTGCGAGTCTCCATTGCTACTGCCCCTCAGAGGCTGAAGCAGTAGCTGAAAGGCCCTGTACTGACATTGGGCGGGAGCGGAGAACTGGCTTGGAAAATCAGTAGAAGATCTACACCCCAGTGGACTAGAGTAGGGGACTTAAAACACCCCACTCTCTCAACATGACTTATCATCCAGGCAGAAAATCAATAAAGAAATGAGGGAATTAAATGAAGAGATAGATAAACGAGAACCATTGGATATTTTCAGAGTCATTTACCCCAAGAAACTGGAAAACACAACATATAAAGTTCACATGGGTCATTCTCAAGGATAGACCATATGTTAGGACACAAAGACAGTGTCAGCAAATTCAAGAGCATTGAAATCATCTCAAGCATCTTCTCAGACCACAGTGAAATTAAACTAACAACTAACAATAAACAAAAATTAGTAATAGTTCCAAGATATGGAAACACAAGAGTACACTATTTAACAACTACTGGGTCAGAGAGGAAATTAAGGAAGAAATCAAAATATTTTGAGAGTTCAATGAAAATGAAGACATGAGCTATCAAAATATTTGGGACATAGCTATGACAGTACTGAGAGGGAAATTCATAGCCGTATAAGCACGAGGAAACAAGACAAAGCTCAAATAAGAAACCTGATTGCACATCTTAAAGACTTAGAAGAAGAACAAAGAAACCCTAAAGCAAACAGGAGGACTGAAATTATTAAAGTTAGGGCAGAAATAAATAACACTTAAAATAAGAAAAACATGCAAAAGATCAACGAAAGTAAATGTTGGTTCTTCAAAAGAGTAAATAAAATAGACAAACCTTTAACCAGACTCACAAAAGAAGACCCAAATAAACTAAATTATAAATGAAAGAGGAGATATCACAACAAACACCACAGAAATTCATCTTATCATGCGAGGCTTCTATGAGCAACTCTATGCCACCAAGCTAGAGAACCTGGAAGAAATGGATGAGTTTCTAGATGGAAGAAATGGATGAGTTCCTAAAACTTGCAAAATTAAATAAAGAAGAACTAAAAAATATGAACAGGCCAATCACAGTCAAAGAAATTGAAACATTTATTAAAAACCTTCCAAGTTCTGGACCAGATGGCTTTACAAATGAATTCTACAAAACCTTCAGGGAAGAGTCTTTAAAGACTCTTCCAAAATATTGAAAATACAGGAATACTCCCTTCCAGCTTCTATGAAGCCCACATCACTCTGATACTAAAAATAGACAGATAAAACAAAAATGTACACTACAGACTGATATCACTGATGAACATAGATGCTAAAATATTGAACAAATTCTAGCCAACCAAATACAGCAATATATTAAAAGGATTGTTCATCATGACCAAGTGGGGTTTATCCCAGGGATGCAGAGTTGGTTTAATATACATAAATCAATCAACGTGATCCACCACAATAATATAAATGCAAAACCAAAAACCACATGGTTATATCAATAGATGCAGAGAAAGCCTTTGACAAAATCCAACATCCTTTTATGATCAAAACGCTTCAAAAAATGGAAATAAGTGGAAAATTACTCAAGAGAGTCAGGCTACAAAATTAACATACTAAAGTCAGTGGCATTCCTCTATCCAAACACTAAGTTGGAATAAGAAATGCAAAAATCAATTCCTTTTACTATAGCAACAAAACAATAATATATCTAGGAATAAATCTAACCAAAGAAGTGAAAGACTTGTCACTATTCAAAGAAATAAAAAAAGACACAAAGAAGTGGAAAGATATTTCGTGTTCCTGGGTTGGACGAATTAACATCAGTAAAATGAATATACTACCCAGAGCCACATACAAATTTAATGCAATCCAAAACAAGATCCCAACAACATTTTTAGGAAAATAGAACAAAGGCTACAAATAATTATCTGGAACCAAAAAAGACCTAGAATTGCCAAAACAATCTTGAGAAGAAAGAACAGAAATGGAAGCATTACACGCCAAGATCTCAAATTGTATTACAGGGCCATTGTAGTCAAAGCTGCTTGATACTGAAACATAAATAGACACATTGACCAGTGGAATAGAATTGAGAGCCCATAAGTAAGCTTTCACAATTATGGACATCTAAACTTTGACAAAGGTGCCCAGGCTATCGAATGGGAAAAGCAGAGTTTCTTCAACAAATGGTGTTGAGAAAATTGGGCTGAATCATGCAGAAGAATAAAACTGAACCACTATATTTCATCAAAAGTAAACTCCAAATGGGTGAAGGACTTGAATGTTAGACCAGGAACTATCAGATACTCAGAGGAAAATATTGGCTGAACTCTTTTCCATCCAAATTTTAAAGACATCTTTAGTGAAATGAATCCATTTAAAATAAAGACTAAAGCAAGAATAAACCAGTGGGACTATATCAAATTAAAAAGCTTCTGCACAGCAAAAGAAACAAATACCCAAACAAAAATACCCCTCACAGAATGGGAAGAGATCTTCACATGCCATTCATCAGACAAGAGACTAATAATCAAAATATATGAGCTTCCCAAACTCAACAACAAGAAAACATATGATTCCATCCTTAAATGGGGAGAGGACATGAGCAGAATATTAACCACAGAAGAGATCTGAAAAGCTGAGAAATATAAGAAAAAATGTTCCAAGTAACTGACTGATTGTCAGAGAAATGCAAATAAAGACAAATAATGAGATACCACTTCACTCCTGTGAGAATGTTATATGTCAGAAAAGATAGCAGCAACAAATGTTGAAGAAGTTGTGGGGACAGGGGAACCCTCCTGCACTGCTGGTGGGAATGTAAATTAGTCCAACCCCTGTGGAGATTAGTCTGGAGAACTCTCAGAATGCTAGAAATAGACCTACCCTATGACCCTTCAGTTCCTCTCCTGGGGATATATCCTAAGGAACCAAACACACTCATCCAAAATGATTTGTGTATACCTCTGTTCATAGCAGCACAATTTGTAATAGCCAAAACCTGGAAGCAACCCAGGTGTTCAATAAAAAATGTGTGGCTGAGCATGGTGTGGTATATATACACAATGGAACACTACTAGGTTACTAAAAAATGGTGACTTCACCATTTTCAGCCCATAATTTGAAGAAATTATGTTAAGTGAAATAAGTCAGAAACAGAAGGATGAGTATAGGATGATCTTACTCACAGACAGAATTGAAAAACAAGATCAGAAGAGAAAACACTGAGCAGAACTTGGAATTAAATTGGTGTATTGCACCTAAGTAGAAGACTCTGGTGTAGGTGGGGGGTGGGGAGGACGAGGGTTCAAGTCCTGGAACATGATGGCAGGAGACCTAATGGGGGTTGTATTATTATGTGGAAAGCTGGGCAGTGTTATGCATGTACAAACTGCTGTATTTACTATCGACTGTAAAACATGACTCCCTAATTTAAAAAAAAAAAAAAAAGCAAAGAAATAAACAGGCTGGGGGTATGGATCAACCTGTCAAAATCCATGTTCAGCAGAAAAGTAATTACAGAAATCAAACTTTCTACTTTTTGGTCCAAGCTCCCATAGAGTGATAAAGAATAGGATATCTTCCAATGGATGGATGGCCAAACATGTTATCCTGACAATAGGAACTGTGTGGAATTATACCCCTCTTATCTTACAATGTTGTTAATCATTATTAAATCACTAATAAAAATTTAAGAAGAGATTCTTCTTGAACAGTGTTTGGTATCAATGCACAGACCTAAGTATGTTACAAATTCAGCATATAGACAACAATTGGGGTGGATAGAATATCCCACCCAGAATGGCTATATCTGAGAGTGATGATGAGTTTTGTAGAATGTGGAATTTTCAGTATGAAAACTGAAACAATCTTTGGGTGGAAGGACAGCTCAGCAGTAGAACACAGATTTACCTACTCAAAGCCCCGAAATTCCCTAGTACAAGTCCTCATACCACCCTCTGCCAGAGTTTAACAGTGCTCTGATAGCTCTATTGTGAGGGCTTGTTCTCTCTCATAAAAAGAAATAATTAATAAATAATGAAAAATAAAGTTAGGATAGTCTTAGAGAGGCAAAATGAATTAATCAATTCTTTGGTATATTTTTGGGACAAAAGCATCAATGCAAAGAGTGTAAAAGTATTGTAGCTTTACCAAAGGGACTTAGAAATCACTTTTCAAGTCATTGAAAAGATTGAAAGAACTACCTGTTAGAAGGTCAGGGCACTTTTTTTTTTCAGTTGTCACCATTTCTGTGATTTCTCCCAACAGGATGCAACCAAACACTGGAACATGACATTAGATTGACACAGACTCACCCTGTAAGTGTTTGCTTGTCAGTGACCATGGGCACAACAAGGATCTCTGCCCCTATTCCCACCTTCCATATCTCCCACAGGAACACTTGATGAATAAACCTTTACCCAGGACTCTGATTACAAGAGAATCTGGAGATTATGGTATTGAGTTTTTCAACCTCCAGAAATAAATGCAACGAGTTTCCATTAAAATAAATTAAAAAGTAAACTGAATTAAAAAAATAAAGCCTCTCGGGTCTTGACTGAACCCACTGTCTGGGAAGTCCAGGCTATTGTTTCCATGAGAGGCTAAGCTGGTAGATCCCAGACCCTCCCCCCTTTATGGGTTGAGACATGTCTTGGGGGTCCTCCCGACCTCTAGAATGTATGACGGTTGGACATGGGCACCTCTCTACACATGCCACTCCTCCCCGCTTTTTAAATAAAGACCATAAATTACTGTGTATGGCTAACTTGAAAGCTGCCAGCAAATATCCTGATTAATCAGCTGCCTCCCTTCCCCCCCTTCCCTGAAGTTCCTACAATTTACCTCCAGAGAAATACGCACTGTGAAGCTTGAGATCAAACCTTGTATGGTTACTTGTGATCAAATAATTTGTAGGTCAAAATGTGACTATGCATTGTGTTGCTTTGTGTTTGGGTTAATGATTATTGATTATCTCACCACTATCCCAGCTACGGGTATATCTACTTGCTTTTATTCCCACAATAAACGAGATGCCCCTCTGAGGCCACTCCCAGAGGTGATTGAGACTGGCATGACTTCTTCCTCTCTCTGCACGTCACCCCTGAAACACAGGGTCACCCTGGGACTCCCAGAGGGCTGCTCTGACCCTTCTCTGCCAGTGGCCAGGAAGGCAGGGGACCTAGAGTGACAGCCCACAGTACCTAGTGGTGGCACACCTAGTTGAGCTCACATGTTACAATGCACAAGGATCTGGATTTGAGCCCCTAGTCCCCATCTATAGGGAAAAACATTTGCAAGTGGTGAAACAGTGTTGCAGGTGTCCCTCCATCTCTCTCCCTCTCTAAGACACCCTTCCCTCCCAGTTTCTGCATGTCTCTATCCAATAAATAGATAAAAATAATAAAAACAAATTAAAAATTTCCAATTATGCATGATTCACGTGAATGTACTATGTCGTGGTGGTCATATTCAGTATTTATATTTATTCATTGCTTTGACATCCACATTGGTCACCAGCTATCATCCACATTGGTCTCCAGATCCCACTGATTCTGTGCTCAGAGAAACTAAGATGGAACTTTCAGAAAGCAAACTGGTGTCTGTTCAGTGATCTTACCAACAAATCTATTCCTGCAATTCCAATTAACTCTATCCCCTCTGAAGAGTCCTACAGGCGCTTCTGCCAAGCCATCTTCAAAGCAGCTTCCCAAGCCATTCCTCGTGGGAGACGTGCTAACTATACGCCTTGTCTTGATGCTGAATGCGAGCAACTACTAAAGCAGTATGATGAGTCGGGCGACCCAGATGTGGCTGACCATCTCATTGCCTCCCTGGATGCAGCGCACCAAGCCTACTGGCAACAACTCACGGAAAGTCTGAACTTCACCCACTCAAGTAGGAAGGCCTGGAAGCTTCTTCATAGTCTGGGTGCCAGTAGCCAACCCTCTCCCGTCTCCCATCCTCCTGTATCTCCAAACTCAGTGGCCAGTCTCTCCTCTCCGTGTGTTACAAACTCCTTGAGAGGCTGCTTCTGTCACGAATTTCTCCTCTTACAGAGAAATTCCTATCACCCGCCCAATCATCTACCTGCGAACAAGTCCTGGCCCTCTCAACTTACATTGAAAATGGATTCCAGAAGAATTTAAAGACGGGTGCTGTCTTTGTTGATTTCACAGCAGCCTATGACACGGTCTGGCATCGTGGTCTCCTAGTCAATATCTCAAGACGCCTGCCTCCATGGGTGGCCAACACTATATCGTTTCTTCTCTAAAACAGAAGATTCCGGGTGCATCTGGGTGACAAGTCTAGCAGATGGAGATTTGTCTCAAGTGGCCTCCCCCAGGGCTCTGTTCTGGCTCCTATGCTATTTAATATTTACATCAATGACCTCCCAGAAACTTCTTCAAGGAAGTTCATCTACGCCGATGACATCTGCTGTGCAACTCAGGCATCAAAGTTCGACATCTTCAAGGAAACACTCACAAAAGACATGTCTCTGATATCTGATTACTGTAAAAAATGGCGACTAATCCCTAGCACTGCAAAAACAGTATCATCTGTTTTCCATCTACACCATGCCTCGGCCTCGCGTGAGCTTAATGTGCAGCTTGACGATACGAGAATTCGGCATGAAGCCCAGCCAGTCTATCTTGGTGTTACTCTTGATCGCACTCTGTCATTTCACGAACATCTCATAAAAACTGCAGCAAAGGTGGGCGCGAGGAACAACATCATTGCAAGACTGGCCACCTCCTCATGGGGCATGAGCGCTTCCACACTACGATCGTCATCTCTGGCATTATGCTATTCCACTGCAGAATACTGTGCCCCAGTATGGTTCCATAGCCCCCATGTCCACTTGGTCGATTCCAAATTATATTCCTCCATGAGGATCATTTCTGGAACCATCCGTTCCACCCCGGTTCCATGGCTGCCAGTTCTTAGCAACATCGCCCCGCCAGATATTCATCGGGATGCGGCATCATCTAAGTTCATTTCCCACGTCTACGCTCGACCGGACCTGCCAATATACGCGGATATCTTCACCCACCCTGTCCAACGCTTGACGTCTCGTCATCCAATCTGGTCTCCTATGCCTACACGGAACTTCTCTGTTCCAGACTCTTGGAAACAGAGTTGGCAGTCAGCTGAGGTAAAGAAAAAACACCTCATCACAGACCCCTGCAAGCCTCAACCCGGCTTTGACCTAGCACGTTATGATTGGGCCCTCCTCAATCGCTATCGAACAGGCCATGGCCGGTGTGCTGCTATGTTCCACTGCTGGGGAGCCAGAGATGACCCGAACTGCCCCTGCGGCTACAGACAGACTATGACCCACATAGTCAATGACTGCCACCTCTCCAGATTCAAAGGAGGTCTCGAAACTTAACATCAGGTTCAAGCTGACGCTGTTAACTGGCTACGGAAGAAGGGCAAATGCTAGAAGAAGAAGAATTGCTTTGACCTACCAACCCCTGTTCTCTGAATCTCTCTCTCTCTCTGTGTGTGTGTGTGTGTTTTCTTTATGTTTCAGCTAAACTTAGAGGTATATAATTTACCTGTTAAGATACTGATTCCCAGAAAGCATCCCTCAAAGAGATGGATTCATTGCAGAGAAACCCGGTTTTATAGAATTTAAATGCCCCATGGAAAATTGGAAAATTTTAAATAATTAGTAGTGTTTTTCTTTTGCTCCTTTTCTTCTGAAAATTGTCTGGTTACTCTTAATCTTGGAAATGTTTTGTTCATATTCTAAGTGAAGATCTTCGTCACTTCTATTAAATGGAACCTGGTTGACACTGTGTAATCACACACACTTACAAAATAGTTTTTAAAAAGAATACATCCTGTTACTATCTGAAATGAGAACCACATATTTTGGCCTGTCTCTGACCTACTCTTAAGAAAGAAAAAATAAAATTTTATCTTACGGTCATTTGAGTCTACTGATTTCAAACACAAGTGATGTGAATTTATTAAGGAAAATTCTGATTCATTATAGGTAGTTTTCCTAAGATAAAATTCCTTCCTAAGGAGAACATGCCTTAGTTGTGATTCTAAATCTGTCTCCTGGGAAATCTTGGATGCCTGCTGATCATTTTGAATTCTTTGCCGCCTTTAACTTTCTGGCTGCATGTTAGAAATCATTTTAAATGAATTGAATAAAATTCACAAGTGTTATATGCCAGCAAGTGATGAACACAGAGGAAATATGACTCAAATCCACTTTTTCCATTTTGATTTTTTTCTCACAATAAGTAGAAATGAACAAATGTGACTTTAATGACATCTTGGAGTGAGATCTTTTATTGATATATTATCAGTTGGAAGCATGTAATGCTTTGGTGAAATAAACTCCATTCTGCATATTTATAACCAGATTGAAAAAGGTGTGTTTGTTATTTTGTGTGACATTTCCTAATGATAGTGAAGTTTTATATATGAAGATATGCATGTACCATCATAAAAACGAACATTTCAGCTCACAAAATGTTCCTTTGATTGAGAACGTTTTTTATAGTTACTTAGTTTCCAATTACTATTTTAACCTCTGCTCACAAACTTGCAAACATCTTTTCCTCATGCCTGTACAGCTGTAAACAGATGCTTCAAATTGTGTCAGCTGAAATAAAATGTAGAGCATCTACTTTAGAGTGACAAAGCCCTCTTTGGATAGCTGAGGTTCTGTTCTATAGATAATTAGAGTTTGCGTTCACATTGCAAATAGAATAGGAACTCCATTTAGGAAAAAAGAAGACGAAGAAGTATTGGGTGTAGAGGACAATGTGATGAAGCTCCACAAACAGTATCACCAGAACCTGGTCTTCTTTCATCTCTAAGCTTTGATTTCTGATTTGTGTTAGTTTTTGACGAATGGGGGAGGGGGAGAGTAGAATATGGATAGACCTGACAACACTATGTCCAGTAGAGAAGCAATTACAGAAGCCAGAACTCCTGCTTTCTGAACCCCCCAAATAATTTTGATCCATACTTCCAGTGGGAAAGAAATGATAGGGGTAAGATGATCATAGGGCTCTGAACTCCAAGTCCATCAGGACCCAGAGAGAGAAGAGGAAAAAGGGAAAGACATATGGATGTAGTAGTAGGTTTATGTATGATTTGGAAAGGAAGAGAAAATGGGACCTTAAGAAAACGGGGAGTGGGAGCACAAATATGAACCGATAGTTGTAGAAATAATAGTTAACCCATATATGCAACCTTAGGAAAACTTCTGTAGCTTACAATGGAGGAATTGGTGATCCACAACTCCATTGGTGGGAATGGTGTGGAATTGTACCACTATTATCTTGTAATTTTGTAAATCAGTATCTAATCACTAAATTAAAAAAATACCCAGGATGCCTCTACAAAGTCATAAAATAACAATAATAGCTCCAGAACTCATTGCTTGTTCATTCCTTCTATGTCAAAGAGATGCTTTCCTCCCTCCCTCTCTCTGCCTACCATTTGAAATGCACTTCTCAGAGTGTATATTTTGAACAAGCTGCAGTTACTAAGAGTGTATGGCAATCTATTATTGTGTAACAAATTACACCTCACAATTCAGCATCTTAAAATGACATGAACCTATTATATTTATTTTATTTTATTTTATTTACTTATTTGCATGAAAGACATAGATGTGGCTTAACCAGGTGCTTTAATTCAAGATCTGTCACAGGCTATAAGTAAGATGCCAACCCAGGTTTAACTAAGTCATCCTGATATTCTACTTGGGTATAATCTACTTCCAAACTGGCTTATTGGTTGTGAGAAGGATTCAATTCCTGTGTGTCATTGGGTGATGTGTATATGTGTGCATGTGTGTGTTTTGGGGGTGCACTGTAGTTCATCATAGGGTATGGAGCAGAGGTCAACAGTAATTTAATGTTTTTATTTATTTAATTATAATCAACAAGTCCGTTGGATAAGAGGGATACAATTTCACACAGTTCATACCACCAGAGTTCCGCATTTCATCCCCTCCATTGAAAGTTTTCCTATTCTTTATTCCTCTAGTAGTATGGGCCCACGATCATTATGGGGTGCATAAGGTGGAATGTCTGGCTTCTGTAATTGCTTATCCTCTGAGCATGGGCAATGGCAAGTTGATATATACTTCCAGCCTCTCTCTCTTTTTTTGTAGTGGGGCAGGGCTCTGGAGAGGTGGGAATCCAGGACACATTGGTGAGATCATTTGCCCAGGGAAGTTGGGTTGGTGTCATGGTAGCATTTTCAACTTGGTGGCTGAAAAGCATTAAGATATAAAGCAGAACAAATATTTAATAATCAGGAATCTAAAGGTAAGGAAGTCTATTTTAGGTATTTTATTCCAAGCGGTCCATGACTTCACTAATTTTTGCCTGAGCCTGACAGCTAACATGCAGGTGGGCTAAAAGTATTGTCTGTGGAGATGGTGTCAGAGCAGCAATAAACAGGAAAGCCCTAAGAATCTGTAAGATTATTAAGTCATTCTGCATGACAATATAATATGGACACATACTTTTATACATTTGTCCAAACAGAATGTACAACTCCAAGAGTAAAACCTGATGTATACTATGAACTGTGGGTGACAATGACCTGTCAGTATAAAATCATTGATTATAGCAATTGTATCTCTCTGGTGTGGAATGTTAACAACAAAAGAGGTAGGATTTGGGAGCAGGGGTGTTTATTTATTTTAGTTTCTAGAGCTTTTGCATAATTTTACTATGAACATTAAAGGAATACATTTTGTTTCATTTTATTTAGGGGGGTATAATGGCTTACAGTACAGTTGACACATGTATACAACTTCTCATTTCCCAGTGATAGGCATATGCAAAACACTCTTACCCCCAACTTAGGCCCATTTCTCCCATCATGCACCAGGATCTGCAAACACCCTTCATTCTTTCCCAAATATTAATAATTAGTGGTTAAAATTCCAATCAACCAGCAACTTTAAAAATGTTGTCAAAACATTAAAATTGTCTTAGTGTTGATTACAAATGTGAAGGGGAGTGGAAAAATTAATACAGGTAAATTTTATTCAAATGTTATAATCATTTGAAATATTGATAATTATATTTTCTCCTTATAAGAATGTGTCAAACATTTTGAAAACTGATCATCTTCACTGCATAACCTATAACCAACCATACGGCACAAAGAGAACATCTTTGCCATGATTCTCCTAATTAATTCTAAGTTTGGACCAGTGTTCAACATTTTGGTCATAGTGACATCCATGGCATAAAATATCTGTGAGTAACTTTAATATGAAGTCTTCTACCTCTGGGGAGACAAACATTCCCCTTGTTTATTGATGAGTTTGCCTCAATTCACTAAGTTCCTTTGGTCACACATCTAGAGTTTGCCCAACAATAGCACCAGTTCTCCTATAACTCCATCTAAGTACAACAGACATTTCACTTCCAAGGTCACTTTTAATTTATTTGCTACATTTTCATCTTTGTTACCAATTCCATCTTTTGCCTGCTCATGCCCATTCAATATTGCACTGATAGACCAGGAGGCAACACTCTCTCATGCTTTAGTGTCCATGCATGGTCTGAAAGCAGATATTCCAGTCACTACTATGACCTCTGTTCTCCATATGGTGATTTGTGAACTGAAGAGCAGAAGTGAAGTCTGTACTTTATGCAATTATGCAGCTAATGTGCCACAGTAACTCACTTGATGGAAGGATAGTGTTATTTCACTAAAACATGGTAATTAGAATATGTTCATAGGTGAACCATGCAAAATAAGGTCTGATGGTACTTCCATATAGAAAAATTCAGCTTCTCTAATTCAGTGTGATAATAAAAGAAATTTAATTTGATCATAAAAGACAATTATTCTTTGTTCCTTAAATTGGCCATAGGCAGTCAAGGACTTAAGATAAACTACTGAAGAAGACACACTGTGGGTTGAATTCAGTTGATTTATGACCCCAGAGACCTCATGGAACATTTCATAATGCTATCTGATTCAGACTCCCTGTGAATATGTACATCTGGAGATGTATATATTTATAGAAAATGATAAATATTTCCCTCCCCTACCTTATGTTTAAGTAGGTCATGCCGACAATATTTTTGAATAGTTACAACATTTCAGCCAATGCATTTTCACAAGCATGTAGGATGTAGCTGTGGGATGCACATGGGTAGTGACAATGTCTTCTACCTCAAAGTTCTGTAAATATTATTGTTCTGAAAACTTAACTGGGAAACTAGAACAGTCTGGATCAAAGTAGGAACCTCACATATCCACTATAGAGCCCCTACTTCCCCCAGTCCTGGAACCCTTGGATAGGACCCACTTTCCCGTATGCCTCTCCCAATCCATACCAAATAATATTTCATCCGCCGGATCACAACCTAACCAACGCAACGATTGCCACTTCAACATGCTTCACCTCAGACTGTGTCCAGAGACTTCATGTGTGGAATGACAACCCTTCAGCTTCATTACTCGGGTGAGACCTTTTCTTTTATAGTACACTCTAATTTCATCTCAGGTGGTTCACTTTCTAACAAAGTCCCATAACCTAGGTATACACCAGTTTCTGTGAGAACTTATGTTCACACGTATCCATAAACTACTGCAAAATATATACCTGAAAGCAGAAGTACACTAGAGTTTGTAGTGAGTACCTCCCTAACACTTCCTCTCCACTATTCCAAGCTTGGGATCCATGATTGCTCAACAATTTGTTTGGCTTCATATGTTAACTCTCTTTTCAATCACCAGGTTCCAGATGCCACCAGGATGCTGGCCAGGCTTCCCTGGATTGAAGACCCCACCACTGTATCCTGGTGCTCAGCTTCCCCAGAGACACACCCTACTAGGGAAAGAGAGAGACAGACTGGGAGTATGGACAGACCAGTCAACACCCATGTTCAGCGGGGAAGAAATTACAGAAGCCAGACCTTCTACCTTCTGCAACCCTCAATGACCCTGGGTCGATACTTCCAGAGGGATAGAGAATGGGAAAGCTATCAGGGGAGGGGGTGGGTTATGGAGATTGGGTGGTGGGAATTGTGTGGAGTTGTACCTCTCCTACCCTATGGTTTTGTTAATTAATTCTTTCTTAAATATAAAAAAGCAAAGAAATGCAATGTCAACCTAGAAATATAATTTTTGAAGTTACTGATATCCAAATTTAATAAAAGTTCAACAATGCATCCTGTTTATTTTAATAAGAGGAAACTAACAACATGACAATAAAAGGAAATTCTTTAGCAGGATGAACACCTACAGTAACTGTCATTCTTAGTGGTGACAGTTTCAACATCAAAGTTAACATCATGCCACACATGCCTCATTCCTGCTACATGACATCACTGCTCTGAAGACTGCAAACAGTTCTTTAAAAAAAATTTTTTTTAATTTAGAGGAATCAGTATTAAAAAGGAACCCAGTACTATCATCATTTGCAGCTGATATAATCATCAATAAGGGAAAAAAAAGAGATTCAATGAATGATTGTGACTGAGGAAAATGTATGGAGATATTTCTAGACAACAGGTATACACTTCAATAGCAGACTAGAGACAACCTGTTATAAAATATATTGAAGGATAAAAATGATATCTAAGGACCCCACCAATGTGTCCTGGAGCTCCACTTCCCCAGAGTCCCAACCTATTAGGGAAAGAGAGAGACAGGCTGGGAGTATGGATCAACCAGTCAACACCCATGTTGAGCGGGGAAGCAATTACAGAAGCCAGACCTTCTACCTTCTGCAACCCTCAATGACCTTGGATCCATATTCCCAGAGGGATAAAGAATAGGAAAGCTATCAGGGGAGGGGATGGGATACAGAGATCTGGTGGTGGGAATTGTGTGGAATTGTACCCCTCTTACCCTGTGGTTTTGTTAATGTCTCCTTTTAAAAAATAAAGAAAGAAAGAAAAAATTATATCTAAGTCAAGAAAGTTAGAGATAAATGTAATGAAGTTTTTTTTAATTTTTTAAATTTTTATTTATTCCCTTTTCTTCCCTTGTGGTTTTAATGTTGTATTTATTATTGTTGTTATTTGTGTTGTTGTTGGATAGGACAGAGAGAAATGGAGAGAGGTGGGGAATACAGACAGGGGGAGAGAAAGATAGACACTTGCAGACCTGCTTCACCGTTTGTGAAGCAACTCCCCTGAAGGTGGGGAGCTGGGAGCTCAAACCGGGGTCCTAATGCCAGTCCTTGCGCTTTGTGCCACATGCGCTTAACCCACTGTGCTATCGCCCGACTCCCTGAAGTTGTTTTAACATAGATAAACAACCATGTAAGTACTTACAGAAGTAGGTGAACCACAAATTTAGGATCACTGGGGATGACAGAAGAGAATTTCACTGAAACACATGCTAACCTTATCTGTGACACAGATATCTGATATATCATAAAATAATGTAATGCTATCAAAACTCAAAAAGCACAACATTTACATGCATATAACTGAATCAGCTGAGGTTACCCTATTCCTTAAAATTTTAACATATTTGCTTTGTGTCTTTTGTTTACCAGTTTTTGGAATTCCAGTGCTGCCTGATAATCTATCAAATTCAAACAAAGACATTCCATACTCTGAGTCAGTTTTTTAGATCATTAGCAAAGAAACATACGTTTGTACTAAGGCAACATTGTCAGTGACCCAAATCCTTACCTCTTCCCAAAAGTTAAGAATAAGATACTCATAGATTTTCTTTCTGTTGTGCTACTTACCACAAAGTCCTTTGAAAGAATTCGACCTAATGAACTATATTCCCTGAAGGCAAATGCACACTCATGACAATATTGCACATTTTCTAGAAAGTTCACAGATCTCCTGAAGTGCCTCCAAGGGACCTCAGATTAAGCAGCCTTGTACTGTAATGTGCATTACTTGTGATCCTAGATATAGCAGTGCTAATCACAGTGGTTCAAAATACAGATGGCCTTCCCATCAGCTGCCAGAGTTTGAAACACAGTTTGATTCTAAATAAGCTGTGTGACCTTAGTTACATTATGAAACCTCTTTGGGCCTCAGAGTTTCCACTGGCAATGAATTTCATAATAGTTCCAAGCTCCCTGAGTAACTATGATGTTCAAATTAGACAAGGTAGGGATTCTGGCATAGTGCCTACTACTTAATGTTAATTGTTATTTTATTAATTATCCTATAGCTGTTTCATACTTATCTTTTTTAGAATAAACATACCTTGTAATCTTTTGTGTACTTTTTCAACTTCAGCACTACTGACAACTGAGGACAGACCGTACTTTGTGTCTGAGGCAGCCCTATGCATTGAATGATATGTAATAATATCTGTGGCTTCCACCAGCTAGATGCAAAAAGCATCCCACTTTGGTAGCAACTGAGTATGACTTACTTCTGGTTATTTACAAATGTCTCATGTGGACAAGATCATCCTTGAGTTAGAACCACAGGGGTATGTATGTGTGTGTGGCTGCAGTTTTTTAATTTTTTAAAAATTTATTTTAAAAAGGAGACATTAACAAAACCATAGGGTAAGAGGGGTACAACTCCACACAATTCCCATCACCAGAACTCAGTATCCCATCCCCTCCCCGATAGTCTTCCTATTCTTTATCCCTCTGGTAGTATGGACCCAAGGTCATTCTGAGATGCAGAAGGTTTGAGGTCTGGCTTCTGTAATTGCTTCCTTGCTGAACATGGGCATTGACAGGTCGATCTATACTCCCAGTCTGCCTCTCTCTTTCCCTAGTAGGTTGGGCTCTGGGGAAGTGGAGCTCTAGGGCACATTGGTGGGGTCATCTGTCCAGGGAAGCCTAGTCGTCATCAAGCTAGCATCTGTAACCTGATGGCTGAAAAGAGAGGTAACATACAAAGCCAAACAAATTGTTGAACAATCATGGACCTAAAGGCTGGAATAGTGCAGATGATGTTTTGGAGGGGTCCTCAATTTTTTAGATAGCTAGTAGGCATATTTTAGTTATATTTCAAAGGGCCTGTAGGTATACTAGTTTTTGTTGTTTTTTTTTTCCTTTCCTCTGAGCCTGAAATCTGATATGCAGTTGGATCCAAGTTATTTTCTGGGGAGGTGATGTCATGGCTGAAAAAGGGACAGAAGGCTGGATCAGGGAAGAGAATAGCTCCCTAATATGGGGAAGGGATATAAATATTGTTGACTATAAACACCATCAATTTGATTTTGGTCTGGGGCCCATATTCAGCTTAGAAGCCTATGTGACCTTTGCATCCCTGTGGATCTTAACTCACATTCTGTGGTCATGAGTAGGAACATTCCAAGCTGCCCCAATATCTACCCATCTTCCTCATGTGTAGCATAGAATATGTTGTCCATCCTCCCTTCAGGATGGAACATTCTCTAATGTTGTTGATCCAAGTTGAGGGCAAGGTCCTATGGGAGGGGTGGGTATGCTTTTTTACTTACATAGACATTTTGTAAATATAGAACATATATATATATATATATATATTCTGGTGAAATATTTCACATGTATAGTGCACTGTATTACTATTTGTGAAATCTAGGTTTGAGCCCAGCCTTCACTACATTAAAGGAAGTTTTGATGATGTGGTCTTTTTAACTCACTTTCTCTGCCGCTCTCTCTCTGTCTCAAAAACAAAACAAAACAAAACAAAAACAGGCAAGAAATCTGTAGAGAAGGAAATTCAGATTGAGAGATTGAGATAGAGGAACATGTCAGCTTGAATGAGGGTGGAGAATCACACATTTTGATACATGTAGATGGATAAATGTGAAAAAGATGACACATATAAAATATAAATATATATATAACGGATAATGAAAATTGGTCAGTAGAAGGGAAAAATTGGAAGCTCTTGCAGAGATAAATATTGAGCTTATCTGAGAGAATACACAATATGTGTAAAATGTGAAAGAGTTCACAGAGACTCAATATAAAATGAGAGTGTAAATGAGGAAAATGGTGCTGTGGATTCCATGAGAGCTCACCTCCACTGGCTCAGTATAAGGTGGGATGATCTGGTATAAAACTGAAGAATGGAACTCTAGGATAAGAAATCCTTGGACTTAAGGGAGTCAGGTGGTAGCCCAGCAGGTTAAGTGCAAGAGTCGTGAAGCACAAGGACCAGCATAAGGATCCTGGCCAGCCCTGGCTCTGCACCAGCAAGGGGGGAGGGTGTCATTTCACAGGAGGTGAAACTGGTCTGCAGGTATCTTTCTCTTTTCCTCTCTGTCTTCCCCTCCTCTCTCCATTTCTCTCTTTCCTATCTAACAATGATGAAAACAACAACAATAATAACTATAACAACAATAAAAAGGGCAACAAAAGGGAAAATAAATAAGTAAATAAATAATTAAAGAAATCCTTGGACTTATCTCACAAAAACAGAAAGGGGAAACACTAAGTAAAACTTGAACTGATTTGGTGTATCAAAGCAAAGGGTTCTGCAGAAGGAGAATAGCAAGGGGGATGAGGAGAGTGGAGCCTTTCAGCTACTGGTACATGGTGATGGAAAAAGACCTAAGCTGGGGGTGAAAGTGTTTTGCTTATGGTATAAGGACAACAGCACTCATGTACCAACAACTGGACTATAAACCAGTGTCCAACAAATTTAAAAAATAAAATGAAGGAAGAAAGAAAGAAATTATTGGACTAATCTCAAGGTCTTTGTTAGGTATAGATCCCTGTATTAGACTTTTAAGAAGCAAACATGATTCTTTCAAGTTCCAATAAAGAGATAAACAGATTTCCAATGAAGGTGGAGAAGAAGAATAAATAAAATAAAATATCCTATTCATTCTTAAAACAAAAGTTATATACATTGTCCACATTCTGTTGTAAAGCTGTTTTACCTTCACTGCAAAAGGACTTAAAAGGGATTAAAATTTCTCTGAATGAAGAGTATTTCAAAGTAGTGAGAAACAAGTGTTTCTTCTAAGTATACATTTCGTATAACTGAAATGTGTACCCTTTCTGATGAGTGGTAAGGGAAGAAAATAAATGGTCCTTTCTATGTTTGCTAGAATTCTATTCAACATTCTGGAGCATTTTCTACATGTTACACTGTAAATTTCACTTGTCTCCTCCCATTTAATACTCACAATAACCCCATGATATAGGAACCATTATGATCTTTACATTATTGAAAAGGAAACCATTCCCATATCCACTACAAAATTTTGTATAATGGCCAAAAACTGGAAACAATCTGAATGACCAAGGGCAGACAAATGGATAAAGATATGAGGGGAGTTGGGCGGTAGCAGAGGGTTAAGCGCAGGTGATGCGAAGCACAAGGACCTGAGTAAGGATCCCGGTTCAAACCCCAGCTCCCCACCTGCAAGAGGGTTGCTTCACAAGCAGTGAAGCAGGTCTGCAGGTGTCTATCTTTCTATCCCTCTCTCTCTTCCCCTCTTTTTTCCATTTCTCTCTGTCCTATCTAACAATGACGACATCAATAACAATAACTACAACAACAGTAATAAACAAGGGCAACAAAAGGGAAAACAAATAAATTCAAAAACAATTTTAAAAAGAAGATGTTAGATAGACAGAACCTAGTAGTGCTCAGGTAAAAACAAATAACCTTGTGATTTCATATGACTAAAGAGAGAAATAAAAGCCAAAGATAAGTGATTTTTGGAATATTAGGCCAATTTTAGACCAATTAGTGGTTACCAAAAGAGAAGGAGGAAGAAGAGATAGTAACTCTAAATAAGAGGGAGAAATGTATGCTGAAGATTAGAATTGTACTTTCACTGGATATCTATTAAGACGTACATTGATTTAAATGATATAACATTAAATATAGATATTATAATTTCTACTTCAATATAGATGAAATAAAATGAGACTCCTTGTCCAATTACAAGAAAATTAATTCACTTCCCTTTTTATTTATTTATTATTATTTATTTTTTGCCTCCAATGTTAACACTGGAGCGTGGCACCTATACTACAGATGCACTGCTCCTGCAGCCAATTTTTTTTTATTTTTATTTTTTATAGGACAGAAAGAAATTGAGGCTGGAGGGGAGGAGATAACGAGAGAAAAAGACATCTGCAGATTTGCTTCACTGCTTGTGGAGCAACCTACTTGCAGGTGGTGAGCTGGGGGCTCAAACCTGGATCCTTACACGGGTTCTTGTGCTTAACCCAGTGTGCCACCACCCGGTCTGGAATAATTTCACTTTCTAAATGAATGATGGCCTAGAAAAAACTGAGTCACTTGTAGGTGGAGTGTAAGTCACTTGTAAGTTGGAGTGGAGAAATAAAAGTAGAAATCCAGCCAGGGTGGAGAATGGCTGTGGATATATGCATTATCAGGCCATTGATCAATGACTAAGACAAATCCTAGAAGGACTTAAGAGACAATATACTACACTATGTGGCAGGTATTTTCACATAGTATTTTACTTCCACAGATATTTTAAGTGCTAATTTCCAAGTTGATATGTACCCACTACTTAAAACAAATCAAAGCTATTTGGTCATAGAGAGAAAGACTCAAACCAAACCAAGTTTCCCTGGATTCTAACATTTAAGAGCCCCAACCCCCAACATCATATCAAAACAAAGCCATTAACATCAAGGGTTCTCTGCTCTGACATCCTTTCTGTGTTTCTGAATTTTTTACCATGTGTGTCCAATTAGCACAGTTGGCTTGAACATGGTGCTAATGAGGCCAAGGTCAGGGGTTCAGTTTCCTCAAGGGCTGAAACTTGATGCTTCCTTTCCAGAGTCACAAGCTGTGGTCTGAACCACAGCTGGTCCTGTCCCAGGAGCATCTTTTTTGGTCATAAGTGCAACTGAGAAAATTTTGCTGAGTCACAATAGTTCCATTTACATTGATGGACCATCTCAGAACACATGCTTACAGACTAAAAATGTAAATAGATCAAACTGTGATAAATTTAATAAATAACATTTTTGCCTACATTTCATAAAATTTAATTATACTCTTTATGCATGGAGCTGTGACTTTTATTTATAAATCTCACACATACTAAGAATGATATGGCTGGATGGTCAGACATCTGTTAAGTACACATAGTACTATATGCACAGACCTACTCAAGGACCCTGGTTTCAGCCCCCGCTCTCCACCTATAGTGGGGACACTTCATGAGTGGTGAGGCAGGTGTGCAGGTATCTATATTTTTCTTTCCCTCTCTAGCTCTCTCTTCTCTCAATTTCTCTCTATTCTATCAAATGAAAAAGAAGACAAGAAGAAGAAAAAGAAGAAGAAGAAGAAGAAGAAGAAGAAGAAGAAGAAGAAGAAGAAGAAAGAGAATTAGAAGAAGAAGAAGAATTAGAAGAAGAAGAAGAAGAAGAAGAAGAATTACAAGAAGAAAAGAAGAGAAGAAGAAGAATTAGTAGAAGAAGAAGAAGAGGAGGAATTAGAAGAAGAAGAAGAAAAAAGAAAAGAAGAAGAATTAGTAGTAGAAGAAGAAGAAGAAGAAGAAGAAGAAGAAGAAGAAGAAGAAGAAGAAGAAGAAGAAGAAGGAAGAAAGAAAAGAAGAAGAAGAAGAAGAAGAAGAAGAAGAAGAAGAAGAAGAAGAAGAAGAAGAAGAAGGAGAGAAGAAGAAGAAGAAGAAGAAGAAGAAGAAGAAGAAGAAGAAGAAGAAGAAGAAGAAGAAGAAGAAGAAGAAGGGGAAGAAGAAGAAGAAGAAGAAGAAGAAGAAGAAGAAGAAGAAGAAGAAGAAGAAGAAGAAGAAGAAGAAGAAAGAAAAGAAGAAGAAGGAGAAGAAGAAGGAGGAGGAGGAGGAGGAGAAGGAGAAGGAGTGGCAATTTAAAAAAATAATTAATGATGCTAAGGAATTTTGGAAAATGTTTCATCAGATTAGAGTGTTTACTTTTACACTTTTCCATATACAAGGAAAAGGTTTGAACACCCGGGTCACCACATGATAGCACCAACCTGAAGAAGCTCCTTGAGCTTTGGAGTAATACTATATCTCTCCTTCTCTCTGAGCCTCCCTTTCATGCCCTAACTCCCTCTCTTGATTCTCACAATTTACCTAAAATAAGTAAATAAAAGTAAAAAGAGAAAAAAACAATGTCTTATGGAAGTGATAGAATCATGAAAGCTCATAGCCCCAGCAATAGCACTGATGACAGAGAGAGAGAAAAGAAAAAAGAGAGACACTAAGATGTCAAGATGTTTAATGACTTATGCAGTAATACTTAAATGACTTAAACTCATAAGGAAATGTGTTATATATGAAAAGTACGTTAAGATAATGGAACTGTCTGCTGGGTACTAAGATATGTATATTGCCACCAAGGTTAGCACTTGGGCTCGATTTGGGGCACTACACATCCACTGACCCCACAGACATTTTTTCCTCTTTAATTACATTTTATTTTAATTAGAGAGAGATACAGAGAGAAAGACACAAAGAAAAACCAGAATACTGCTCAGCTCTGACTTAGGAGTGCTGTGGATTGAATAAGGGTTCTCTGAGCCTTAGACTTGAAAGTATTTTACATAAACATTCTGTCTCTCCAGCCTCCTGTTTTGTTGTTGTTGTTGTTTCCCCATTTTCATTTGCTAGGACAGAGAGAAATTGAAAAGGAAGGGAGGGGACAGAGCCAAGATGACTGCTTAGAGACAATAACTGGCATGAGCTCTGCGGTTTTAAACCTGCAAAGTTAGGGTGAGGGTAGGAGTTCTGGGCCAGTGGTGGAGGAATGCAGAAGTGGGTCAGGGCAGCACCAAGGAAGAGCCCTAAAATTCACCCTTGGGGTGGCAAACAAAGGCCAAAAAGGACAATGGAGAAAAAGGGATTCATCTGGGAGTTTTCTGTTTTGCTCTTTTGTCCTCAGCCACAACACAAACCCCCATGCTTGCTATTTCTGGTAGTCCTCCTTTGGAGCTAATTTTCCTTTCTTTCTTTCTTTCTTTCTTTCTTTCTTTCTTTCTTTCTTTCTTTCTTTCTTTCTTTCTTTCTTTCCCCTTTCTCTCTTTCTTTCTTTCTATTTTTATTTTTATTTATAAAAAGGAAAAACTGACAAAAACCATAGGATAAGAGTGGTACAACTCCACACAATTCCCAGAACCAGAACTCCCTATTCCATACCATCCCTTGATAGCTTTCCTATTCTTTATCCCTCTGGGAGTATGGACCTAGGGTCATTATGGGGTGAAGAAGGTGGAAGGTCTGACTTCCGTAATTGCTTCCCTACTGAACATGGGTGTTGGCAGGTCTATCCATATTCCCAGCCTATCTCTTGTTCCCTAGTGGGGCAGGCTCTGGGGAAGCGGGGCTCTAGGACACATTGTTGGGGTTATCTGTCCAGGGAAATCTGCCTGACATCATGCTATCATCTGGAACTTGGTGGCTGAAAAGAGAGTTAACATATAAAGCCAAACAAATTGTTGACTAATCATGAATCTAAAGGCTGGAATAGTGCAGTTGGGGATCTCTGTTTTGTAGGTAGCTAGTAAGCCTATTTTAGTTATATTCCAAAGGGCCCCTGACTATACTAGTTTTTGTTTTTTTTTTCTTTTCCTGAGCCTGACATCTGATATGTAGGTGGATCCAATTTATCGTCTGGGGAGATGATGTCACTGCTAGAAAAAAGACCAGAAATCTGGATCAGGGAAGAGAGTAGCTCCCAAATATGGGAAAGGTGCATAAATATTGTTGACTGTAAACTATATCAATTTGATCTGATCTGTTCTGGGTCCCTTATTTAGCTTAGGAACCTATGTGACCTCTGCATCCCTGTAGATCTGAGCTCACATTCTGTGGTCATGTGTAGGAACATTCCAAGATGCCCCAATTTCAGGACCCACCTTCCTTAGGTGGAACATTGAGTATGTTGTCCAGCCTCTATTCATATGATGGAACATTGTCTACTGTAGTTGTTCCATGTTGAGGGCAAGGTCCTATGGGGGCCCACAAAGGGGTCTGTTGTGTTGTTCCTGATAGAGATGACCAGTAACAATGGAGAGAGGGATTTATTGGAGGTCAAGGCCCCTTTTTTATTTTTATATTACAGAATTACATGTTGATAGGGGTCTGAATCCAAATCATTCCCACCACCAGAGTTCTGAATCTTCACTCTCCCCACTGCAATCCACCACAGTTCCCCTAAAGTTGTATACATAGGCCAACCATCTTCTCTACAAATATCTGTCCACATTTATACATAATTGTCCCTTCTTTTTTCTGATTCAATCCTCTCTTCCCCTCTTAGCCACTGGCAACAGTGTAGCTACCGCCATTTGTTGCTCTCCTTTTCCTTCTCTTTCTCTGGGTGCTGGTGGAGCTGGAGTTCAGAGCCCTCTTATCTTCATCCTATCACTGCTGAGAGTATAGATCAAGATTGTTATGTGGAGTAGAAGGTAGGAGTTCTGACTTCTGTAATGCTTCTCTGCTGTGCATTGGTATTGAGAGTTCGATCCATATCCTGAGTCTGTTTCTCTCTTTCTCTAATGGACCAGAGCTCTGGAGATGCAAGGGTCCAGGACACATTGGTGAGGTCATCTGCCCAGAGAAGTCGGGATGAAGTCATGGTAGCATCTGTAGCTTGGTGTCTGGAAGGTGGCAAGACCTAAGTCGAGACAAGGTGGCTAATGAACAAAAAAAGTAGCTTTAAAACAGATGAAATTAGGGATTTTGGGGTAGAAGAAATACAAGGTGGCTAATGAACCAAAAAGTAGCTTTAAAACAGATGAAATTAGGGATTTTGGGGTAGAAGAAAGATTGGAGAACCATTTTAGGCATGTTCTTAGAGGCATACAACTATACTAGTTTTGCTTGATTTTGGTAGCTAGCCTGAGGTTGGGTAAGAATACTGACTGAATAAATGATATCAGAGTAGAGGAAAGGGCTAGAAAGTGGGATTACGGCAGGAAGTGGCTCCCATTCTTATGAGAAAAATTCTGTTGCTAAATTTAACTATTTACCTCCATCCACCTGCTCTAGGGCCAATATATATATATTTAGCCCCAGAGCCTGTGTAACCTCTAAGTCCCTATTGGTCTGAGCTTATAGTTCATGGTCACATATGAGTAATATTTCAAGCGGTACTCATTTCAGGACTATTTTTTCAAGTTGCATGGCAGGATAACCCCAGCCTCCTTTCAGAGACTGGGATTATCCCTACCATCATTGCTTTATGGTAGAGCCAAGATCCTGGGAGGGCCCACAGAACGCTGTTCCTTATAGGAGCTACCAATGGTAGTGGAGAGAGGGACTCTTTAGGGGTCAAGGCCCATCATATGTGTATGGGAATCCAAGAATTCCCTAACTAAGGGCCCCAGATGATCAGATGGTATGATACTGAGCAAACAGGCCATTATTAAGTGGGCCAGTCTCTTGCCCTTATCCAACTTTTGTTGTCATCTCTTTATCTGATTATCTTAGATTTTCTCTCAGTTGTTTAGGAATTGAGTATAATTTGTTGAGCCCAGCCAGAGTTAGGGTTTGAGGATCTGTCTTCTTTGGGCCATTCTGCTAGGCTGTCCTGCTAATTTGGTCTAAATCTAATCAATTACAGAATCTATGATGCTTTCTTTAGGCACTTCAACCAATGTTGAACACTTTGACTTTTAGTATATGATTACCACTTGTTTATGGATATGTGTACACCTGCATCCAATACGCTAAACCCTAGCCTAATCTGGTATCTGTTACTTAGTTAAATGATGTACCATCTAACTTGGATGTAGGTAGTCCCATGTGTTAGGAAAGGTCTCACCAGATTTGAAGAGTTCAGAGGTTGACTTCTCAGGCTGGTATCTCTGGTTGTACTCCGCAGTAGGATTTCAGTAGAAGCATGTGGGATGGCAGTACCAGTAGTGATTTGGCTGAAGTTGACAAAGTTTTGGTATTGTGGTAAGCAGTCATAGAGAAGGAATTTCAAAAAGTATGGGCATGTCCTTGAGGTACCAGGACTAGGAGAAACACGGGTCCTAAAGAGAATGTGAGAGGATTCTTATAGTCTTAGAAAGAATTAAAACATAAATAATTAATTATTATAACCAGGTTAGCTGGGGGATTTAGTATCTATATTAATATACTTAACTGTGCTTTGAACCCTTTGATGATATCTGAACCTCTTTGTATTTTAAGTTCTTACAAGGTCAAAAGGTCTTGACCTGTCTGGCCTAAAGCTATAGTTGATTTAGATGTTTGCAGAGCTATATTTTCAGATATATTTTTAGAGCTCCATGAGCAATAAATCCCTTCACATGTGGCTGTCCAATTCTAACAACAGCACTTGTTAAAGAGACTTCCTTTTCCCCAATGGGAAAATTTGGCCCTTTTTCATATATGAGGTGTCTGTACATGTATGGATTGAGTTCTGGGCTCTATATACTATTCCATTGGTCCATATGACCATTTTTGTTCCAGTACCACACTGTTTTGATTACTGCTGCTTTGTAGTATAACCTGAAGTCGGGTATTATGATGCCTCCATTTTTCTTTTTAGGAGTGTTTTGCTATTCATGGATTTTTAGTGTTTCATACAAATTTTTGAATGATCTTTTCACTTTCCTTAAAATATATCATTGGGATTTTAATAGGGATTGTATTGAGTCTACAGATTGCTTCTTGGATTCAATTGTAAATGGTATGACTTCCTTCAGTTTATTTTCTTCTGACCCATCATTTACATAAAGAAATGCCACAGATTTATGGGTATTGCTTTTGTAGCCTATTACTTTACTGAATTTATTAATTATTTTCAGTAGGCAGAGTTTCTGGGGTCTTCTAGGTATACCAATGTATCTGAGAATGATGAGAGTTTAACTTCATCCTTTCCAATTTGGATTCCTTTGACATCTCTTTCTTGTCTGATTACTATGGCAAAAACTTCTGGATTATGCTAAATAAAAATGGTGAGAATGGGTACTCTTGCCTAGTTCCTGATTTTAGGGGAAAAGCTTTCACTTTTTTCCCCACTGACTATGATAGCCATGGGTTTATCATATAACCTTTATTATGTTAAGGAATTTTCCTTCCACTCCCAGTTTCTCAGGGGCTTTTATTATCAATGGGTGTTGTACCTTGTCAAATGCTTTTTCTGTATCAATTGGTAGAATCATGTGATTTTTATCTTTCCTTTTGCTGATATAGTGGATTACATTTATTGACTTAACTAATGTTGAACCATCCCTGTTTCCCAGGAATGAATCCCACTTGATTTTGGTGGATTATTTATTCTTTTAATATGTTGTTGTATTCGATTAGCCAAGATTTTGTTGTGGATATTTGCATTGATATACATCAGGGATATAGGTATGTAGTTCTCTTTTTTTGGTAGGGTCCTTCCTGTTTTGGGGATCAGTATGATGTCAGCCTCATAGAATGTATTTGGGAGTGTTCACGCTTCTATTTTCTGGAAGAGTTTGAAGAAGATGGGTGTTAGTCCTTCTTTGAATGTTTTATAAAATTGATTAGTATAGCCATCAGGGCCTGGACTTTTGTTCTTGGGTAGGCTTTTGATTACCTTTTCAGTTGCTTTACTAGTGATTGGCCTGTTAAGTTTATCTACTTCCTCTTGTGTCAAGGTTTGTAGTGGGTATACCTCTAAGAATGTGTTCATTTCTTCTAAGTTGTCAAGTTAGGGTCCATATATATGTCTGTAATATTCATGCATAACCTATTGAATGTCTACCTCATCTGTTATAATATTTCCTCTTTCATTTTTGAGTGATTTTACCATAGCATTCTCTCTTTTTCTCTTGGTAGTGTACCTAGTGGATTATCTATTTTATTTATCCTTTTGAAGAACCAGCTCTTGGTTTCATTAATCTTCCTTGATTTTCTTGTTTTCTATTAATTAATTTCTGTTCTTATTTTGACTATTTCCTGTCTCCTACTGACTATTGGTTCTTTTTGTTCCTCTACTTCTAGTTGATTGAGGTGAGTTGTTAGTTTACCAGTGATTTCTCTTGTTTATTAATGTGGGCCTGTATTTCTATGAACTTCCCTCTCAGCACTGCTTTTGTTGTGTCCCTTAGTGTCTGATAACTGGTTTCAGCATTTACGATGGTATTGAGGTAATTCTTGATTTCTTTTTTCATCACTTCAATGACCCATTTATTGCTCAGCAACATTTTGTTTAGTCTCCAGACTTTGGGGAAATTTCTTTTTCATTTTTGATTGATTTTTAGTTTCATGAACTTAGTGGCCTGAGAGGATGCATTTTATGATTTTAATATTTACATATCTGTTTAGACTGTCTTTTTGGCCCAGCATATTATCAGTCTTTGTAAATGTTCCATATGTACTTAAGAAACATTTGTATCCATAGAAAGTTTTGTATATATTTATTAGGTCCATTTTATTTATGGTTTCATTTAAGTTTGCGATTTCTCTATTGATTTTTTGTCCAGATGTTCTGTCTCTTGCCGTGAGTGGTGTGTTGAAATATCCTATTATTGTGTTGCTACCAAGGTCTCCCTTGAATTCAGTAAGTGTTTTATATATTTTGGTACTCCTAAATTGCGGGCATATATATATTTATGATGGTTATATCTTCTTGTTGGATTAATCCTTTAACCATTATGTAATGTCCTTCTCTATCTTTGGTTACTTTCTTTGCATGAAAGTCTATTTTATAATGGTTATGCAAACAGACTCTCATGCCTGAGGCTCCAAATGCCCCCACACCTCCATAAGCCAGAGCTGAACAGTGCTCTGATTAAAAATAAATAAGTAAATAAAAATAATGAAAATAATATAAAGAAAAATAATTGTAGGCAAGGTGGTGGCACATCTGGTTGAGCACACATGCTACAGTGCTCAAGGACCCAGGTTTGAGCCCCCAGTCCCCACCTGTAAGGGGAAAGCTTCACAAGTGGTAAAGCAGGGGTACAGATGTCTCTCTGTGTCTCTCTCCTTGTCTATCACCCGCTTCCATCTCCATTTCTGGCTGTCTCTATCTAATAAATAAAGATTTTAAAAAATTAATAAAGTCTATTTTATCAGAGAATAGGATAGCTGTCCCTGCCCCCCCCCCCTTTTGTGAGTTATTAGTTTGGAACATTTTGCTCCAACCTCTTATATTCAGTTTCCGTTTGTCTTTTCTTTGGATATGTGTTTCCTGAAGACATATAATGGATGGATCCTGTTCTTTAATCTATTTAACTACTCTGAGTCTTTTGACAGGTGAATTTAGGCCATTCACATTTAAGGTGATTGTTGATATATGTGGTTAACTTATGTCCATTCTGATTTTTGTTTTGAGTTTACTTTAAATTGTTGAATCTTTGCTCATTTGTTTCTATCTGACCTATTGTGTGGATGAGTTTCTGTGGTAAATTCCTCACTGATTTTTCTTGAGTTTTCTGTAAGTCTGTGTTTCTTGTTTTGTTTTTGTGGCTACCATATGTCTAATAACTAGCATTGTATGTCTAGAAGCCTTTTTTAAGTTGATTTTGATTAACAAACAACTGATAGGGATTCTTAGTCTTTTAATTCCCTCTCCTATTTGTTGTTCTTTCCTAATTTATTATGTTCTGGTTTCTAGTCTACTGCTATTCACCTCGCTGAGAATGTGTGTTACTTTGCTTTCTCCTTTCCTGTAAAACTCCATTCAGTATTTATTATAAGGTGGGGTTGACTGTGGAAAATTCCTTTAGTGTTTGAATATTTGGGAATACCTTTATTTCTCCATCAAACTTGAAGGATGATTTTGCAGGATACAAAATGTGTAGCTGAAATTTCTTCTCCTTTAGTGTCTTGAATATGTCAATCCACTTTCTCCTTTAGTCTAGGGTTTGTGAAGAAAAATCTGATGAGAGTCTGACATTTCTCCCTTTGTATGTAACTTCTTTGCTTTCACTAGCTACCTACATTTTTTTCCTTGTTTTTGAGTTTTGATAAGTTTACAATAATGTGTCATGGTGTTGATCATTTTAGATTTGTGAACCTGGGTGATTGGTCTGTCTCTGAAATAAATATGTTCTGAGTATTGCCTAGGTGAGGGGAATTTTCATCTAAAATTTCCCTGAAAATTGCCTGTGGACCTTTGACTTGGTCTACCTCCTCAGGTATCCCTATAACTCATTTATTTGACCTTGTATGGAGTATGCAATTTCACAGAGAGTAGCTTTACTCTTTCCAAACCTTTCCTCTCTCTCATCTTTGAATTGAAAGAGTGGGCTAATTGTGTCTTCTAGATTGAAAATTCTTTTTTCTGCATGTGTGAGTCTATTTCCTAAGCTTTCTACCTGAGTTTGAATCATACTAAAGGTGTCTTTCAGTCCTTGCAGTTCTGTTTGAAATTTTTCTTTTGTGATGCCTAACTGCTTAGTGAACTCTGCTTGAAGTTCTTCTTTCAAGCTTTATAGCTTCTTAACAAATTCATCTTTTGCTTGTCTTAATTCCAAAGTAAAGTGCTCTTTCAATTCCTGCTCAAATTCTTGTAGAGTTTTCATAAGTTTTCTATAGTTTGTCTCTGATAGACTCTGCACGTTGAGTCTCTTGGATTTCCTCAGATTTGCTTCTCTGAATTTGATGCATATTATTTAGCTCTCTACCTCTTTGTTTTCATAGGTATTGCTTATTGTTGGCCAGCAGGTGGTGCTGCTATGTTTTTTGCATTCTACTTATTTGTATAATCTGTCCCATTGGTGGGGGTGGAGGGGTGTTTTGGGCTATCTTGTTGGTTGAGTTTTATGTCTTTGTCTTAAACTCAGACTGAGATTAAACAAAAGCGAGCACACACACACAAATAATAAAAATAAAAACCCTGAGTCAAAGATTGAGAAGTTGTAAGGGCAGGGGTAGATAGCATAATGGTTATGCAAAGAGACTCTCATGCTTGAGGCTCCAAAATACCAGGTTCAATCCCCTGCACCACCATAAGCCAGAGCTGGCAGTGCTCTGGTTAAAAGGGGGAGGGGGGTGTTAAACTCCAATTTCTTTTCTTCTGGGGAGTTTGGTAACTCTGTTACTGTGCAAGATGGCACAGGTTGTTGCTGAGTGCCCTCTGCCTAGAGCTCTGGTTTCAACCATGTCCTCCACCCCACTCCCCTGTGTCCCCAACTGTGTGCACTGCACCCACCTGAGATTGTAGATTTTTTTCAACTGTAGTTTATATGTCCAATAGTTGTTTATATGTACAATAGTTGTTTTGGGGAAAGCGAAGGTCTGATTGCAGCTATTCCATAAACCATGTCTCCCAGAAGACTGAAGCTAATTTCTTTATCACAATTCCTGGATCAGCAGTGGTGTCATCCAAAGGAGGGGGGAAACTTCCCCAAGAAAAAGTCTTTTTTGTTTTTTTTAAGGGGTCTGGAGCTATATCTGAGTGACATAAAACCTGACCAATCATAGCCTTAGTGTTGCCTGAGATAAATTATCTGCTTCCCTTATATTATATTACTTCACTTTACTTCTTGAGCTTGTTTGATAGTTGCTTCTTGTAATTGTTTGCATTTGCTTGGTTTAGGAATGAGATTAGGCTGGAATGGTTATATCTGCAGACTGACTGTTAGGATTTCTTATTCTTATTTATTTTCTTATTATTGTTTTCACTTGTCTCTTTTCCCTCCTTTCTAGGTTGACCATAATTAGCCATTGTTGATTTTTCCATTGATAGATAATTCGGTGTGCTACCCATTGTTGCAGAAATTTGCTTCTTTCTCTCTCTTTTCTCCACTTTTCTTTTTCTTTCCTCCTAGCTGATCAAAAAATCTCTTTCCTTCAGCAGTTTGTGCCCCGCCCCCTTTCCTTCTGTATTCACTGGCACTCTGTGAATTACATTGTGGAAGAAGTCTGACTTAGAGTATACTCTTTCTCTTCCCCCCCCTTTCTCTCCGTCTGTCTTTCTCTTTCTCCTTTCCTTTATTTTCCCACTATGTCTAGAATTAATAGTTGACAGATAATTTGTTGTAATTGTCTACTCTTTCTTTTTTATTTCTTTTTTGTTTGTTTGTTTATTTTATGAAGTGTAGGTGTTGCTTGGCTAACTGGTTTTGATTGAAATGCATTAATCTTTGCTCCTGTGGCTATTGTTTTACATTACAAAGTTTGTGACTTTATGTGTAAAAATACTTTAGTGTGACTAATACCCACACAACACAACTGAAGGATGACAGGACAGAAAAATACAAAACACTCCAATAAAAAAAAAATGGTCAAGTCAAGAACAAATAAAGTTGCTACCACAATGGATCAGGACAGGAGCCCAGAAAAAAAAATTGAGTAAGACATAATCAACTATAAATAAGAAAAATATCCAAATAATAATTGACATGTTAATTATAGAAATGAAGACAGCTATTAAGGGAAAGTCTATCAGAAATAGGGAAACAATAGATGAGACCATCAAGTAAAATACTAGCTACCTTGAAGTAATTAGAGAGCTGAAAGCTGAAATAGCTGAGCTTAAAGGACAACTATGAGAACAAGCTAATACTATAACTGAGTAAAAAAAAAAAAAAAAAAAAGCTGAACTGAAGAAGGAAGCTGAGAGAAGGGAAAGCAGATTAACAGAAACAGAAAAAAAAATTAGCCAGACACAGAAGATGAGTTAGAGAAAACTAAGAAGGAAGTAAAATAGCTAAAAAAGAGATTGAGAAACACTGAAAACAATAATAGAGATATATTTGATGATCTCAAAGGAAGTAACATTTGCATAATTGTACTCCCAGAGGAAGAGAAGGGGAAGAAAACATTCTAGAGGAAATAATAGGAGAAAAAAAAATTAGCCCTAAACAATATAATATTCAAAAGGTCCAGAGAGTCCCAAAGAGAATCAACCAGACCTGAAGACACCAAGACACATCACAGTTACAAAGAAAAGAAGTAAGGATAAAGAAAGGATCCTAAAGGCTGAAAGAGAAAAACAAAAAGTCACATACAGGGAAAACCCCATCAGACTTCTCCACGCAAACCCTAAAAGTCCAAAGAGAATGGCAAGATATCTATCAAGCTCTCAATGAAAAAGGGTTTCAACTCAGATACTATATCCTGTTAGACTTTCAATCAGACTATGTGGAGAGATAAAGACCCTTCTCAGAAAATTGACAGTAAAAGGATGCAGCTATCACCAAGCCTGCCCTTAAAGAGATCCTAAAAGACATTCTATGAACAAGAACATCACCAAGAATATTTGGCATGTATTCGAGAAAATGAAAAATTGTTGAATAATGGCATTGAAATACCTTAAGTCCATAATACCAATAAATGTCAACTGTGGGACTATGTGAAAGCTTGGCAGAGCTCAGGGAAGCTCTCCCATCCTTGGATGTAGGTCTGGAAAGACACACCACTTGTTAGCCTCTCTTCTTATATAGAGGAGCCAAGAGGGAAAAGTCTCCCAGACTCAGATTCTCCTTGTTAGTCTCTCAAGTTCACAGGCCTCTCACACTTAGTTTCCCCTGCTAGGAGCAGGCCAAATGGTTGCCTGCTTTAGGGTTCACTCAAAGTCCACACATCCACTTCACCTTTTTGATCATAAAGGAGAACACACTCTATCATATACCCCAACACCAGACAGTGAAAAACCCCAAACCCTATTTCCCTTGTTCCCTTAGATATCTATGATTTACATCCATCTTTGTTTTTCTTTTCTCTACCTCACATTACTGATTTAACCCTTATGCTTCTCTCAAATGCCTTTGGATAATTAACCTGCCTGCATCATGGAGAATAATTGCCTTGACCTTTATGCATCACATCAATTCTTGTCATACCAGCCCCCTACCATAGGGGCAAGCTGACCTTTAAGAAACCTGTAATTTCTGACATATGTGAAAAATGTTCTTTGTTTAACTCTCTATATAAACCTGTACCCACCTCCAAATAAATGAGTGTTCTTACCAGAGTACTCCCCTATGTATCCTTTCTGTATCACGTAGTCACTAGAACTGGTGAGGAAGGATCAGAGACTTACCCCCTGGCTGGAGCCACTCCATGTGAGTGACAGCAGTCAATGGTTTAAATTTACCCATTATAAGGCACAAAGTGGTAGGATGGATCAGAAAACACAGCTCAACCATATGCTGCTTGCAAGAATCCCACCTGACCCAATAAGACAAACACAGACTCAAAGTGAAAGGGTGGAAAACTAGCACACAGGCTAATGGAAAAAAAAAAAAAAAAAAGACAGGAATAGCCATTCTGATGTCTGACACAATAGACATTAAATAAAGTAATAAAAGATAGGCAAGGTCATTACATAATGATCAGAGGATCAATAAATCAAGAAAATTTAACAATTATTAACATCTATGCAACTAATGAGGAGACATCTAAATACATCAAATACTTACTGAAAGAGCTGCAGAAATATATCAATAGTAAAACAGTAATAGCAGGAGAATCAGTACCCCACTCTGATACTTAGAAAGATCAGCTAAGCAGAGAATCAACAAATAAACAAAATAATTAAACAAAGAGATGGGTAGACTAGGCCTCCTGGACATTTTCAGAGTTCTTCATCCCAAAAATTGGAATACACATTCTTTTCAAATTCATATATCAAACGCTTAAGGATAGACCACATTTTAGACCACAAAGGCAGTATCAACAAATTCAAGAGCATTGAAATCATCCCAAGCATCTTCTCAGATCACAGTGAAGTAATGTTAACACTCAACAACAAAAAAAAATTACTAACAGTCAAAATTTGGAAACTCAACAACATACTGCTTAATAACCACTCCGTCAAAGAGGAACTCAATCAAGAAATTCAAATGTTTCCAGAAACAAAAAATGAAACTGAACCACTTTATTTCACCAGAAACAAAAGTCAACTCCAAGTGGATCAAGGACCTGGATGTTAGACTAGAAACTATCAAATACTTAGAGGAAAACACTGGGGGAACAATTTTCCACCTAAACCTCTAGGATATCTCTGATGATACAAACCCAGTTGCAAGGAAGACTAAAACAAAAACAAATCAATGGGACTACATCAAATTGAAAAGCTTCTACACAGAAAAAGAAGCTATCACTTAAAGTGACCCCTCACAGAATGGGAGAAGATCTTCACATGCCATATATCAGACAAGAGACTAATAACCAAAATGTATAAAAAATCACCAAACTTAGCAACAAAAAATCAAATTATCCCAAAAATGGGCAGAGGATATGAACAGAAAATTCACAACAGAAGAGATACAAAAGGCTAACAAACATATGAAAAATTGCTCCAGGTAACTGTTTGTGAGAGTAAAACAAATAAAGACAACGTTGAGATACCACCTCACCACTGTGAGAATGGCATACATCAAAAATTAATGACAGCAGCAACAAATGCTGGAGAGGTTGTAGGGACAAAGGAACCCTTCTAAACATCTGGTGGGAATATAAATTGGTCAACCTCTGTGGAGAGCAGTCTAGAGAACCCTCACAAGGTTAGAAATAGACCTCCCAAATGACTCAGTATTTTCTCTCCTAGGGATATATCCTAAGGAACCCATAACACCCAACCAAAAAGATATGAGTACACCTATGTTCATAGCAGCACAATTCGTAATAGCTGAAACCTGGAAGCAAAACAGGTGCCCAACAACAGATGAGTGGCTGAGAAATTTGTGGTATATTTACACAATGGAATACTATGCAGCAATTGAGAACAATGCACCCACCTTCTCTGATCCATCTTGGTTGGAACTAGTAGGAATTATGTTAAGTTAGTTAAATCAGAAAGAAAAAGATGTGTATGGGATTATGCCACTCATAAACAGAAACTGAGAAAGAACAGAAATGAAAACTCAAAGCAGAATCTGACTGAGTTTGGAGGATGGCACCAAAGTAAAAAATCGCTGGGTGGAGGGTGACGGTATATGGTCAGCTTCACTGGCAGGGGTAGGGAAGAGGGCCACAGACCTTTGGTGGTGAGAACGGTGTTAATATACATTCCTATTAACAAAAATTCTCATAAATTACTATTTAATTAATATTATTGAGAGGGGGAAATGGATCAAATGTCTCAAATTTTTGATGCATAGACAATAGCTCTGAGTATATGTTTCTTCAATCTAAGCACTTAAATCTTCAAAGTGGTAATCAAATTTAATTTTAACAGTGAGATCAAATTGTTAATATATTTCTAATAATGACTTGTTCTTTGAAATATTAAATCTCCTAAAAGCTTAGACCAGGGAGAACAGAAACTAGTAGTGTTCCTTTATAAGATACAGCTATATGTAAATAGTATAAAAGGACATAAATAATGGTGAGGTCTTATACACTATAGCAAATCCTAACAAAAGGATTTTCAAAGGTAACACTTTTGCCAAGTAATTTGGTTATAACAATGACTATCTATTGCTTTCTTAAACACAGAGACAGCTGGAACTTCCCCTTTCTTTATAACCTCTAGGGTGGGGCTCATTTTCCTGCATGCTTCTCTTAGTTCATACCAACTGATACTGCATCTGCTGATCCCAACCTAAGCAATGCAACAAGTACCACCTCGGCATGTTTCACTTCGAACCATGTCCAGAGACTTCAGGCATAGAATGCCAGCCCTTCAGCTTCATTACTCTGGTGAGAATTTTTCTAGTTCATAGGAATCCTTAATTCCATTTTGCGTGGTGCATATCCTAACAAAACCTAAAAACCTAGATATAGACCAGACCATGAGATAGGCTCATATATACTTGTATCTACAATTTGGGAAAAAATACATACCTTAAATCAAAAGTGCACAGTGATTTTCAGCCAATTAATAAAACAAGCAAGAAGAAGGACCCAAAAAGACACCATTAAGTACCTAATGAAATAGTTTCTACTTAGACCTAGATACCCTCCTCACCTACCTCCTATTACATGTCCCTCAATCACTCCAAAGTTAACCTTGTCAGACAAAGTAAGGACTACAAAAAATGAAAAAGGACAGAGACTGGCATACTTTAATGATGACTCTTTAGTCACAAGCAGGGCACCTCACCACCTCGGGCCCTAGTCAGGGAGTGATGGGATTCCCACACAGACATGATGGGCCTAAACCTCTAACAGTTCCCTCTAACCACTGTCACTGATCATCTACATCAGGAACAACATAATGGACCCCTTTGTGGGCTCCTATAGGACCTTGTCCTCAATGTGGATCACCAATGGTAGGGAATGTTCCATTCTCTGGAGAAAATTGTTCAACATGCTCTACCAATCATCCAATGAAGATGTGTTGGTATGCATGAGACCCCTTCTGTTTCATTTGGCTTAAATCTCCCCTGCTTAACACTATTCTATTTACATAACCACTTCATTCTATTTACATAACCGCTGTTAACAAGCACCTCCCTCCAGGGCATTGGTTCAATCCCCACTGTTTCATGATATGTTTTTGCTCCACCCCCCCTCCTTGTCACACCCTGATCCCCTCTTTGTCACACTCTGATTTTCACCAGTCACTTTTCTCTCCACCCTCTCTATGTCACATCCTGTTTCCACCCTACTTGGCAAGTATATATAAAGACAGCATTGTGAGTTTTAGAGTACTGTACTTTGAGTTTAACTTAGCTCGTCTTAGATTGTGCTGCGTCCTGCATGAATAAAGAGATACTGCCTACAACCCAGCCATGAGTCCCGGGTCGTCTGTTACCAGCCCGTGAAGCTAGCCCGGCGAAAACAACAAAGATGGGTCCTGAAATTAGTGCAGCCTGGTATGTTCTTAGCCGCGACCACAGAATGCAACTTCAGACCTACAGGGATGCAGAGGTTACGTAGGCCCCTTTGCTACACATGGGCCCCAGATCAAATTAATGGGGTTAACATTTATACAATTTTCTCATATTTAGGAGCTACTCTCTTCCCTGATCCAGCTTTCTAACATTTTTTCCAACTATGACACCATCTCCCCAGACAATACCCTGGGTCTACCTGCATATTAGATGTCAGGCTCAGGCAAAAACTAGTAGGAACATGGGCCCCTTGGAATATCCTTAAAATAGACCTACTAGCTTTTTCCAAAATGGAGACCCCAAAATCTTCATCTGAAATGTTCTCGTCTTTAGGTTCATGGTTAGTCAACAATTTCTTCTGCTTTATATGTTAACTCTTTTTCAGCCACTATGTTCCTGAAGCTTCCATGATGCCAACGAGACTTCCCTGGGCGGACGACCCACCAATGTGTCCTGGAGCCTCATCTCCCCAGATCCCTGCCCAAATAGGTACTGAAAGAGACAGGATAGGAGTGTGGAATGACCTACCAATGTCCATGTTTAGTGGGAAAGCAATTACATAAACCAGACTCTACCTTCTACACCCCATAATGATCCTGGGTCTATACTCCCAGAGGGATAAAGCATAGGTAAGCTATCAAGGGAGAGGATGGTGTATATGGAATTCTGGTAGTGGGAATTGTGTGGAAATGTACCCCTCTTATCCAATGGTCTTGTCAACATTTTCATTTTATAAATAAAACTATATAAATAAAAAAAAGAAAGGGGAGGGAGAAATAGAAATGAGAGTGAAAGTTATACACCTGCAGGCTTGCACTGCTACTCATGATTCATTCCCCTTGCAGAGAGGAAGAAGCAGGAGCTCAAACCTGGGTCCTTGCACATGGTAACTTGTGCATGCAATCAGGTGCACCACTGCCATCCCAAAGGCATTTTTGTATTAGAGATTTTGATGAAAATTTTTCTTGATGAGATTTATATTATCCTAAATTGGAGGTATGGGATATAATTTACCTTAAATAAATGTTCCTTGCAAGAAACAGAATTGTTCCTTAAGATGACAGATAAAAGATGCACGCATCAAGAAAGGCAATATCAACACCAGATAAGTTGGGATTTAAAATTAAAGTAACAGTTTAATAGAGAAATATATAAAGAAACAAGGATTTATTTTCCAAAGAAAATACGATAGTCACAAACCTAGATGTGCCAATTATAATGCAATGACAAATATATTACAGTATAATCAAAAACATATTACAAGGAATGTTTCAAAAAATGGTGGAATTCAGGAGAAATTTCTTTTTTTTTTTTCAAGAGAAATTTCTTTCCTAGTTCACAAGACTATTTGGAGAGATTAAAGTGATGGGGGTTATAAAAGATGAAATTATTCTACATCTACTCTTTATACAGACATATATAATTTAAGCACATACAGGGAGTTACAGGAAATACTTCAATTAATCATAAAAGTCATTATTTACAAAGATTGTCCTTGAGAGATTGAAAAAGTGTATTAATCAAGAAAAAGAATGAGTCTTTTTACTTTGTTTTTTTCAGCTATATTCCTTACATTATGCCACCCACAGTCAATTTTTTTTTAAGATTAATTTATTTAAACAGGAGAAAGAACCAGAGCATCACTCTGGAACACATATTTCTTTGGAAAATAAATCCTTGTTTCTTTATATCTTTCTATATTATATACCAGAGATCTAACTTGGGACTTCTGCACTCCATCACATCATGGATGGTTTCAACACAGAGTCTTATTTCAAATTTAAATATATAGTTAAATCACTCTTCTCTCTCTTTCTCTCTCTCCATCAGTGTTATCACTAGGACTTAATGCGGGCACTATGATTCCAGCATTCTCGGTGGACATTTTTTCTTTCTTTTTTCTCCCTCTTCTATTTTATTTGATAGGACTGAGAGAAAATGGGAGGGAACAGGGACTGGAACCAGATCCTTGTGCATGGTAACATGTGCACTCCATCCATCACCCTCACCCCTAGACTAAATCATTCTTAAGAGAGGTTGAAATTTTATTAATAGATTTGACCTCAAAATTTACTCTAGTGAAATGGGGAGGAGCATAATGTGGGGAGAGGCTAAAATAATGAGAATTAATTGGTTCATAGCAGATCATGTAAGTTAAGAAAGCATACTCATCCAATTTAACAAAAATTGCTCATCCAGAACTAGAAGACAAACTATGGTGCTGCTATTACCCTATTGTGTCCTATATACACAGTACTTTCACTCCCTCCACACACATGCACACACACAAAATCAAGTATTAAGCATATTGACAGCAAAATCAAAGAACTCAAGAGTACACTGAAATCAGGGCATATGTCACTCAATGTCATCTCAACCATCATTTTTATCCTACAAAAATCTTTGGCACAAACAATATGTCCCTTTGCTAAGCTGTTTTTGTTTCTGTAAAATTAGCAATCAGAGAGGGAATGCCAATAATTCCCTTTTCTCCACTTGGCAGTTACTACAGGTCCTTTATCAAATTGATCACTATGTAACTGTGCTGGCAGAAATGAGTTAACCTATTACCTCTCCCTCTGATTGCATTTAATCACAGGAGCCTCTTAAAAGCATGTTCCTTTCAACTTTCTTTTCATCATCACTCCTTATTTTGCTGATGTTACTTTAATTGAGTTATTCAGCATCTTTTCGAAGGGAAGCTCTGTGGTCCTTACATGGATTAATTAATCAATTATTACACCAAATTCCACTTACGTAGTGGTTGATTATTAATAATTAATTTTGACATTAGCAAAAAGAGCTTTAATATTGTGATTTTAAAGCAGTTTCCTCAAAATCTATTAGAAAAGTAGCATATGAGAATACATGAAATTCATGATTCCATGATATGTCTGGGACAAAACTTAAATGTATTTAAATTCTTTAATATCAGGAAAACAGTAATGAAGGAGTTTCATATATACACCACAAATCACTGAAATGGGTGAAGACTAACATGGTTTAGAAGTCCAAACTAAGAGTCAGGACTTTGGTGTTGAGGCTTGACAAGGATATACTCTTCACAAACAGTAGGAACTCAAGGAAACTGTGATAAGTCACAGGTTCTCACCTTTCAATAGTTTTTGTCACATTCCTAGTGTTGTAACAGGAACTAACGCAAACAGGGCATACACACAGATCAAAAAAAAATTACAATGTTGCCATATAATCTTTATATACCATTTATTTATTTATTTTAAAGTTTTCAAAGTTATCTTTATTTATTTGATAATGACAGCCAGGAACTTGTGTTTTTTTGTAATATTTATTTCATTTTGTTGCCCTTGTTGTTTTATTGTTGTAGTTATTATTGATGCCATTGTTGTTGGATAGTTTAGACAGAAATGGACAAAAGAGGGGAAGACAGAGGGGGGAGAGAAAGACAGATACCTGCAGACCTGCTTCACCGCCTTTGAAGCAACTCCCCTGCAGGTGGGGAGCTGGGGGTTCGATCCTTACACAGGTCCTTATACGCACCATGTGCACTTAATCCGCTGCGCTACCGCCCAGCCCCCTTTAAATACCACTTATACATAATATCACACGCACTGTTGTGGTCATTTTAACTAATCAAAGATGCCTATTCTATAAAAATCACCAAATTATTGGGATTTTTCAACCATGAGTTGATAGCTAATTAATGTGTATGGGAGGCGGGGAGTGGATAGGGGAGGAACCAGGAGTCACTTTAGTCCAAAAAGGACCATAGCACTGGTTAGTGGGTTACTTAACTGACTAGTTCACTAAATAACTGACTTAATAATTATTTAGTTTAAGAATTAATTCTCGGAGAAGGGGAAGATGGCGGACTGAGAAACTGCTAACAGCATGTTCTCTAATCACATCTTCTAGAAACGGTAGGATTTTCTGCCTTTAGCAGGCCTGTTAATAAGGGGTGACACCAAAGAGGTGATTATAATTTAATTTGGGTTAAGAATTAGAGTAAAGGTGACACGGACTAGCGGGGCTCCAGACTTCCCAGGCGGTGACGGGCAAGGCGAGTGCGCCCTGCATTGTCCTCCGCCCGGGAAGGCAGCTCCTCCACCGGTTGCAGAGCGCTGCTGGGCGGCCGGCAGAGGACCCGGAGAGAGCACTTTAGCTTGGGGGCTTTCTCTTGGGAGTCTCCAGGGACCACCTCGACCCTGAGGGCGATCCAAAGACTTCCTGAGTATAGCTCTCATTGGATCAAAGGACTTGGAGCTAGTTTTCATTTTCGAGAAATCCTTTAAAAAAGTCTGGAGGGGGGGGTTTCCCGTAAGATGGCGGACAGAGAAGCTGCTAGCCGCTGAGCTCCAAACACACTCCCCTGGAAACAATAGGATTTTCTGCCTTTAGCAGGCCAGCCAATAAGGTGTCCTTAGACACCAAGGAGGTGACTATAACTTAATTTGGGTTAAGAATTAGAGTAGGGAAAAAAATTATTTTTTCTTCCTTTTAATTTTCAAGCATACATCCTTCCCGCCCCGCCCCCATAAGCAGTCCCTGGGACCAGCTCCTAGCAGGATACCCCATACCACCAAACAGGGTGTTTTTTTTTTTAATTCACTGATACACATTTGGGAAGTACCTTGCACTGCTCTTTAATTACAACTCTTTTTCTTATCTTCTCCCTTTCCTCTCTCTTATCTCTCTCTCTCTCTTTTTTTAATCTTGTCATACACTTCTTCTTTCTTCTTTGCCTTTCTGAATTTGTGAATTACTTTGGGGAAGAAATCTGACTCAGACTGGACTCTCTATGTGTGTATCTCTGCTCTAGTTCCCTTTCCCCTCTTGTTACCCCTAGAATATACACTGGATAGTAGATTTGCATAACTGTCTATTCTTGCTATCCTCTCTTTCTTTTCTCTTTCTTCACTGGGATTTGGTTACTATTTTTTCACGGACTGGAGAAATTGTTTGACTAACTGGTAATGATTAAAATACTTCAATACTTACTTCAGTTGCTACTGTAATTCCGGAGGTTGGTGAGTGCAATTGTCATAAAGGTATTTAGTCAGTGTTACTTGTACTCAAGACACAACAACTGAGGAACAACAGAGCATAAAAAAAGAGAGAGAAACACATAAATAAAAAAATGGGTAGATTAAAAACAAATAAAACTGCTACCCCAATGAATGAAGACAAGAGCCCAGAAGAAACTACAAATCAGTCAGAAGTAACCATAGATAAGAAAAGTATGCAAGCAATAATAAACTTATTAATCACAGAAATGAAAACAACATTGGAGGAAAGGAATGGCAGTATTAGGGAAACAACTGTTGAGACCCCCAAGGAAAATACTGATTATCTTGAGGCAATTAGAGAACTGAAAGCTGAAATAGCTGTAATGAAGAAAGAAGCTGAGGCAAGGGAAAGCAGACTAACAGAAGCAGAAAACAGAATTAGTCAGACAGAGGATGAGTTAGAGAAAACTAAGAAAGAGGTGAAAGAGCTTAAAAAGAGATTGAGAGACACTGAAAACAACAACAGAGACATATGGAATGATATCAAAAGAAGTAACATTCGTATAATTGGCCTGCCAGAGGAAGAAAGAGAGGAAGGGGAAGCAAACATTCGAGAGGAAATAATACAAGAAAACTTCCCAAACCTGAATAACAGAAAGGATATCAAGGTTCAAGAGGCCCAGAGAGTACCAAACAGAATCAACCCAGACCTGAAGACACCAAGACACATCACAGTCACAATGAGAAGAAGTAAGGATAAAGAAAGGATCCTAAAGGCTGCAAGAGAGAAACAAAAAGTCACATACAAGGGAAAACCCATAAGATTATCTGCAGATTTCTCCACTCAAACTGTAAAAGCCAGAAGGGAGTGGCAAGATATCTATTGAGCCCTGAATGAAAAAGGGTTTCAACCAAGGATAATATATCCTGCTAGACTTTCATTCAAGCTAGATGGAGGGATCAAAACCTTCTTAGACAAACAACAGTTAAAGGAGGCAACCATCACCAAGCCGGTCCTGAAAGAGGTACTAAAAGACCTCTTATAAACAAGAACATCACTATAATACTTGCAATATATCAGAGTAAACAAATTGTTTTTTAGAACAATGGCACTACAATACATTAAATCCATAATATCAATAAGTGTCAATGGCTTAAACTCACCCATCAAAAGGCACAGGGTGGGGGGATGGATCAGAAAACATAACCCAACCATATGCTGCTTGCAAGAATCCCATCTGTCACAACAAGATAAACACAGACTTAAAGTGAAAGGATGGAAAACTATCATACAGGCTAACGGACCACAAAAAAGGGCAGGAACAGCCATTCTCATCTCAGACACGATAGATTTTAAATTAAATAAAGTAATAAAAGATAGGCAAGGACATTACATAATGATTAGAGGATCAATCAGCCAAGAAGACTTAACAATTATTAACATCTATGCACCCAACAAGGGACCATCTAAATACATTAAGCATCTACTGAAAGAATTTCAAAAATACATCAATAGTAATACAATAATAGTGGGAGACTTCAATACCCCACTCTCACACTTAGACAGATCAACAAAGCAGAGAACCAATAAAGATACAAGAGAATTGAATGAGGAGATTAACAGACTAGACCTCTTGGACATTTTCAGACTCCTCCACCCCAAAAAACTGGAATACACCTTCTTTTCAAATCCACATAACACATACTCAAGGATAGACCACATGTTAGGCCACAAAGACAGCATCAATAAATTCAAGAGCATTGAAATCATCCCAAGTATCTTCTCAGACCACAGTGGAGTAAAACTAACTTTTAACAACAAAAGGAAAATTATTAAAAGACATAGAATTGGAAACTAAACAACATGCTCCTTAAGAACCACTGGGTCAGAGACTCACTCAAACAGGAAATTCAAATGTTCCTGGAAACTAATGAAAATGAAGACACAACCTATCAAATTATTTGGGACACAGGTAAAGCAGTACTGAGAGGGAAACTTATAGCCATACAATCACATATTAAACACCAAGAAGAAGCCCAAATGAACGACCTTACTGCACACCTCAAGGACTTAGAGGAAGAGGAACAAAGGAACCCTAAAGCAACCAGAAGGACAGAAATCACTAAAATTAGAGCAGAAATAAACAACATCGAAAATAAAAGAATCATACAAAAGATCAATGAAGCCAAATGTTGGTTCTTTGAAAGATTAAACAAAATTGACAAACCCCTAGCCAGACTCACCAAACAAAAAAGAGAGAAGACTCAAATTAATAGAATTGTAAACGATGGAGGAGATATCACAACTGACACCACAGAAATCCAGAGAATCCTGCGAAACTTCTATAAAGAACTATATGCCACCAAGCTAGAGAATCTGGAAGAAATGGAACAATTCCTAGAAACCTATGCACTTCCAAAACTGAACCAAGAAGAACTACAAAATCTAAATGCACCAATCACAGACAAAGAAATTGAAACCGTTATTAAGAATCTCCCCAACAACAAAAGTCCTGGACCAGATGGCTTCACAAACGAATTCTACAAAACTTTCAGGAAACAGTTAATACCCATACTTCTTAAGCTATTCCATAAGATTGAAGAAACAGGAATACTCCCTTCCACCTTTTATGAAGCCAACATCACCCTGATACCAAAAGCTGATAGGGACAGAACAAAAAAGGAAAACTACAGACCAATATCTCTGATGAACATAGATGCCAAAATATTAAACAAGATCTTGGCCAACCGGATACAGCAACACATCAAAAAGATTGTTCATCATGACCAAGTGGGATTCATCCCAGGAATGCAAGGCTGGTTCAACATCCGTAAGTCAATCAATGTCATTCACCACATCAATAAAAGCAAAGCCAAAAACCACATGATTATCTCAATAGATGCAGAGAAAGCCTTTGACAAAATCCAATACCCATTCATGCTCAAAACTCTACAAAAAATGGGAATAGATGGGAAATTCCTCAAGATAGTGGAGTCTATATATAGCAAACCTACAGCCAACATCATACTCAATGGACAGAAGCTGAAAGCATTCCCCCTCAGATCGGGGACTAGACAGGGCTGTCCACTGTCACCGTTACTCTTCAACATAGTATTGGAAGTTCTTGCCATAGCAATAAGGCAAGAGAAAGAAATCAAAGGGATACAGATTGGAAGGGAAGAAGTCAAGCTCTCACTATTTGCAGATGATATGATAGTATACATAGAAAGACCTAAAGAATCCAGTAGAAAATTACTGGAAGTTATTAGGCAATATAGCAAGGTATCAGGCTACAAAATCAATGTACAAAAATCAGTGGCATTTCTTTATGCAAACACTAAATCTAAAGAAGAAGACATCCAGAAATCACTCCCATTTACTGTTTCAGCAAAATCAATCAAATACCTAGGAATAAAGTTGACCAAAGAAGTGAAAGACTTGTATACTGAAAACTATGAGTCGCTACTCAAGGAGATAGAAACTGATACCAAGAAATGGAAAGATATCCCATGCTCATGGATTGGAAGAATAAATATCATCAAAATGAATATTCTCCCCAGAGCCATATACAAATTTAATGCAATACCCATCAAAGTTCCACCAAGCTTCTTTAAGAGAATAGAACAAACACTACAATCATTTATCTGGAACCTGAAAACACCTATAATTGCCAAAACCATCTTAAGGAAAAGAAACAGAAATGGAGGCATCACACTCCCAGACCTTAAACTATATTGTAAAGCCATCATCATCAAAACAGCATGGTACTGGAACAAAAATAGGCACACAGACCAATGGAACAGAATTGAAAGCCCAGAAGTAAATCCCAACACCTATGGGCATCTAATCTTTGATAAGGGGGCCCAAAGGATTAAATGGAAAAAGGAGGCTCTCTTCAATAAATGGTGCTGGGTAAACTGGGTTGAAACATGCAGAAGAATGAAATTGAACCACTTTATCTCACCAGAAACAAAAATCAACTCCAAATGGATCCAAGACCTAGATGTCAGACCAGAAACAATCAAATACTTAGAGGAAAACATTGGTAAAACACTTTCCCACCTACACCTCAAGGACATCTTTGATGAATCAAACCCAATTGCAAGGAAGACTAAAGCATAAACAAACCAATGGGACTACATCAAATTGAAAAGCTTCTGCACATCCAAAGAAACTATTAAACAAACAGAGAGACCCCTCACAGAATGGGAGAAGATCTTCACATGCCAGACATCAGACAAGAAACTAATCACCAAAATATATAAAGAGCTCAGCAAACTTAGCCGCAAAAAAGCAAATGACCCCATCCAAAAATGGGCAGAGGAAATGAAGAAAACATTCACCACAGAGGAGATCCAAAAGGCTAACAAACATATGAAAAACTGCTCTAGGTCACTGATTGTCAGAGAAATGCATATTAAGACAACACTAATATATCACCTCACTCCTGTAAGAATGGCATACATCAAAAAGGACAGCAGCAACAAATGCTGGAGAGGATGTGGGGACAGAGGAACCCTTTTACATTGCTGGTGGGAATGTAAATTGGTACAGCCTCTGTGGAGAGCAGTCTGGAAAACTCTCAGAAGGCTAGACATGGACCTTCCATATGACCCAGTAATTCCTCTCCTGGGGTTATACACCAAGGACTCCATAACACCCAACCAAAAAGAGGTGTGTACTCCTATGTTCATAGCAGCACAATTCATAATAGCTAAAACCTGGAAGCAACCCAGGTGCCCAACAACAGATGAGTGAATAAGCTGTGGTATATATACACAATGGAATACTATGCAGCTATCAAAAACAATGAACCCACCTTCTCTGACCCATCTTGGACAGAGCTAGAAGGAATTATGTTAAGTGAACTAAGTCAGAAAGATAAAGATGAGTATGGGATGATCCCACTCATCAACAGAAGCTGACTAAGAAGATCTGAAAGGGAAACTAAAAGCAGGACCTGATCAAATTGTAAGTAGGGCACCAAAGTAAAAACCCAGTGGTGAGGGGTAGACATGCAGCTTCCTGGGCCAGTGGGGGGTGGGAGTGGGTGGAAGGGATGGGTCACAGTCCTTTGGTGGTGGGAATGGTGTTTATGTACACTCCTAGCAAAATGTAGACATATAAATCAGTTGTTAATATGAGAGGGGGAAATCAATTGTATGTCTCAAAGTTTCTCAAAAGACAAACTGAATCTTTTTAATATATAGGCTATGTATTTGATATGCGTACTCTCTCAAAAGCCTAGACCAAGTAGATTAGAAGCATCCAATAGCACAGCTATATACAAGATACTGAATACTGTACAGCAAACCATAACAAAGGGACTTTTCAAAGTTAACCCAATTAACAAATAATGTGATGATAATATTAACTATCGATTGTCTTTTTGAACCCTAAGACAGCAGGAACCTCACATCTTCACTATAGAGTCCCTACTTCCCCCAGTCCTGGAACCCTTGGATAGGGCCCACTTTCCCGTATGCATCTCCCAATCCAAACCAAATAATATTGCATCCGCCGATCACAACCTAACCAAAGCAACGATTGCCACCTCAACATGCTTCACCTCAGAGTGTATCCAGAGACTTCACGTGTGGAACGACAACCCTTCAGCTTCATTACTCGGGTGAGACCTTTCCTTTTATAGTACACTCTAATTTCATCTCAGGTAGTTCACTTTCTAACAAAGTCCCATAACTTAGATATACACCAGTTTCTGTGAGAGAGAGCATATCTTCACACGTATCCATAAACTACTGCAAAATATATACCTGAAAGCAGTAGTACACTAGAGTTTGCAGTGAGTACCTCCCTAACACTTCCTCTCCACTATTCCAAGCTTGGGATCCATGATTGCTCAACAAATTGTTTGGCTTCATATGTTAACTCTCTTTTCAATCACCAGGTTCCAGATGCCACCAGGATGCTGGCTAGGCTTCCCTGGATTGAAGACCCCACCAATGTGTCCTGGAGCTCAGCTTCCCCAGAGACACACCTTACTAGGGAAAGAGAGAGGCAGACCGGGAGTATGGACCGACCAGTCAACGCCCATGTTCAGCGGGGAAGCAATTACAGAAGCCAGACCTTCTACCTTCTGCAACCCTCAATGACCCTGGGTCCATGCTCCCAGAGGGCTAGAGAATGGGAAAGCTATCATGGGAGGGGGTGGGTTATGGGGATTGGTTGGTGGGAATTGTGTGGAGTTGTACCACTCCTACCTTATGTTTTTGTTCATTAATCCTTTCTTAAATAAAAAAATTTTTTAAAAAAAGGATTAATTCTCTAGTTACTCTAGTTTAGGGTCTTCAAGTCTCAGTACTATTCACATTTTGCATTGGATGATTTTTGTTATGACTGGTCTATCCTGTATGTAGTAGGGTGTTTAGCAGCATCCCTGGCCTCTATCTTTCCACATGCCAGTAACACCCCACTCTCAGTGCTGACAACCAAAAATGTTTCACCAGGTAAGGTACCTAGTTTGCCATGAGCATTATACAGATTTGAACCTCTGGTTGTAACGGCACTAGAAAAAAGCTTCAATGCTGTGTTATTTCTCCCTGTCCTGTCTCTGTCTCTCTTATTCTATCTAAAACTGTTTGTCTGGAGCAGGGAAGCCCCATAAATGACAATGAATAAAATTAAACCACCAGAGGATATTGCCACATGTGTCCAGGGTTAAGAATTATAGCTCTAGGGGGAGGTAAGATGGCGACGGCCTGAGAAGTCGCTAACAGCGAGTGCTCTGATAGCATCGTCGGCAAAGGTAGGATTTTCTGCCTTTAGCAGGCCAGTCAACAAGGGGGGAGCACCAAAGAAGTGATTACAGTTTAATTTGGGTTAACAATTAGAGCAAAGGGGACACGGACTAGCGGGGCTCCAGAATTCCCAGGCGGCGCCAGGCAAGGCGAGTGCGCCGGGCATTGTCCTCCGCCCGCCCGGGAAGGCGGCTCCTCCGCCTCCAGTTGCAGAGCGCAGCGGGCAGAGGACCCGGAGAGAGCACTTTAGCTCGGGGGCTGCCTCTTGGGAGTCGCTAGGGTCCACCGCGACCCTGAGGGTGGATCCAAAGACTTCTTGAGTATAGCTCTCATTGGATCAAAGGACTTGGAGCTAGTTTTCATTTTTGAGAAATCCTTTAAAAAAGTCTGGAGGGCGGGGTTTCCCGGAAGATGGCGCCCGGAGAAGCAGAAGCGGCTAGCCTTTGAGCTCCGGACACATCTCGTGTAAACAATAGGATTTTCTGCCTTTAGCAAGCCAGCCAATAAGGGGCCATAACGGTCATACCAAGGATGTTTCTATAACTTAATTTGGGTTAAGAATTAGAGTAGGGGAAAAAATTCTTTTTTCTTCCTTTTAATTTTCAAGCATACATCCTTCACGCCGCCCCCCCCCCCCCATAAGCAGTGCCTGGGACCAGCTACTAGCAGGATACCCCATACCACCAAACAGGTTTTTTTTTTTTTTTTCCTCTTTCCTTTTTTTTTTTTTTTTTTTTTAATTCACTGATACACATTTGGGAAGTTCCTCGCACTGCTCTTTAATTACAACTCTACTTCTTATCTTCTCCCTTTTCTCTCTCTTATCTCTCTCTATCTCTCTCTTTTTTTTTTTTTTTTTTTTTTAATCTTGTCATACACTTCTTTCTTCTTTGCCTTTCTGAATTTGTGAATTACTTTGGGGAAGAAATCTGACCCAGAGTGGACTCTCTATGTGTGTATCTCTGCTCTAGTTCCCTTTACACTCTTGTTACCCTTAGAATATACACTGGATAGTAGATTTGCATAACTGTCTATTCTTGCTATCCTCTCTTCCTTTTCTCTTTCTTCACTGGGATTTGGTTACTATTTTTTCACGGACTGGAGAAATTGTTTGGCTAACTGGTAACGATTAAACTCCTTCAATACTTACTTCAATTGCTACGGTTATTCCGGAGGTTGGTGAGTGCAATTGTCATAAAGGTATTTAGTACAGTGTTACTTGTGCTCAAAACACAACAACTGAGGAACAACAGAGCATTAAAAAAAAAAAAAGAGAGAAACACATAAATTAAAAAAAAAATGGGTAGATTAAAAACAAATAAAACTGCTACCCCAATGAATGAAGACAAGAGCCCAGAAGAAACCACAAATAAGTCAGAAGTAACCATAGATAAGAAAAGTATGCAAGCAATAATAAACTTATTAATCACAGAAATGAAAACAACATTGGAGGAAAGAAATGGCAGTATTAGGGAAACAACAGTTGAGACCCCCAAGGAAAATACCGATTATCTTGAGACAATTAGAGAACTGAAAGCTGAAATAGCTGTAATGAAGAAAGAAGCTGAGGCAAGGGAAAGCAGACTAACAGAAGCAGAAAACAGAATTAGTCAGACAGAGGATGAGTTAGAGAAAACTAAGAAAGAGGTGAAAGAGCTTAAAAAGAGATTGAGAGACACTGAAAACAACAACAGAGACATATGGGATGATCTCAAAAGAAGTAACATTCGTATAATTGGCCTGCCAGAGGAAGAAAGAGAGGAAGGGGAAGCAAACATCCTAGAGGAAATAATACAAGAAAATTTCCCAGACCTGAATAACAGAAAGGATATCAAGGTGCAAGAGGCCCAGAGAGTACCAAACAGAATCAACCCAGACCTGAAAACACCAAGACACATCATAGTCACAATGAGAAGAAGTAAGGATAGAGAAAGGATCCTAAAGGCTGCAAGAGAGAAACAAGAAGTCACATACAGGGGAAAACCCATAAGACTTTCTGCAGATTTTTCAACTCAAACTCTAAAAGCCAGAAGGGAGTGGCAAGATATCTATCGAGCCCTGAATGAAAAACGGTTTCAACCAAGGATTATATATCCTGCTAGACTTTCATTCAAGCTAGATGGAGGGATCAAAACCTTCTTAGACAAACAACAGTTAAAGGAGGCAACTATCACCAAGCCGGCCCTGAAAGAGGTACTAAAAGACCTCTTATAAACAAGAACATCACTATAATACTTGTAATATATCAGAGTAAACAAATTGTTTTTTAGAACAATGGCACTACAATACATTAAATCCATAATATCAATAAATGTCAATGGCTTAAACTCACCCATCAAAAGGCACAGGGTGGGGGGATGGATCAGAAAACATAACCCAACCATATGCTGCTTGCAAGAATCCCATCTGTCACAACAAGATAAACACAGACTTAAAGTGAAAGGATGGAAAACTATCATACAGGCTAACGGTCCACAAAAAAGGGCAGGAACAGCCATTCTCATCTCAGACACGATAGATTTTAAATTAAATAAAGTAATAAAAGATAGGCAAGGACATTACATAATGATTAGAGGATCAATCAGCCAAGAAGACTTAACAATTATTAACATCTATGCACCCAACGAGGGACCATCTAAATACATTAAACACCTATTGAAAGAATTTCAAAAATACATCAATAGTAATACAATAATAGTGGGAGACTTCAATACCCCACTCTCACACTTAGACAGATCAACAAAGCAGAGAACCAATAAAGATACAAGAGAATTGAATGAAGAGATTGACAGACTAGACCTCTTGGACATTTTCAGACTCCTCCACCCCAAAAAACTGGAATACACCTTCTTTTCAAATCCACACAACACATACTCAAGGATAGACCACATGTTAGGCCACAAAGACAGCATCAATAAATTCAAGAGCATTGAAATCATCCCAAGTATCTTCTCAGACCACAGTGGAGTAAAACTAACTTTTAACAACAAACGGAAAATTATTAAAAGACATAGAATTTGGAAACTAAACAACATGCTCCTTAAGAACCACTGGGTCAGAGACTCACTCAAACAGGAAATTCAAATGTTCCTGGAAACTAATGAAAATGAAGACACAACCTATCAAAATATTTGGGACACAGCTAAAGCAGTACTGAGAGGGAAACTTATAGCTATACAATCACATATTAAACACCAAGAAGAAGCCCAAATGAACGAACATACTACACACCTTAAGGACTTAGAGGAAGAGGAACAAAGGAACCCTAAAGCAACCAGAAGGACAGAAATCACTAAAGTTAGAGCAGAAATAAACAACATCGAAAATAAAAGAACCATACAAAAGATCAATGAAGCCAAATGTTGGTTCTTTGAAAGATTAAACAAAATTGACAAACCCCTAGCCAGACTCACCAAACAAAAAAGAGAGAAGACTCAAATTAATAGAATTGTAAACGATACAGGAGATATCACAACTGACACCACAGAAATCCAGAGAATTCTGCGAAACTTCTATAAAGAACTATATGCCACCAAGCTAGAGAATCTGGAAGAAATGGAACAATTCCTAGAAACCTATGCACTTCCAAAACTGAACCAAGAAGAACTACAAAATCTAAATGCACCAATCACAGACAAAGAAATTGAAACCGTTATTAAGAATCTCCCCAACAACAAAAGTCCTGGACCAGATGGCTTCACAAACGAATTCTACAAAACTTTCAGGAAACAGTTAATACCCATACTTCTTAAGCTATTCCATAAGATTGAAGAAACAGGAATACTCCCTTCCACCTTTTATGAAGCCAACATCACCCTGATACCAAAAGCTGATAGGGACAGAACAAAAAAGGAAAACTACAGACCAATATCTCTGATGAACATAGATGCCAAAATATTAAACAAGATCTTGGCCAACCGGATACAGCAACACATCAAAAAGATTGTTCATCATGACCAAGTGGGATTCATCCCAGGAATGCAAGGCTGGTTCAACATCCGTAAATCAATCAATGTCATTCATCACATCAATAAAAGCAAAGCCAAAAACCACATGATTATCTCAATAGATGCAGAGAAAGCCTTTGATAAAATCCAACACCCATTCATGCTCAAAACTCTACAAAAAATGGGAATAGATGGGAAATTCCTCAAGATAGTGGAGTCTATATATAGCAAACCTACAGCCAACATCATACTCAATGGAGAGAAGCTGAAAGCATTCCCCCTCAGATCAGGGACTAGACAGGGCTGCCCACTGTCACCGTTACTCTTCAACATAGTATTGGAAGTTCTTGCCATAGCAATCAGGCAAGAGAAAGAAATCAAAGGGATACAGATTGGAAGGGAAGAAGTCAAGCTCTCACTATTTGCAGATGATATGATAGTATACATAGAAAGACCTAAAGAATCCAGTAGAAAATTACTGGAAGTTGTTAGGCAATATAGCAAGGTATCAGGCTACAAAATCAATGTACAAAAATCAGTGGCATTTCTTTATGCAAACACTAAATCTGAAGAAGAAGACATCCAGAAATCACTCCCATTTACTGTTTCAGCAAAATCAATCAAATACCTAGGAATAAAGTTGACCAAAGAAGTGAAAGACTTGTATGCTGAAAACTATGAGTCGCTAGTCAAGGAGATAGAAACTGATACCAAGAAATGGAAAGATATCCCATGCTCATGGATTGGAAGAATAAATATCATCAAAATGAACATTCTCCCCAGAGCCATATACAAATTCAATGCAATACCCATCAAAGTTCCACCAAGCTTCTTTAAGAGAATAGAACAAACACTACAATCATTTATCTGGAACCTGAAAACACCTAGAATTGCCAAAACCATCCTAAGGAAAAGAAACAGAAATGGAGGCATCACACTCCCAGACCGTAAACTATATTATAAAGCCATCATCATCAAAACAGCATGGTACTGGAACAAAAATAGGCACACAGACCAGTGGAACAGAATTGAAAGCCCAGAAGTAAATCCCAACACCTATGGGCATCTAATCTTTGATAAGGGGGCCCAAAGGATTAAATGGAAGAAGGAGGCTCTCTTCAATAAATGGTGCTGGGAAAACTGGGTTGAAACATGCAGAAGAATGAAATTGAACCACTTTATCTCACCAGAAACAAAAATCAATTCCAAATGGATCAAAGACCTAGATGTCAGACCAGAAACAATCAAATACTTAGAGGAAAACATTGGTAAAACACTTTCCCATCTACACCTCAAGGATATCTTTGATGAATCAAACCCAATTGCAAGGAAGACCAAAGCAGAAACAAACCAATGGGACTACATCAAATTGAAAAGCTTCTGCACATCCAAAGAAACTATTAAACAAACAGAGAGACCCCTCACAGAATGGGAGAAGATCTTCACATGCCAGACATCAGACAAGAAACTAATCACCAAAATATATAAAGAGCTCAGCAAACTTAGCCGCAAAAAAGCAAATGACCCCATCCAAAAATGGGCAGAGGAAATGAACAAAACATTCACCACAGAGGAGATCCAAAAGGCTAACAAACATATGAAAAACTGCTCTAGGTCACTGATTGTCAGAGAAATGCAAATTAAGACAACACTAAGATACCACCTCACTCCTGTAAGAATGGCATACATCAAAAAGGACAGCAGCAACAAATGCTGGAGAGGATGTGGGGACAGAGGAACCCTTTTACATTGCTGGTGGGAATGTAAATTGGTACAGCCTCTGTGGAGAGCAGTCTGGAAAACTCTCAGAAGGCTAGACATGGACCTTCCATATGACCCAATAATTCCTCTCCTGGGGTTATACCCCAAGGACTCCATAACACCCAACCAAAAAGAGGTGTGTACTCCTATGTTCATAGCAGCACAATTCATAATAGCTAAAACCTGGAAGCAACCCAGGTGCCCAACAACAGATGAATGGCTGAGAAAGCTGTGGTATATATACACAATGGAATACTATGCAGCTATCAAGAACAATGAACTCACCTTCTCTGACCCATCTTGGACAGAGCTAGAAGGAATTATGTTAAGTGGACTAAGTCAGAAAGTTAAAGATGAGTATGGGATGATCCCACTGCTCAACAGAAGCTGACTTAGAAGATCTGAAAGGGAAACTAAAAGCAGGACCTGATCAAATTGTAAGTAGGGCACCAAAGTAAAAACCCAGTGGTGAGGGGTAGACATGTAGCTTCCTGGGCCAGTGGGGGGGTGGGAATGGGCGGGAGGGATGGGTCACGGTCCTTTGGTGATGGGAATGGTGTTTATGTACACTCCTAGCAAAATGTAGACATATAAATCAGTAGTTAATTAATATGAGAGGGGGAAATCAATTGTATGTCTCAAAGGTTCTCAAAAGACAAACTGAATCTTTTTAATAGATAGGCAACGTATTTGATATGCGGACTCTCTCAAAAGCCTAGACCAAGTAGATTAGAAGCTTCCAATAGCACAGCTATATACAAGATACTGGGTACTGTACAGCAAACCATAACAAAGGGACTTTTCAAAGTTAACCCAATTAACAAATAATGTGATGATAATATTAACTATTGATTGTCTTTTTGAAGCCTAAGACAACAGGAACCTCACATCTTCACTATAGAGCCCCTACTTCCCCCAGTCCTGGCACCCATGGATAGGGCTCACTTTCCCGTATGCTTCTCCCAATCCATACCAAATAATATTGCATCCGTCGATCACAACCTAACCAAAGCAACGATTGCCATCTCAACATGCTTCACCTCAGAGTGTATCCAGAGACTTCACGTGTGGAATGACAACCCTTCAGCTTCATTACTCGGGTGAGACCTTTCCTTTTATAGTACACTCTAATTTCATCTCAGGTAGTTCACTTTCTAACAAAGTCCCATAACCTAGACATACACCAGTTTCTGTGAGAGAGAGCGTATGCGCACACGTATCCATAAACTACTGCAAAATATATACCTGAAAGCAGGAAAACACTAGAGTTTGCAGTGAGTACCTCCCCAACACTTCCTCTCCACTATTCCAATCTTGGGATCCATGTTTGCTCAACAAATTGTTTGGCTTTGTATGTTAACTCTCTTTTCAATCACCAGGTTCCAGATGCCACCAGGATGCTGGCTAGGCTTCCCTGGATTGAAGACCCCACCAATGTGTCCTGGAGCTCAGCTTCCCCAGAGACACACCTTACTAGGGAAAGAGAGAGGCAGACTGGGAGTATGGACCGACCAGTCAACGCCCATGTTCAGCGGGGAAGCAATTACAGAAGCCAGACCCTCTACCTTCTGCAACCCTCAATGACCCTGGGTCCATGCTCCCAGAGGGCTAGAGAATGGGAAGGCTATCATGGGAGAGGGTGGGTTATGGGGATTGGGTGGTGGGAATTGTGTGGAGTTGTACCCCTCCTACCTTATGCTTTTGTTCACTAATCCTTTCTTAAATTAAAAATTTAAATAAAAAAAAAAAAGAATTATAGCTCTAGTCCAATGTTTCAAGTTGTTAAGAGGAACATTAATGGAGTTGTCCTTCTATGAGATATTTACTTTTAAATATCATTTCCTTGCAGCCCCTATTTTAATTTTTTCCCCTCTGGAAGCTTCACCTGAACTTAATAACCAAACTGAACATAGAACTTTAAGTCTTACTAATAATTTAAATGGAATCTTTAATTGTTCTTCATTTTAATTGCAGATTTAAAATTATCTCAATTTCCAAATATTTTGGATGGAGAAGTTCTTAATTGCGCCAGCAATGACAAAAGATAAAGTTTTCCCCTGGCATCAAGAATTTCGCAGCCTAGTTTGGGAAATGATGCACAAATGTGTAAAATTCTAGGGGATATGGAGATGGTTTGCTCATTGCCAGGCACAGGAAATGCCAAAGCATTGCACCACTGTTCCAGAAGCTTTCTCTTTACAGGTTATTCCACAAAGAGGTCTAGGGCAGTGTTGCAGTACTTGGTATGCCCCTTCTCGCTTTCTTTCTCTCTCCCTCCCCATTTCTTACCCTCTGTCTGAAAAAGAAATAAATGGCCACCAGATGCAGTGGACTCCCACAAGCATAATATTAGTTGTGAGATTCAAAGATAGTTCAGTGGAGAGCATATGTGTCTGTGTGGAGAGCTCTAGTTCTCTATGGATGCACACAGAGTAGCAAGCAAACATTTCCTATGTGAGGCCCCACATAGTGAAAAGAGCAAGGGGAGAGTGTTTGGGGGTTAGAAAATGTTAGACAGGGAGGGGAGAGACAGAGTTCAGCTAACTAGGAAGGAGCACAGAGGTTCAGTGTGAGAAATAAGAATATATTTGTTCATTGGAACAGAACTTTCAAGAACTGTATGGATAGTACATTGAAAAAAAATAAATGCAGATGCTAAGTGATCTCCTTTAAGAAAAACTGTGCCAAAAAACAATCTAATAATTTCTGAAGGGACAGTGATCTTGATGTTATGTCTGTTCTGTTGCATTAATGGTAACCAGAAATTCAAGGCCTCCCTATTACTTCTGTGTTACACCAGAACCCACAATTCTTTCTTTTTCTTTTTTTTTTTTTACCAGAGTACTGCTCAACTGTAGCATATGGTGGTGCAGGGGGTTGAACCTAGGACTTTGGAGCTTCAGGCATGAGAGTCTCTTTGCATAACCATTATGCTATCTATCCCCACTTGAACTCACAATTCTAAAAGCCCTCATAGCAGGGTCCTGTAGTGTATTTGCCACAGAGCCAGTGAGTTGACCTTTCAAGAAACATTTCTGCAATCCTTGTAACTACCCTTGCCTTGCCTTACATGCTACATTTGTCCTCAATTCAAGAGAGTGGCTGGATGTGTTCTACCTGGTGAGCAATGTGGATAGGGCTCAGGCTTAGAGTTCAGGCCTGACTAGGTCTCTTATGTCAGCTACTATAACTAACTCTTTAGGATATATTTTTTCCACATTCTCCTAAGCCCCCAGCATACACTGATCTCTCTCTCTTTTTAACTCTAGTGGCCGTTACTGTCTTGTCAAGTCAGTTGCCAATAAATCATGTTCTTGTGTGTATTGTAACTTCCTATACTTTTGTTAAGTGTGTAAATCACTATTGCCCTCGTCCATTCCCTGAATCAATCTCTCATTCACTCAGCAAACATCATCATGTGCTTATTGCTATTGTGTTCTCTCTGGAAAAAAAAGTAATCCCATAACGGTGATGGTTATCCAAAGACTTTCATGCCTGAAGCTCTGAAGATCCAAGTTCTATGTCCAGCACTACCACAAGCCAAAGCTGAGTAGTGCTCTGAAGTCTCTTCCTTTTTCTCCCCTTATATTTCTTATTAAAATAAATTATTAAAAATGTTTTATGAGAAAGGGGGACAGGGAGAAAGAAACAGAGATCAAGGCACTATTTGATCATTTATTATGCTTTGTTTTGTCTTTTATGTTTATTTGTTGTTTTTTTTTCCTCCTGGGTTATTGCTGGGTCGGTGCCTGCACCATGAATCCACCATTCCTGGAGGCCATCCTTTTCTCCCTTTTGTTGCCCCTTTTGTTGCAGCCTCCTTGTAGTTATTATTATTGCCATCATTGACATCATTCGTTGTTGGATATGATAGAGAGAAATGGAGAGAGGAGGGGAAGACAGAGAGGGGGAAAGAAAGACAGACACCTGCAGACCTGCTCCACCGCCTTTGAAGCGACTCCCCTGCAGATGGGGAGCCAGGGGCTGGAACCAGGATCCTTACACCGATCCTTGCGCTTTGTGCCACATAAGATCAACCCACTGTGCCACCGCCCAACCCCTATTTGTTTTGTTTTTATGCAGTGACAGCAATTGAACCCATAGTCTCACACAGGAAAGGAATGTTTTCTACCACTGACCTATATCCTTGGTGTGTGCGTATGTGTGTGTGTGTATGTAATTTTAAGGTTAGATTTTTTTAAGTTTTTTTCACCACACCCATCACCAAAGGACAGTGTCTATATCCCCACCCTTATAACCACTATAGTTTTCTTTTAGTCTTAGAAATAGGTTGACATTTTGTTTTCTTCACATTCATATCCCTGGCTTTAAAATAGCTCTCTTTACCCATTTTCCCTAAGGAGGTGCCTTGAAGATTTTTAAATTTTGAATTCAAATAGTTTCCATTTAATTAACTGGAAATATTTGATTTCCTTGCATAAACATATTATCATGACTGACTCACCAGTACCAACATACTAATGAGTAAATTGAGAAAAGTTCACAAGGGTCCAAGATCAGGAAAGCAGGAAAACCCAGGAGAATTGGCAGTAGATGCCCAGCTTCTGTGCTCACAGCCCAAGGGACCAAGAAGCAAATTATGGTCCTGACACATTTGGTATGTGATCATGGGGAGGATATAGAGCTTTCTAGAATAGCAACAGTGATTCTAGAAAGACTGAAGCCAAATCTTTAGTTTTGAAACTTATTAATCTTTACATGAAATTCCTAGTCAATGGCAGGAGAGATATTAATATTATTTAATTTCATTCAAATTACACTACAAAAAACAATTAAGGTGAATAATTATGAAAGTAAGGTCAACTCAATTTTCTATAATAATGTTTTTTGTTACCAAGCTCATTATTGCTAATTCCTTTTATAATCTTTGTCATCTAACCTCATTTGTTTCATTTATAAGTGGCAAGAAATGCACATCATAAAACAGCAATGAAATCAAGACAGCAGCATGTCACTTGGGTGATCTCTGGAGAAAATAATTATTGGCTCTAGTTAACCTTTTAGGGAGAAGCTCATCTGCATATTCCCAATGTAGGTGTTGCATTTGTCCAAATGAAATTTTCCTTTCTTTAATTTTTCTAGTTATAAACCCCAGCTTAAGAAGGTAGAAGCCTGCCAAAAGTTAGTTTTATCCTGCTGTTATGAATACTTATAAACCAAACGTAAAAGCATTTGAGTAGGTTTTCTGTAGGATTTTAGTGGGAGATAACACACACACACACACACACACACACACACACACACACACACTAATTTTTAAATATTCAAAATCATCTTGCTTTTGAATATACTTTAAATTTAATTTCAAGTTTTTTGCCAGGACTCTAAAATTTGAGATCCACAGGATTTAATTTTCTCCCATGTTACTGAACTGGTGATGTTTGTGTTTATGAAGAATTTATTTATTTTTATTAACAAAGACCAGACTTATTTTAAAAAGAAATATCACCATTCAAATTCTAAACTAATTCTAATACAAGGCGAGCAAACTTAAATGGCCAACACCCTTGCCATACTGATATTTAATGCTTTGATTATCACCCTTTTGTTGATCACTAAGAAAATATGTAAAAACAGTCTCTGCTCTTATATCCTTCAGCAAATAAAATTAGTAAGCATGCAGACAAGACATAGTTTCCAATCACAATAAGTATAATCAAAGCAATGGACAATGTCTTAGGCTTCTCTGGTTGTCATAAAGAAAAGAGTACAGACTGGTGTCTTAAAAACCAGCCTTTTATTTCTCATTGTTCTGAAGGCTCAAAGTCCTAAAAAAGTGTATTAGCCTGGTCAAGTTATGATTAATTTTCTCTGTGTGGTATGCAGACAACCACTTTGTTGTGTCCTTACACATTGAGAAGAGAAAGGGCTCTAGTCTCCTCTTCATATAGAGGCTCCAATGATATCCCAGAGGTTTTCACCTTCTTAACCTCATGTAAAGCTAATTACTGCCTAGAAATCTCAGCTTCTAATAGCATCATATTAGAAATGGGGGCTTTTACATATAAACTTCAAGGAGATGCAAACATTGTGTACAGAAGAGACAGCATAGAAGAACAGAGAGGAAATGGAGTACTATAAGAGGCAGTCGGCAGTCCGAATCACATTCATGGTCCACTCATACTCACCTGCAGCCTCACATACTGAGGGAATCATACCTCTAGCACCTTCATCGCCATTACATGGCTTTATCTAATGAATTAGCATACTTGGTTCATACAGTAGAGGCTGGAAGTGCCAGATAACAAACACCTTCAAGAGTAACCTTTAACAAACGAGGAAAGCTAATTGGTAGATAGTCATTCTACATTCCTGTGCCTATTGGGTAGTATGCCAGCTTCCCTCTGCTTATCCCTGTGGTCTATTTACATAACCAGTTACCTAGGAACTGCCCTGCCTGCAGGGAATTGGTTTAATCCCCACTGGTTCACCATGTCCTTTTGCTCCACCCCCTCTCCTAGTCATTTCCTTTCGCTTGCCACTTCCGGTGAAGAGATGCATAAAAGGTGATGTATCTGATTAATAAACAAGATACTGCTTCCCAGCTCAGTCATGAGTCCCTGGTCATCTCTCTACCGCCCATGAAGCTAGCCCAACCCAGCAAATGGCGCCTTAAACAGGGACTGGCATATGGCGCAACAATGTGGGACCTAACCTGCCCATCCCCCAGATAAGTAAAGCCATTTGGCTACCTATCCACTATGGGCTGCCTTTCTACTTATGAAGAGGTTTCCCAAAGCCTCTACTCTTTTGTCATGAGACAGTTTCATTGTCTCTGGAAAATTTTGCTCTGGGCCACACTGACTGAATTTTTGTATGACATTGACTTAAAAAAAATGCTGGATGCAGCCATGATTTCTAAAGACATCCAGAAACAGTCCAAAAAATTGTTTTTTTCTCTTGATTTTTTACTTCTTGGAAACGTTTAATCCTGAAAACTGTATAAGTATGGGCGGTGTAGATAAAGCAATGGTTATGTTAATGATTCTCATGCCTGAGGCTTCTAACCATGGTTCTTCTGTTTACCTTTCCACATTTTATTGAGTTTAAACTGTTTAAACAACCTTAAAATCATACTAGAAATGACTTCCGATTATAAAGGAGTTATCAATTATAGTAAACCTTCAATCTGCTACAAGTTTTGCTTCACAAGTAAATGAATTACAGCTGTCAAGTCTTCACATGAAAAAGCATCTGCTCAAATGAAATCCCCAGAAATCCATTTGGACCCCTGTTCTCTGACATCGCCCACAAGATGGCATGACTACAAAGCACCCCTCCAAAACCAATGATGTGACCTGGCACGACCTGAAGAAACTGATTCACAGACTCCAAAGCTTACTCTCTACAGAAAAGTGGAATTACAATGGTTGACCTTCCCCATTGAGGCAGACGTGCAGCATTTCATCCCTGGGCATTTCTTCCATGGTCATCTGCTTTGGACTATCAGACTTACTGGTACACCTCTTAGACACTTTACACAATGTTACAGCAGCTTTCCTTTACGCTGCTGGGTTTCTCAAAGACTGACCATAGCAGTCCATGGACTTTGCAACCAGCAGCCTTGGGACTCTATAGGCAATGTCCCCTCACCTGCAGGCCCTGTCCCCAGAGTCAGGAAACTCCCCCTTACTAGGTCATGGCCACAGAGGCAGGAAATGCCCTTTGAGGCATGAAATGCTCCCAGAGGCAAGAGATGCCCACAGAGGCAGGAAACGCCCTTTGATGCAATAGTTGTCCCCAGAGGCAAGAAATGCCCTTTCATGTGCTAGGCCTTGCCCTTTGAGGCAGGAAATGACCCCCTCAGGCTTCTAAATTCTGCTTATGAGACCTTCTGTTTTGATCATCACATTAGGTTCGCTTGTATTATGATGTGGTCTATTTACATAATCACTGTTTTACCTGGGTCCCGCCCTGCCTGCAGGGTATTGGTTTAATCCCCACTGGTTAGATGGAAGCTTTCTGTGTTCTTTTTGCACTATTTTTTTGCTCTGCCCCCTCTCCTAGCCATTTCCTTTCTCTTGCCACTTCCGGTGAAGAGATGCATAAAAGGTGATGTATCTGATTAATAAACGAGATACTGCTTCCCAGCTCAGCCATGAGTTCCTGGTCATCTGTCTCCTGCCCATGAAGCTAGCCTAACCTGGCATGTGCCAGTATTAAAATTATGAGAATTCCCTATACAGTTTTCCAGAAACAACAACCAGCAGGATTCGGTTCATGCAACCTGCAGTGATGAGTTTCTCAGTTATATCACCTTTAATTGACTCTCTTTAATTTCTGTACCCTTTAGGATCCTTGAATCACTTCCTAAATAAACTATTCTGGAGTGCTTCAGAAAAATTTATACAAACATCAAGAACCAGTGTAAGAAGTTATAACTGAACTTGTCCTTTGAAGAGCTTTAGATTCCCCATGGATATTGTGTGTGTGTGTGTGTGTGTGTGTGTGTGTGTGTGTACCTGGTGACAGGGAGGAAACAAGAACATAGACCCTAAATAGGAAGTTGCTATTACACTGAACCATTTTAAAAGAGGTCAGTGAGATGGAATCATAATAAACATCATGAAGTTGAACTGAGACCAAGGCAGAAAAAAAATCAACAAAAGTCTCATGCAGCTAGGTGGTGGTGTAACTGGTTAAGCTCACATAGTATTATGCACTAGGACCTTGGTTCAAGCCCCATACCTCCCTATCTGTAAGACGTTTGCTTCACAAGAGGTGAAGCAGGCCTGCAGGTGTCTCTCTTTCTCCCTCTATACCTTTCCCTCCTCTTTCAATTTATCTTTGTCTTATTGTGGGGGGGATGGACTGATTGCTCAGGAAAGTCCAGGCCATAGTTTCCATGAGGTCTGAGTGTGTCTGACCCCAAATCCTCTCCCCCCATGAGTTGAGATATGGCTGGTCCACCCTGACCTCTGGAGTTTATGATGGCTGGAACCCCTGACACGGGTGCCTTTCTACACATGCCACACACCCCTTTCCTTCTTTAATTAAAAGCCATAGATTACTGTGTATAATTAACCTAAAAACTGCCAGAAAACATCATGATTGCTCAGCTGCCTCCCTTTCTCCCCCTGCTGCCCTAAAGTGCCTTCAATCTACCTCTGGAAAAATGTGTACTGTAAAGCTTGTGACCAAACCTTATATGGTAACATTTTATTTGTGATCCAACAGTCTGTAGGTCAAAATGTGACTATGCATTGTGTTGCTCTGTGTTTGGGTTAATGGTTACCTCAATCTTCCCCCCCCACCCGAATTATGGGTATATTTGCCTGACTTTTCTTTCAATAAACGAGTTGCCCCACTGAGGCTCTCCCAGGGCTGAATGCTTGTCTCCCTGAGCACTTTGCCCTCAACACTCAGAGCTACCCCAGGACCCCCAGGGGGCCACTGTGACCTCTCTATGCCCAATGGCCAGGGTGCGGGAGGGACCCGGAGTGGACAGCCCCACATCTTATAGAATAAAACAGAAAAGAAAAAAAAAAGGAAAAAATAGTCACCATGATTAGTGGGATTCACAGTGCCTGCACCAAGCACCAAGGAATATCCTTGGAGGCAAAATACAAACAAAACTGGTAAAGTAGAGGAAAGAGTTAAAGATGTGTTCTAAATGTATTTCCTCCTTATAAATGAAGAAGGCTTGAGAAGTTGTGACATAAAAACAAACACTGGATAAATGCTCAAGTAAAAATCTAAAAATAGGGTGATTTGAATACAGATCCATATTGTTGTTGCTATTCAAACCTAATGCTAAAGTTGCTGATGTTTTTATTTCCTTCCTGATTTATGCCATACTGTCTTCCCTGCCTCTTTTCAAACTTTTGTGACAATGGCCTCTGCTTAGTCCCACTACCAGTATGACAGATAATGAACTCTCTTCTCAATCAGCTGAATGAACGGCACACCTGCATTTCCAGCCAATTTCTGGCATATCCTTTTGCAACATCAAGATATATAGCCACCGTAAATTTTCAGAGACATATTAACGTTCACCTCCATAATGCCTTAATTGTACAGAAACCATTAGACAAGAGTGTTAAGGTGACAAAGGGACCCACGCAAATGACAAAGAAAGAGAGCAAGACTGCTAAATTAAAAGGGGTGAAGGGTCCAGGATAGTTTTTCAGGTGGAAAAAGATTCATAGAGCTCCGTTGTCTTAACAGGAACAGACAGCCTCATAAATTATCTCAATATGATGCCAGTAAGTCAAGGGGAACTTTTTTAAAGTAAGAATTTGCAAAAGGTTAAATTAAAATGAAGGCTAAACAATTATTTTTGTCCTCCTGCCTAGCAGGGCTTCTACTAATGTTTGTGTACAGAAGTGCTAACGGCAGGATACTTCAAAGCCTTTTCAGGGAAAATAGTATGGTTGGTGAGAAAGGATCTGATTTTGTAAAAAGCTTACAATGTAAGTGATATTGAAAATAAAGAGACAAGATTACATGAGCTAAGTGCTTTATTTTGTTGGTGTTGATGGGGTTCCATAAATGCTGGTCATCTCCATAACTGGGGTTCTAAAAGTAGAAATAGAGACAGTCATGTTTTCCTTTTGTCTGTGAAGACAGCAGTCTGAGCCCACCAAAGGAAGACTATGCATTGTAAATTTTATTTCTAGACAAGAAGAGGTCTTTTCTTAAAGGCTCCTGATTTATCTTAACAAGAAAATAACATTTCATTAGAAAAGAACTGCTTTGAGGGGAACAAGTTGAGTTTGCTTTCATATTATTATTTTGTATGTTTTTTTTAATTTACTAGATAGAGACAAATTGAGAGAGGAGGTGGAGATAGAGATGGAGGAAGAAGAGACACCAGCAGCACTACTTCATGACATATGAAGCTTCCCTACTGCAAGTGGGGAAGGACCAGGGGCTTGAACCAGAATTTGTGCACATTGTAAAATGTGTGCTTTACTGGTTCACAGCCACCATACCCTTGCTTTCATGCTTTCCTTTATCCATTCCTCATAAGTATTTTGACAACCTTCTTAGGAATAGTTGATTAAGTTCAGAAAAGCAGCAAACCTTGCCTCTATAAACTGGAACATTTTATGAAGAAAAGCACATATCCTATTCATTTTTTGTTTGAAATTCATGGCTTCAATCTACTCCACATAGGGGATGCATTCATAGGAGGCAACATAAAACCCCACAACAATTTGGGAAAGTAAAAAAAAAAGTAAATCAATGTTTTTACACAACCGAAAATCTAAAGGTGAGGTTAATTTGTTAGTCATTAATTTATTCAACAAATCAACAGAAAATTCACTCTATTTCAAAATTTCTTTTGTATGGGCTAGTTCTACAAGCTAGCATTCTTTAAAGTTATAGGAGACTCTACTTGTATTTCTTTCTCAGAACAAGAAAATCTTTTCCTCAGAACTTACTAGAGACATTGCATTTCATTAGCCAAGCCATTGTTATCCTTGTGCCATAAACAAATGTATAACAAAAGGAATGGGATAAGCAGAATTGACTTAAGTGATCAAGACCTGGGAACAAGAACATAACAATGGTTATTCCAAAAGACAATCATAACCATAGGACTTTAAGGTAAACCAAGCTCCTAACTAACTTGGTTATAATAGTTATCTATTGTCTTCTTCAATCCTGCAATGACCGCAATGAACATTCCTCATTCTCTTTTAAACTCTGTATTTCTCCCAGAGCTGGAACCTCTGGGACTTTACTTGTATTTCTTGATGTCTCTTCTCTTGAGCCCTTACCCTGTCATACTGCCTCTGCTGACCTCAACTAAATCAATAAAACCACTAGGCCACTTTATACTGTCACTACCTTTTTGTTTCAATTTGTATCCAGTGATGCCAAGCCTGAGATGTCAACTTTACAACCCCAATAATCTGGTCATACCTTTCCTGAAACATGGGACTACCTAGTTCCATTTCAAATGTTGCACTCCCTAACAAAGTTACAGACCCTAGATATAGGGCCTAGGGGATAGGATAGATATATACATGTATCCATATGTTAGGGGAAACTATATGCCTCAAAGTAGAAATGCTAAATAGTCCAAGACTTGGACCCAATAAGATCAGCAAGCAAGTAAAGGCACCATGAATAGTCTAATCAAATATTTACTACTTAGGCCTAAACACCCTCTTTTCATATGCCCTACTTTACTTCCCTCAATCACTCTATCTACTCAACTAACTACACAAAATAAACTAAGATATAGTTCCTAGTCTCTTCTGACATATGAACATTATTGTCACCCCTGGATAATCTTTACAAGAAACACTATACAACTGGGCAAGAAATATATTGAATATATATATATCAACTAAAGGACAATTATTTTCCCTGTGATAACCTCTTAGACTTCACTAAAATCCTAAGTGTATTTCCTCCCTAACTTGATAAACCTAATACCAGTTTGGATACAATAAATGATGTTCAATGCTTTAATAACTTAATGAAAGCCTAAGCTACTCAGATAAAGAAAGGACTGCAAAAAGTTGGATAAGAGCAAGAAACTGGCTTACTTAATGATGGTCTTTTTGGTCACTACCAGACCACACCATTATTTATGGGCCTAGTCAGGGAATCCTTGGATTCCCAAATAGATATAATGGGCCTAGACCTCTAATAGATCTCTCTCTCCATCATCACTGGTCACTTCCATCAGGAACATCATCATAAGTCCTCTTATGGTCCTCCTCAGGACTTTGCCCTCACTCTGTAGATCAGCAATGGTAGGGACTGCCCCACTCTCTGAAGGCAGGCTGGGTCATCCTGCCCTGCCACTCGAAGAAGACTGGCCCTACAATGAGTGCAGCAGTTTCTGGCTGTGAACACTGAATGCAAGGTCAGACTGACAGAGACTTAGATGTGAATACATACGGGACCTGGGTCAGATAGATGTAGTAAACAATTAATTGTACTTATATAGTTTCTTCAAGTTTGGGAGGTACTCTCTGCCTTAATCCAGTTTCCCAGTTATAATCTCAACATATTCCCAGACAATCTTTTTAGACCACCTCCATGTTAGCTATCAGGTTCAAGCAAAGATAACCAAAAGCATGGGCCCCTACAAACATACCTAAAATAAACACCCTAGCTTCTTTCTACGCAAAGATCCCTATTCTCATCTGCTCTATTCCTGCTTTTTGGTTCTTGTTTATTAAACATTTTGTTCTGTTTTATATCTTACTGCTATTCAGACAGCAAATTGCAGATGCTATCATAATTCCACTCTGACTTCTCTGGGCAGATGACTTCATCACTGTATCCTGTAATCTCACGTCACCAGAGTCCTACCCCACTAGGGAAAGACAGAAACAGGCTGATGGTATAGATCAGCCTACCAATGCCCATTTTCAGTGAGGAAGCAATTACAGAAGCCAGAACTCCGAACTTCTGCATCTCAGAAAGAATTTATGCCCACATACCTAGAGGGGAAGAAATATTGAGAAGTGACCAGAGAGCTCTGGCCTCGAGTTCCATCAAGAACATGAGAGAGAAGAGGGAAAAAGGAATGCCATTTTGGAAGTATCAATAGGTAGGTTTGACTTAAGAAAGGACAAGAAGGCAGGACCATAGAATAAAAGGACAAATATATAAAAATATAGCTACAGAAATAATAGTCAGTAAATGGGGTAGATAGTTGAACAAAGTCAATTGTCCTTTATCAGGAAGAAGGAATGACAGGTAAAGAGTAGGTATTGTCATTCAAGACGCTGCCTATATATATTCAGTAAATGTTTATGAAACATTGCAATAACAAACTAGTCTTTCTCATGTCATTAGTCCGTTCTTCCTAGGAGTGCTGATTGCCAGACTTTTTTGCCTTTTCTGCTCTTGTTCCTTTTACTTAATATCATCCCCATTTCTCTTTGGAGATCTCAAAGGCTCCATCTCTGATTTTATTGGCACTAACTCCATCCCAGATGTACATAGATGCATGTTTCAAACTTGTCCCATCATTATCTTCCATTCCTCAGGCCACAACAATTGCTTCACATGAAAATTTGTTTTTGTGATGGTTAACATAAAACAAAGATAAATGTTTTTTCCCACTAAAATTTACAGGCATTTAGAGCTTTCATCATATAATTTTGGGTAATAGAATGGGGATGGGAGATAAAACTGAATCTAGCACAGAGGAAAGAAAAACACAGGAAATGTACTAGACCTAAAACTTTTTTTTCTTCTTTTTAAAAATTTATTTATTTATAAAATGGGAACACTGAAAAGACCATAGGATAAGAGGGGTTCAATTCCCACCACCAGACCTCTGTATCCCATCCCATCCCATCCCATCCCATCCCCTGATAGCTTTCCTATTCTTTAACCCTCTGGGAGTATGGACCCAGGGTCATTGTGGGGTGCAAAAGGTGGGAGATCTGGCTTCTATAATTGCTTCCCCACAGAACATGGGCATTGACAGTAGACCTAAATCTTGATGACATTTTTTTAGACCATAAATCTAGGTATTTCTAAGTAAACTAAATACTTACCTCTGATTTGGGAGAGTCAGATAACCCACCACATTCAGTTTTTAAATTTTAATTTAATTTCTATTTCTTGCAACATGATTTTTGTCTGAGGCAATCTATTACCCTTACCATGTGGAGAATTTTCTAATAGTTGAGACCCTCTTATAGTCAGCTTTTAATTTCCAGTCTTCACTATCTAGTAAAATGTTTCTCATGGGTTTATCACAGGACTCCTTTCAATATAAGTAAATACTAACAGACCTTCACACATCTGTGCTTTTACTCTTTTATTTTGTGAGAATATAACAAAAAGCTGATCTAAAACTTGGGATATTTTTGTTAAATGAATTTGAATGTTATGATTTACCAAGGTCTTAGCCTACATTTTAAAGCAGTTGTATATAGTGTGCAGGTATATCATCTATTAAGTATAGGAAAAATTTTGCCCCACACATTCATTTGTGTTCTCTGAATTTAGTACCTTCATCCTGGGCATGTCCACGCCACAGTACTCTGCTGTGTAGCTTGTATTTTATCAAAAATACTAAGATGGGTGTGAACAGAAGAAAATAATGTTTTTGTCTTAAAAAAAATAAAAATGATCCATGACTTAACCATTCTGTCAAGGATGCTGAGTGCATCTTCTCAAGGCTACATTTCAAGGAGAAAGGAAGTAATACAATATCGTGGTTAGGCACTAGAGGATTCAGGAATTGCAGAATCATTCTCTTTCCCTCATTGTTTCTTAAAGTTTATTAAAAAGAAATAAATCCAGTGACAAGACTGTAAGTGCTAAGGACACGGTCATTTTAAAAATACTGCCATGGCTATCATTTGATAATTTCCATTGATGTTGAGAGAAGGCATCATAATACAGATATCCCAGAATTTATTTTAAAAAGAAAACTTCTTTAAAATATTGAAAGCCAGAGATAAAGTTCCAATATGTACATTTCATAAAAACGGCTCATGCACTCATTGTTTTCTAATTCTTCAGATTGTTTGTCCTAAGCATTGCCACCTGCCCTCCATTCTTAAACACCCCTCCCCCACAGATATACACAAAGCTCTTCTCACTGCAGAGCAGCTATAACATTGGCATTCAGGGGCAGTTTTCTAATTGGTCCCACCCCTTATCATGTTATTAGATCTTGGGCAGACAGTTATCTGACCGGTCCCACCCCCTTGTCTAGTGATTGTCTTAGATTTCCTCATATAAGAGTGAAGCTCAGAACATTTCTCCATGACTGTAAGACATAATACTGGAGGTCAATCAGGATACATGCAAACTCCAGTTTTGAAAGGGTAACTTGGAAGAAGCCTAGGCTCAAAATAAAGCCCACCCAGGTAGGAGGGAAGAACCAAGATAAATTCAAAGAAAGTACCTGGTGTTTTAAATGAACTCAGCTTGAAGACTTCCTTTTCTCTTAAAATTTTGATGTGCTGGCCAGGGCTTCACTGCTTCAGGCTGATTCTTTCAAACAATGCAGACAGAAACAGAGAGAGGGAGAAGAAAGTTTTCCCCTAGTGCTATGAGAATGTGCTTTTACCTGACTCACAGGAATAGCAAAGCAGACACCTTCCCAGATGATTTATAATAGTCATTTTTCTTTTATCAATAGTTTGTTGTGGGGATAGAGAGCATAATGTTTATGCAAGAGGCATAACCTGATGCCTGGGCTCCAAAGTCCCAGGTTCAGTATTCATCACCAACAAAAAGCCAGAGCTGAGCAGTACTCTGGTAAAAAAAAAAAAAAAAAAATATATATATATATATATATATATATATATATATATATATATATATATTAGAGATCAAAGATGAGAGGAGGAAGGAGTGGTCAAAGGAAAAGAGACACCTGTAGCACTACTTCATAGCTTGCAAAGCTACTACCATCCTGCAGGTGGGTACTAGAGACTTGAACCTGGGTCCTTGAGCATTGTACCCTGTGTTCTCTACTATGTACACCATTTCTAGGTTCCTAGTTTTTATTTATTTTTATTAGTGATTTACAAAACTATAAGATAGTAGGAGTAAAAGTTCACTCCATTCCCACAAGAGTTCTGTGTTCCCAAGCCCCTCCAGCAGAAACTGTAGTAGTTCTCCCAGGTCACAGATACAGGATGACTATATGTATTCATGCCTTCACTTCCTAAGTTATACCCACATCTATTCCTACTTCTGAATGTCTTTCCTGTCTCCTCTTCTCAGATTAGTAAAATAGAGGCTGACCTCTGGTTTTTGTAGATTTGCTTCCCATTCAGTGTTAGCATCAAAAGAAAGATTCTTGGTGACAGATGCTATGGTTCCTGGTGGAACTGGGGTTCAGAGACCTCTGGTAATTTTCCTCTATCTTTTTCCCACTCTGGGAGTATGGATTAAAAATTTGGGGGGGGGGGCTGCAGAAGAAAGGAGTCCTGGCTTCTTTAATTATTTCTTCACTGGACATAGATGTTGGCAGGTTGATCCTTACCCCCAACCTGTTTCTATCTTTCCTTTAGTGGGATGAGGCTCTGGAGAAGTGAGGTTCTAGGCCATGTTGGTGAGGTCATCTGGCCAGGGGGATCAGGATGGAATTATAGTAGCTGAAAGGCATTAAGATATTAAGCAGAAAAAAAATGTTTAGTAAACAAGGACCAATAAGTAGGAATATAGCCAATGAGAATAGGAATTCAAGGGTGAAAAAAAAATCTAGAATGTCTATTTTAGGTATCTTCTTAGGGTAGACCCTAATTTTTAAGAAAAAAAAAAGTCTACAGAAGTCAATACAGACGAGATCGGGTATGTTCAGGGTAGTCAGCCGATCGCAACCCAATCAATGCAACTATTACCACCTCAACATGCTTCAGCTCAGACTGTGTCCAGAGACTTCACGTGTGGAATGAGAACCCTTCAGCTTCATTACTAGGGTGAGACCTTTCCTCTCATAGTATTCTCTAATTCCATCTCAGGTGGATCACTTTCTAACGAAGTCCCAAACCCTAGAAATAGACCAGGTTCTGTGAGAGAGAGCATATGTTCACATGTATCCATAAACTAGTGCAAAATACATACCTGAAAGCAGAAGTACACTAGAGTTTGCAGTGAGTACCCCCCCCCCCCAACACTTCCTCTCCACTATTCCAACCTTTGGGTCCATGATTGTTTGGCTTTGTATGTTAACTCTCTTTTCAGCCACCAGGTCCCAGATGCCATCAGGATGCCGGCCAGGCTTCCCTGGACTGAAAATCCCACCAATGTGTCCTGGAGCTCCGCTTCCCCAGAGACACACCTTACTAAGGAAAGAGAGAGGCAGACTGGGAGTATGGACCGACCAGTCAACGCCCATGTTCAACAGGGAAGCAATTACAGAAGCCAGACCTTCCACCTTCTGCAACCTACAAAGACCCTGGGTCCATGCTTCCAGAAGGATAGAGAATAGGAAAGCTATCAGGGGTAGGGATGGGATATGGAGATTGGGTGGTGGGAATTGTGTGGAGTTGTACCCCTCCTACCCTATGGTTTTGTTAGTTTACCCTTTCTTAAATAAAAAATGTATTAAAAAAAAAAGAAAATTCAAAAAATAATAATAATAAAATAAAATGCACACATCTTAAAAAAAAAAAAGTCAATACATTTACCTTTTGGACAAGCCAGACGTAATCAACCACCACAAGCTATGGGTCAAATCCCGCCCTTTACATGTGTTTTACACAATTGCTGGGCTTATATTTTTTGTTGCTGAATGAACATTTGGAATCAAATTGATAATGAGTATTAATTCAAATCCTTATTAAGAATAACATCATTCTCTTCAAAATGCATTTCCCCTTAATATACTTGTATTAAAAATATGAACTCAATTATTATTGTTACATTTTAAATTTCATTAATAAAAAGTTTGTGAAATTTTTTGGCTTTTATGAAATGAGTACTTCTAGTCCATGCTCTATTTTGCCTCTTTACTCATAAAGTCTACCGGCTTTAGATATTTTACGTCCTTTACAGAAGCAGCTGACCCTCCCTTATTCTCTCAGTTTTCTGTCACGTACAAATAAGTTTATTTTTATAAGTTTATTTTTAGTAGTGCACTGTTAGTTTAATGGCAGAGATCATATATGACCCTCTTACCTTCTCAAATATCCTGTTGTATGTAAAATCAACCAGAATTACCAAAACAACTGCCTGAAAGTTTCTCCACTTGAGCTTCTCTCAGTGTCCCTCATCCCTGAACAAATAGGCATTGTTTTCTTAGGTGATATCCTCCATCCTTTGAGTCTTTGATCTTGTGAATCCCTATCATATCCTACCACCCTGTAGGAAAACAGAACAAAAAAAATGTGGCATAATTTATGCATTATCAAACTTCTAACTTGCGGTTCTTATGTACTTTACTTATTTTCTGTACCTCAGCATCCCCAATAAATAGTAAGACATGTATGACTTATTTTTTAAATCAACTAGATTGTTTTGTCCTTGAAATATAGCACTTTTTTCTTTGAAGGAGTATTAGAAATCAGAAGGCTTGGGTGCGAATTCATGAATCGTTAAACCCATTTCTTCATATTAAAAATGTTTTCTTGGAGAACTACTGCCATCTACTTTCATATCACTCTCAGCAGATCCAATTTTTGCAGTTAAATTAATGTCCAAGAAACCCAAGTCAGATCATAACACATCTCTCCAGACAAAGTGATTAGTTAAAAGAAAAAGAAAAAAAAAAAAAAGCTACTTGACACAAATCCATGTAGATCTAGTCTCAGGGTTTGGTAGGATTTACCTGAAGGAGGCATGGTTTCTCTTTCTACTAGACTTGAACTTGTAAACTGTTGGAAAGATCACCTGCCAGAGAAAGAAGTCAGTGCAAGGTGAGCAAAGCACAGAGACAGAAACAGAGAAATCAAGTGTTGGTAATGTCATTTAAAGAAATAGATTCAATCATGCCTGAAGCTAGAGCTATTAGCCTGGACTGTTCAATTACATGAGCCAATAAGTTCTTTTTCTGCTTGAACCAGTTTAAGTTGGGGTTTCTGTCACTTGCAATGGAAATATACAACCACTATCTAACGTTGTGGCTGTTTGAGCTGTGCTCTCCCAAAAGCAAGCCCTAAGACAAACATATAAATGCAAGTAGTTTATTTGAGATGTACTCCCTGGAAATGCTGGTAAAGGGGCCAGGAATGAAGAAATGGAGGAACAAGGCAGCTTACACTGACACTAAGGACAACTGAGACACAGTGGTGGGATAACTAAGAGAAATATGGGAGAAACTTGCCTCAGATGATACTCTCCTTCACTGCAACAGAAGTAAGGAAACTTGGGTATTTGTCACCCAACTCACATTAATTATTGCTTAAGTGGGTGTTTCTAGGGGTATTAAATGTTCCACCATTTCCAGTCTTCATGACTCTGAAGGTAAAAGTGCAGCTCATGTTTGGTTTGCAATAATGAGACAAAGGCTGATGGGGATCTGAGATCAGTGGCCACACACCCTATCTTGGTACCTGATGAGCCAGCTCTGACTTTGGACTTGTCTTTTCCTGTTTAATACCACACATACACACAGGAAAATAATGGTTCTAGACACAGAAGACCTAACATTAAAACAAAAAGCTCAATGAAAACATCTGGATCTGCTAATTTTGAATTCAGTTTTCTGTGTAAGTACCATGAGCTAACTGCACCACTGGATCTCTGACTTCATTTTTCCAAAGGATAGGAATCAAGTAGACTAATGCACAGCCCAATGTCCTCACATTTACTACTACAGTTGGGTCAAACCTTGTCATACCACCCAGGACAGCCAGTTTCTGCACACTGACTTATAGAGACACACCGGCTAGGCATTGTTAGAGAACTGAGTTGAACTTGTCAGAGAACTGAGGAAAGGCCATCCAAGAGAAAGGACATGCTCAGTAACAAAATATATTTATCTACAGGAGATGGGTGGTAGCACAGCAGGTTAAGTACACATGGCGCACAAAGCAAGGACTGGCATAAGTACCCTGGTTGAGCCCCAGGATCCCCACTTGCAGGGGAGTCGCTTCATAGGCTGTGAAGCAGGTCTCCAGGTGTCTATCTTTCTCTCCCCCTCTCTGTCTTCCCCTCCTCTTTCCATTTCTCTGTGTCCTAACAACGATGACATCAATAATAACTACAACTATATAAAAAAAACAACAGCAACAAGAAGGAAAATAATTTTTTTAAAAAAGAAAAAAAATAGTGTTAAAAAAGATATTTATCTACCCTTTGAAAAAAGAAAGAGAGGCTGGACAGTGGTGTTCCCATTTGAGCTCACATATTGTCACAGTGAACTCCAGTCCCTTAGAAGAAAGTAAAGACAGGTTGGCTCTTCATCTCTACAGTTTTGTTATTCTAAAACACAAACCACAGCTTAATCTCTCTTTCTTCTCCCCTCTGTTTCTCTCTCTGTCTCTATCTATCTTCCCCTGATAATACAAATACATATTATGCAAACAATCAGAGTGTACACACAGAGAGAGAGAAGACAAATGGAAAAGGAGAGACATTTGTTTTTTTCATTGTTGTAGTTATTATTGTTATTGCTATTTTTGTCATTGTTTTTGGATAGGACAGAGACATCAAGAAAGGAGGGGGAGACATTGAGAAGGAGAGAAAGCTAGACACCTGCAGATCTGCTTCACTGCCTGTGAAGTGACTCCCAAAAGGAGAGACATTTCACAAAATTCTTGAATGATACTCCTCAAAACTTCCATGGTTATGATAAAACAAGAACAGATTGATGGAGGGAGAGAGGGTAATAATTCAATAGACTATACACCTCACCTCTAAAATTTAAGTTTAGTAAGGTTCCCATCTTTTTTGTTTGCTTTTGTTTTTACTGGTATAACTCCAGAGCCAAAGATGGGGTCAGCACTTATCAGGTATTTCATATGGATATACTAAATATTATGAATTCTGAAGAATATACTGCAGATGAACTTTTATATCTCAATTCATTTTGGTGTCAAGAACTGCTTGCAGTGCTAAGATACATAAAATATATCCTCCTGAAAGATAATAGCACATGTATTCGACTCTAAATCAGACATCAACCAGCTACTATCATAGTATTTTCAATGAATTATAAAAATGATAGATTTGAAGAATGCATTTGCCTTGCCAGAATTATGATTTGTTATTCATCTTGTAGATTCTAAAATAGAACCTTGTACTTAGTATTCAAATTAATGACTCCAATATATTTGCCTGGATTGGAAAAAAAACGTTTTGCACAACACATGTAATAGTTACATTTCTATGATAAACTTACTTGGTAAAAGCTTTCTCAGTTTCATTATTTAGACAGGTATATATCCGTAAATCAAAAACCCTAGTTGTGGGTAGAAAGAGAGAGTGAGAGAGAATGAGGGAGAGAGAGAGGGAAAGGGAGAGAAGGAGAGGGAGAGAAGGAGAGGGAGAGAAGGAGAGGGAGAGGGAGAGGGAGAGGGAGAGGGAGAGGGAGAGGGAGAGGGAGAGGGAGAGGGAGAGGGGAGGGGGGGAGAGGAAGTCTTGCAAACACTAGGATCTGAGTCAAACCTTCATTTCAACAAGGGCAGAGGTGGGAACCATGGAAGTGGAGGAATCCAAACCAATATGAATGGATGTAAGACTGTCCCATGTAAGAGCCTCTAGTCAGCAGTTTCCTCTTCTGATCCATTAAATATCATCTAACCTGGAAATTATTTGATGAGAAACAATGATATTACTGAAAAAAGTTAAAGCCCTAAACACAATCCGGTTTTAAATTCTAAAACTGTAATTTAAAGAAAGTCTGACTCAGTCTAATGCCTCAATTTCACTACCCACAAAATGGGACATTAAGGACATGAGGAATATCCTATTTCATAAAGTTACAAAGATAATAAGAAATAATCACACATCATCCCAAATGCAGACATAGAATAGATATGTAAGACTATTTTTACAGATCCATCATAGGGTGAAAAAATAATGGGGTTATGTGTTAAACTGTTCACCCTCTCCCCCAAAGGATAATATTGAAGTGCTAAACACTGGTATCTATGAAAATAGTCTCATTTGGTAATAGATTTTTGCAGTTATAATCAAGTTAAAATGAGATCATCAGGGGAGTGGGCTAATCCAGTAAGATGACATCATAAAAGAAGAACCATGTGAAGACAGCGAACTTGGTAAGGATGGAGGAAAAAACTGGAGATCTGCAACTATAAATTAGGAACCAATGGCATTCGAGGAGCTGAGAAATACAAGAAAATGTGTTGTCCAGAAATCCAGAAAGTGAAAAGTGCTGCCTCTTGGCTTCAGACTTCTGACCTTTAAAGCTGTAAGAAAATAATTTTCTGTAGCGCCACTCAGTTTATGACAACTGGTCATGGTGCATCTAGGAAATGAATGGATAAAATCATTGTGAATGTTTACACAAAATTCACTTGATTTGAAAGAACGTTCCATTTTGCATGATTTTCCAACTCATTTTACACATGCAGCAAAAAGATGGAGACAAGGACCTCACAGCTAATCTGAATCCTGTTGCTTCCCCCCGCCGAGCTGTGATTTTTTTTTTTTCTTGTCACTGGGCATGTAAGTTGACTATTCCTTCTCCTAGCAGTGAATTTACAAAAAAAGGCAAAGGAGAGAGTAGAGGGCAAAAGTTATCAGGATAGGCCCCTTCTAACTTTTTTCTGCTTTATGATAGTTTTGATTTACAGAAAATTTTAAAAGAAACTATATTACAGGTAAGTCCCATATACCCTGTATCTGGTTTCTCTCTTATTATTTTTGATACCATTAATAAAGGAATATGGTTGCATTTTTATAAACTATATAACTAAACTTCCTTTTTTTAATGATTTTTATTTTTTTTTAAATATTTATTTTATTTATTTATTCCCTTTTGTTGCCCTTGTTGTTTTATTGTTGTAGTTATTATTGTTGTTGTTGTTGTTGGATAGGACAGAGAGAAATGGAGAGAGGAGGGGAAGACAGAGAGGAGGAGAGAAAGATAGATACCTGCAGACCTGCTTCACCGCCTGTGAAACGACTCCCATGCAGGTGGGAAGCCGGGGTTCAAAGCGGGATTCTTATGCCAGTCCTTGTGCTTTGCGCCACCTGCGCTTAACCCGCTGCGCTACAGCCCGACTCCCTAAACTTCCTTTTTTTAAAACCTAATATCCTTATGTGCTTCAGTGTTCTATCTAGTATGCTACACTTTAGTTATAATCTTGCCTCATAAAATTCTTTCTTGTTTTTGATGACTGGCAATTTTCAGAACTTGCTGCTAATTATAAAATGATTTTTATATGTTGGAGGTTTCTAGTGGCAAGTTAAAATTCACCTTTTCTTTCTTCCCCTCCCCCACAGGGTCATTAGTGGGGCTCAGTGATTACATGACAAACCCAATTCCTTGGGGGTCATTTTACTTTTTTTCCCCTTCCTCTATGGAATAGAGATAGAGAGGATTTAATGGCTAAATGGGAGCTAGAGACGAAGAGAAAAAGAGACACACCTGAAGCATTGCTTTATTGCCTGTGAAGGCTCTTCCCTGCAGGTTGGAACTGGAGCTTGAATACAAGTCCCTGTGCATGGTAATGTCTGCACTCTACTTGCTGCACTGGCACCCAGTCTCAAAGTTAACCTTTTTTTTTTAAATTTTTTATTTAAGAAAGGATTAATGAACGAAAACATAAGGTAGGAGGGGTACAACTCCACACAATTTCCACCACCCAATCTCCATAACCCACCCCCTCCCATGATAGCTTTCCCATTCTCTAGCCCTCTGGGAGCATGGACCCAGGGTCATTGAGGGTTGCAGAAGGTAGAAGGTCTGGCTTCTGTAATTGCTTCCCCGCTGAACATGGGCGTTGACTGGTCGGTCCATACTCCCGGTCTGCCTCTCTCTTTCCCTAGTAAGGTGTGTCTCTGGGGAAGCTGAGCTCCAGGACATATTGGTGGGGTCTTCAATCCAGGGAAGCCTAGCTAGCATCCTGGTGGCATCTGGAACCTGGTGATTGAAAAGAGAGTTAACATACGAAGCCAAACAATTTGTTGAGCAATCACGGTTCCCAAGCTTGGAATGGTGGAGAGGAAGTGTTAGGGAGTTACTCACTGCAAACTCTAGTGTACTACTGCTTTCAGGTATATATTTTGCAGTGGTTTATCAAAACACAAACTGAATCCTTTTAATATATAGGCTGTGTATTTGATACGCGGACTCTCTCAAAAGCCTAGACCAAGTAGATTAGAAGCATCCAATAGCACAGCTATATACAAGATACTGGATACTGTACAGCAAACCATAACAAAAGGACTTTTCAAAGTTAACCCAATTAACAAATAATGAGATGATAACATTAACTATCAATTGTCTTTTTGAACCCTAAGACAGCAGGAACCTCACATCTCCACTATAGAGCCCCTACTTCCCCCAGTCCTGGAACCCTTGGATAGGGCCCACTTTCCCGTATGCATCTCCCAATCCAAACCAAATAATATTGCATCCGCCGGTCACAACCTAACCAACGCAACGATTGCCACCTCAACATGCTTCACCTCAGACTGTATCCAGAGACTTCAAGTGTGGAATGACAACCCTTCAGCTTCATTACTCGGGTGAGACCTTTCCTTTTATAGTACACTCTAATTTCATCTCAGGTAGTTTCTAACAAAGTCCCATAACTTAGATATACACCAGTTTCTGTGAGAGTTAACCATTTTTTAAGTGTACAATTTAGAGGCACAGAGTATGTTCACAACATAGTTCAACCATCACCTCTGTCTAGTCCAAGATATTTTCAGCATTCTTAGAAAAAGCCCTGAGAAGTCACCTCCAATTTCCCAGCCACTGACAGTCACTAATCAACTTCCTGTCTCTGGATTTTTCTATGTTGGGAATTCCATATAAATCAAACAACACAAAGCTATATTTAACTTCTTTCACTCAGCATAATATCTTCAATATTCAACCATTCCAAGGCCAGTATTAGTGTTTCTTTTTTTTCTCTTTGTGACTGAATAGCATTCCATTGCATAGATCTTTTTCTTTCTTTATTTATTTTTTGCCTCCAGGGTTATTGTTGGGGCTCTGTGCCTGCACCAGGAATCCACTGCTCCTGTAGGCCCTTTTTTTCTCCTTTTGTTGTCCTTGTTGTTTTATCGTTGTGGGTTTTTTTAATTTTGTTATTAATGCCATTGTTGTTGGATAGAACAGAGAGTAACAGAGAGAGGAGGGAAAGACTGAGAGGGACAGAGAAAGATAGACACCTATAGATCTGATTCACCACTTGTGAAGTAACTCTCCCCTTCCCCCCGCAGGTGAGGAGCCAGGGGCTTGAGCCGGGATCCTTAATGCTGGTCCTTGGGCTTCTTGCTACATGCACTTAACCCGTTGTACTACTGCCCCCATTGTATAGATCTTGCACATTTTGTTTGATGTTCAATAGACATTTGTGTGATTTCTACCCCTTTGTGATTACGAGTAGCACTGCTGTGAACATTTATATAAAAGTACTTGTTTAAGTACCTGTTTACAGTTATTTGCACATACAGTTAGGATTGGAATTGTTGAGTCATAGGGAAATTCTGTGTTCATCCTTTTGAGAATTTCTATTTACATAGCAGCTATACCATTTTACTGAATATTTTTTCTTTACTAACAGGCCTTATTTTAGGCAATTTCTAGGTCCACTAACAAAGTTTTGTTTTTCTTGAGAGGTCAGGAGGTAATTCACCCAGTTAAGCACACTTATTACAGTGCAGGAGGACCTGGATTCAAGCCTCCAGCGTCGACATGCATGGAGGAAGCAACACAAACAGTCAAGAGGTGAAGCAGTGCTGCGGGTATTTTCTCACTCTTATTCTCTATATCCCCTTTACCTATTTATTAATTTCTCTCTGTTTCTGTCAAATAAATAAAGTTTTACATTTCTCTCCCCATGCAGTTTTCCTATTACTTGTATTAGTGTGTTATACTTGTAGAATTGATTTTCCCCCCAGCATCCTACCCAAAAGTTTACTCAATATTTTTTCCTACTTTCTTGTGATAGTAAAAAGACTTTTAATTTCATTTTATGATGTTGGAAGCAACGGTAATAACCTAAGTTAACACAATGTGCTTGTTCCAGTAGTGTAAGAAAGAGTATTCAATCACAAATTGGGGAAATCACTGGCAAAGTTGAAATACATGAGTCCAAGTCTGACATGTAGTACTCTCAAGACAAGCCAATAGCTAGACAATCTGTGATTTTATTTGCCAAGAGTCCAGGGACTTTGGAGTAGATTTAAAAAAAAAAAAACTTTAAGTTTTTCAGTCCATTCCACTGCAATAGGCAGAGTTGTATCAGCAGGTGCTGTAGGCCAGCATTCCTTATCCTAGTCACCTCATGTGCACAGGGCATATGCTCAAGTCAAAAGGTGACATGGAATACTGACATTTAACAGTCCTAAGTCTGCTTATCTTAAGAAAAAGTCAGTCAATGCTTATCTTTCTTATAAGAATGGGAAAAGTCCCATATTTTAAAATGATCTTTCTCTACCTCACTCAAATGTTCAGAGACTGTATGAAATGGATACTGAAAAATAATTGCGATGACCTCTTGGAATTTAACTGCACTTATTACAAGATGAAAACGCTTAATGTTAGGGAGTTGAGTGGTAGAGCACTGTGGGTTAAGTGCAGGTGGCACAAAGCTCAAAGACCTGCTTAAGGATCCTGATTCAAGCCCTGGGCTCCCCACCTGCAGGAGGGTTGCTTCACAAGTGGTGAAGCAGGTCTGCAGGTGTCTATCTTTCTCTGCCCCTCTCTTTCTTTCCCTCCTCTCTCTATTTCTCTGTCCTATCTAACACAACAACATCAATAACAACAACAATAATAACTACAATAATAAAACAACAAGGGCAACAAAAAGGAATACATAAATAAATATTTTTAAAAATTAAGAAAAAAGAAAATGCTTATTGTTGATATAGTGCATTCTCATTTTTCATGGTAACTCTGGGCATTAACATTTTCTCATCTTGAATCCTGTAGTGCCAAGAGTTCATTTTTGGCATTTTCCCTGCATCTTCAATTTCAGGAATCAAAAATACCCATCCAACTCTTCCTTTTTAAAAAAATTTTAATGAGTGATTTAATAATGATCAACAATATTGTGGGCTGAGAGGGGTACAATTACATATAATTCCTACCACCAGAGTTTTATATCCCATTCCCTCCACTGGAAGCTTCCCTATTCTTTATGCCTCGGGGAGTATGAATCAAAGATCATTATGGGGTGCTGAAAGTCAAAGGTCTGGCTTCTGTAATTGCTTCTCCACAAAAAAAAAAAAAAAGCGTGGACATGGACATTGGCAGGTTGATCCAAACTCCCAACTTGTTTATATCTTTCCTCAGTGGGTTAGGGCTTTGTGACGGTGGGTTCTAAGTTATAATGGTGAGGTTGTCTGCCCAGGGAAGTCAGATGTGATGAAGTGTCTCTTGTGTTCTAATTGAAGTGGGGGATATATGACTAAAACAACTGCAAAAGAAAAAAAAACTTGTCTATGTCCTTTCACCAAAGACTATTGAGGCTTCAGGGAAAGGAGGGGGGTATTGTAATATAAGAAATCAATGAAGTATTATAAAGCCATCAAAAGAGAAAGAAAAAAGAAGGGGAAGAAAAGAAAAATAAGCAAGAAAAAAAAGCAATATCAAAGTAAATTAAAATCTCCCAACAAAAGGGAACTCAACTAATCACCACCAGCAGCCAATACAACAAAATCAAATCTTGATCAAACCAGAAAGAAGGAATAAAACATAACAAACATTCTGCAGTTTAACCTAAACCGTCTACCAAACAACCCCCCCCAAAGAAAGACAAAGCAAGAAAAATTACAAAAATCAACTACCAAATATAAATTCAAGAGCTAGTGGGAAAGAAGAAAAATAAAAAGAAAGAAAGAAAAACCACAGCAAATTAAACTCCTTCCATAAAATAATTCACAAACAAGTACAAGTGAATACAGCAATAATAGCAGCAAAAGCAAAGATTGTTCGAATCAGAGAAGAAGAAAAAGAAAAGAAAAAAGGAAAAGAAAAAAAAAAGAAGCTCCTCGCACAACAAAGAGCACAACCAATCACCAGTCAATACAACAACCTTAACAATAGCTAATTTTGATCAAATCAGAGAGAATGGACAGCAAACAACAATGAAAAAAAAAAAAAAACTAACATACAGCCTCCAGATTAAACTAAACCAAATCAACTACACAAAATCTATCTCCCTCCCCCACCAAAACAAAGCAAAAAATCCACAATTACAGGGGGTGGGGCGGTGGCACAGTGGGTTAAGCGCATGTGGTGCAAGCACAAGGACCAGCATAAGGATCCCGGTTAGAGCCCCCTGCTCCCCACCTGCAGGGGAGTCGCTTCACAGGCGGTGAAGCAGGTCTGCAGGTGTCTGTCTTTCTCTCCCCCACTCTGTCTTCCCTTCTTCTCTCCATTTCTCTCTGTCCTATCCAACAACGAATAACGTCAACAAGGGCAATAATAATAACCACAACGAGGCTACAACAACAAGGGCAACAAAAGGGGGGAAAAAATGGCCTCCAGAAGCAGTGGATTCATGGTGCAGGCACGGAGCCCAGCAATAACCCTGGAGGAAAAAAAAATCCACAATTACAAAAGGAACTATCAAATATAAACTAAATAGATAAAGAGAAGAAAGAAAAATAGACATAAACTAAATAAAACCAAGCCAGACTCCTCCCACACAGGAAATCACGAACAACTGTCAATGTAAACAGCACCAACAGAATCAGGGATTGGTCAAACCAGCAAGGGGTGGGGGGAATCTAACAAACGGGTTGCTTGCAGATCAACCAATCAGAAAGCTCCAGCCCTCTTTTAAAAAACGTGGTTTGGACATTTCTAGAGTTAGGAGTCTGTAAGTCCCCCACCTTTTTCTGATAACCTCTCCACTGAGTTCTGACAAAAGATTTCCCCTTGGAATCTTGCTTAATGAGTTTAATTCTGTTGGAGGGCCTCTTTGTCTGTAATTGGTTCTCATACTAGGAGTAAGCCAACTCTGGAGTGGGAATTCGTTTGGGGGGTTTGGGGTGCAGAGGAAAGTAAAAACTCACTGCCATTCCAGTTCTATTTTGTTCTCTTTAGCAGCCTTTTGCCAGCTTATAAGTTTATAATGTTTCACCGTGGATCCTCTTTGTCCTTTCATCGTTTTCTCCTATTGGCCTGGAGATCCTGTTCTCACTTGGAATTCCCAAGTTTAAAGTTTTTTTTGTTTTTGTTTTTTTGTGGAGTGTAGGCCAGGTGTTATCCTCAAGCTGCGACCTTAATTTCCGAAATCTGTTTATTTTTTTAACCAGAGCAGTACTATGGCTTCTGGTAGTAACTGGGACCTTCAAATCTCAGGCATGAAAGTCTATTAATTTTAACTTCTAATAATTTTTATTTTTTCTCTTTTAAAAGAAATTATATCATGGATCAATTGTGGCTTTTGATGGTGTCAGGGGTTGAAACAGAAACCTGTTAACATTTTCTGGTGCTATCCTCCCTGTTATGAGAAAGATATTTTTGTTTATTTGTTTGATTGTTTTATTATTTTTAAACAGTTTTTTAGATTTGTTTTTATTTATTGTCTTTATTTATTGGATAGAGACAGCCAGAAATCCAGAGGAAGGGAGGTGATAGAAAAAGACACCTGCCGCCCTGCTTCACCACTTGTAAAGCTTTCCCCCTGCAGTTGGGAACGTGGGCTCAAACCCGGGTCCTTGCGTATTGTAATATATGCGCTCAACCGGATGTGCCACCACCCTGCCCCTTTTGTTTGTTTTTTAATAGTTCTAGCCTCTTAAAATTTCTATTGCCTTACTCTGAAGAATGAACTCAGCCTGCTTGAAAATTTAGACTTCAAAAAAATAAAGTATTTTCAAAATGACTAGTAGGTTGCTGACTTTTCCTAGAGATTATACTAAATGAGGGATAATAAGCAAATTATAAAATTAATGTGGGAATTGTTAGGGTTGTGATGAAGGACTTTTTCAAGAAAAAGAAATCAATCTAACCAGATGCCATCTGAGTTTACTTTTCTGTTTTCACTGTCTAATAAATATGTAAAGGTTAATTTGTGGAAGAATGAAGAAAACTGTAGTGTGGTAAGTGATTATTTGAACTCAGAAGTTTATGCTTCCTGGACAACTTAAGAAGAGTTGGAAGTGGGAATGTAAATTGGTCAAACCCCTGTGGAGAGCAGTCTGGAGAACCGTCACAAGGCTAGAAGTGGATGTTCCATATGACCCAGTGATTCCTTTACTAGGGATATATACTAAGGAGTCAAGCACACTCATCCAAAAAGGTATGTGTACACCTATGGTCACAGCAGCACAATTTGTAATAGCCAAAACCTACAAACAACCCAGGTGCCCAACAACAGATGAGTGGCTGAGAAAGTAGTGTTATATATACACAATGGAATACTACTCAGCTATTAAGAATAATGAATCCACCTTCCTTGACCTATATTGAATGAAGTTAGAAGGAATTATATTAAGTGAAGTAAGTCAGAGAAAGAAAGAGGAGTATGGGATGATTTTACTCATAAACAGAAGTTGAGAAGAAAGAATAGAAAGGGAAATGCAAAGCAGAATTGGACTGAGTTTGGAGTGTTGCACCAAAGTAAAAACTCTGGGGAGGGTAGATTTTCAGCTCTACTGTGTGTGGGGGTGGTGGTGGTGGTGATGGTGGTTATGGGCACACACAATTTTGGTGGTGGTAAAGGTGTTAATATATACTCCTATTAACATATAGTCTTATAAATCACTATTTAATCAGTATGAGAGGGGAAATGGACTGTCTTGAACATTTTAATACATAGACTTCAGTTATTGGTACATATTCATTAATCTAAGCACTTAAGGTTTCAAATTAGTAAACTATTTAAATTTTAACACTGGATTTAAATTGTTAATGCAATTCTAATAATAATTTCTTGATATATTAAATCACCTTATACCAGGGAGACCAGAAGCAGCCAGTCTTGTCAGTATATAAGATATAGTTATTTATAAATAGCATTAAATGACATAAACATGGTAAGGTCTAGGATAGTACAGTAAATCTTAACCATGGTATTTTCAAAGTAAACCAAGTTCACAAATAGCTTGGTTATTAATAATTATCTTATTGCTTCTCTTTCTCCATACCATTTGATACTGCATCTGCTGATCTCAACCAAGTCAATGCAACCAGTGTTGCCTTGACATGTTTCACATAGGAGTGTGTCTAGAGATGCCAGACCTGGGATGTCAACTCTTTAGCTCCATTACTCTGGTGAGACCTTGTCTAGCTCAAGAACCCCTTAATTCTATATCAGATGGTGCATTTCCCAACAAAGTTATAGAACCTAGATATACACCAGGGCCCATGAATTTGGGCACATGTGCACATGTATCCATAAGTTAGGGGGAAATATATATCTTAAAGTCAAAGTGTACAATAGTTTTTGGTTACTCAATAAATATAGTAAGCAAGTAGATCTGAATAAGACACTTAAATAAAACAAAGTACTTAATAAAATATTTTTTTACTCAGACCTAGATATCCTCCTCTCTTACTTTCTATTTCACTATCCCTAATCACTCTAAGTGCAACCATGTCAGATAAAGGACTACAATAGCTGGATAATGGCAAGAGACTGTAACACTTTATTGATGGCCCTTTTGGTCGCTACCAGGCCACCCCATCATCTGTGATCCTAGTCAGGGAATTTTGAATTCCTACACAGATATAATGGGCCTAGACCTCTAACATATCCCTCTCTCCTCCATCCCTGGTCATCTACATCAGGAACAGCATCATAAACCCTCTTGTGGGCCTCTACAGGCCCTTACCATTAATGTAGAACAGCAGTGGTAGGAACCTCCCCACTCTTCAAAGGGAGGCTGGCTCAACATACACTGTGACTCCAGGAAGATGGGACCTGAAATGAGTGTAGCCTAGAACATTCCTAGCAATGAACATGGAATGCAAGTTCAGACCAACTGTGATGCAGAGTTTGCACAGGCTTATGTCCTAATCATGGATAGACATGGGTCCTAGGTCAGATCAGTGGGGTTTACAGCTAGCAGTATTTATTTATATACTTTTCCCATATTTGGGAGATACTCTCTTCCCTGATCCAGATTTTTAGTCCTATTTCTAATTCTGACACAATCTCCCCATAAAATGCCTTGAGATCACCTACATGTTAGCTGTCAGGCTCAGGCAAAAATTAGTAAAGTCATGGGCCACTTTGAACATACTTAATATAGACTTCCTAGCTTTTTCCAAACTGGAGATCCCAAATCTCATCTGCTATATTCTTACCTTTAGGTTCCTGATTATTAAACAATTTGTTTTGATTTATATCTTAATGCTTTTTAGCCACCAAGTTGAAGATGCTACCATGATTCCAACTTGACTTCCCTGGGCAGATGACCTCACCAGTATATCTGGAACCCCACCTCTCCAGAGTCCTGCCCCATTAAGGAAATATAGAAACATGCTGGGGGTATCAATTGACCTGCCAATGCCCATGTTCATAGGATAAGCAATTATAGAAGCCAGACCATACACCTTCTGCACCTGATAATGATCCTGGGTCTGTACTCCCACAGAGATAAAGAATAGGGAAACTTTCAATGGAGGGGATAGGATATGGAATTCTAACAGTGGAAATTGTAGGGCATTGTATGCCTCTTATACGGCAATCTTGTCAATCATTATTAAATCAATAAAAATAAATTAATTAAATAAAAACAAAAAGTAGACTTTCTCATTTCTATCATTTCTTCCTAAATTTTTTTTTCCTTTATTTCACAATGTCTTTCCTGTACAATTTTACACACATCTGGGTAAGCTAAGATATATCATTTCTTCCTTTTTTTTAAAGTTATACCTGCCAATTTTCTCTTTTTTTCTTCTATTGAAGCACACGTGTCCTCCTTTCAACACAAACCTTTGCAGAAGTAAGTAATTGCTCATGTGTGCCCACATAATGTACATGGATTACTTAACTATACCTTCTTTAGTTTGGTAGTGATATTTTCTATTCTGCTTTTCCATGGTTCTTTAAAATCTGTTAAACAACCTTTTAGTTACCTTGAGATCCACTGCTATGGGTGTTTAACTGACTGCAGAAGAGAGAAAATTAAAATAATCAATGAATGTAGTTTGCTGCTGGTCAATGTCATCAGCATTTAATTTACTCCTTCCCTCAAGCAATTGGAGTCAGCTTCACTCTTCTCACTACTAGTTTCCCATAATGAAATTATCTTCATATCCCTTACTACTGGCATTTTTCAAATAGTCCCTACTTTTTTTTTCTTATTATCACCAGAGTTATCACCAAGGTTTGGTACCTGCATGACAAATCCACTACTCCAAGTGGCCATTGCTTTAATTCCCACCCCTTTTATTGGGTAGAACAGAAAGAACTTGAGAGGGGAGGAGTAGGTAAAGAGGGAGAAAGAGAAGAGAGTCCTACAGACCTGCTTCATCACTTGTGAAGCTTCCCCCATACAGGTGGGAAATAGGAGGTCCTTATACCTGGTAGTATGTGAGCTCAACCAGTATGTCATTGCCCAGTCCCACAGATCTGGTTTTAACTGCCCTCCAATTCCCTTTTTAACTAGAAAAACACATGGCCAGTAACATAAGAGTGGCCATATATTCTGAATGATCTTTCTAACTCACTACCATTTAAACCTCCACAACTAAACAAAGAAAATTAATTACATTTTTCTTGGAAAATAATTCCTTTGTATTGCCTCTCAGAGTTTAGTTAACATTGCATCTCTTCTGATTTTTTAAAAATTATTTAAATGTGGCTCTGTAACTAGACCACCATTCTTACCTGATGTGTTTGTCTGTCTTCAGCATACTTCTTGTATGTATTTATGTGAACAACTTGATTTTATTCATTCCAGGAAAGAAGGTGGGAGATATCCTGATTATTTTTAGGCTTTACGCAATCATTTATGAAGTATGTGCATTATACTGGCTTAGATTTAAATAACTTACAGCTATCTCGTTCTCTGTAAATATTAGTTACTACTTTTCAATATTCCCGATGGTTGTTTCCAGATTTTCTTCTAATGGAACTCATCTACTGTTGCACATACCTAAAGACTATAGAGAAATGACTAGAGGTAGTATTATTTCTAGAATTTTCTATTAGCAAAACAACATATTTGTCTCCACCTCAGTTGAACCCAGTTACTTAATCTTAACACATCGCCATTCTGTCTAGTTCTGGAACATGTTTTATAGACTTAATGAACAAAGCACACAAAACCAGGAATTTACAGTGCTTGAGAAGAGTTCTTTTTCCCTTCCAGCTATGATAGATTGTAATTTCTAAATAATATCCATAATGTTATTTCCTGTCACAAAGCTCTTCTGGAAACTGCACCTTCCCAGTGAAACTCAAGAGTTCATGCCCCCACGCCATACACCTGGACAAAACTTTTTGTCTGCCTCAACTAATATATGAGTACAGCCTAAATAAATCCATGTGACTTCAGAAACAAGATTGTAATAGGAAATGTAGCTTTCCCTTAGTGTGGGATATTTGCCCTTGGAATTAGCTATAACCACCATACTATAAGTCCATGCCACATGAGGAGGTCTAACAGAAAGAGAAGCTAAAATTCCCAGTACCCAGCTTCACTGACTTCCCAGCTGATTATAGCATCAATATGCCAACCAAGGAAGCAACCATCATGCATGCAAGTTTTCCAATTTTCTGCCAAACCTTCTTCAGATTGTAGGTTTGTCCAAAAAAAAAAAAAAAGTTGTCTTTTGTTGACTGAGCTAAGTGGTTTGTTATCTAGCAGTTGATAACCAAGAGATTATTACAAATGTGCTAAGAAATACATTTTGTATGGTTTCTAGCTATTATTTGTTCTTATATTTAACTGTTACTGCTGTTAAATTTTGTGCTTTATATCTCTGTGTAGACAATCATACATAGGTTAGAATAATGTGTAGCCAAACTGGGCTGGAAGGATTTAATGTTTTTCACACATACCTGAAATCCCCTATGATAAAAAGTATACTTTGCCATAAATGAGGACCCAGATATGGAAACATAAGCATTGGCTATACTCCTATTTGCATAACAACAATATATGTTGCGTGATCTAGGAGATATTGCAGAGGCTAAAGTTTTTGACTTACATATATAAGATGCCATGTTCTATCTCTTGGCATTGCATGAACCTGAGCAATGTTCAGGTTCTCTCTCTCTTCTTTCTATCTCACTAATAAACATTTTTTAAATGGGACTGGCAAAATAGATCATTTGTATAGTGTGCTGTTTTGCCATGTGTATAACCCAATTTTGAGCCTGGCTGGAAGGATCTCTTTCACTCATTTTTTCTCTCTACTCTGTCTCTAAGTTAAAAATTTACAATTTTACCTATTCAGCAATGATGCAAACTCATTTTTTTGTTGAGTCAGATAACAGGTTTTAAATATTAAAAGAACATTTTATCAGCTTCTAAACTATTTACAATAGCTATCTATATAATACATTTTAAATTTTAATATGCATTTTAGTAGTTTATCACTTTCAGTCTAGACAACTAACAAAACAATGAATTAAGTCCTGATTTTAAACATTTACAATTTTCTTGACATAAATATGCCCTCTGTGAACTATTTTAAGTGAGCAATGTGGCATCATTAAATATGATATTGGAAATCCATTCACACTAATACACCTTTACACAGTATTACCAAACTATAAAACACAGATCTATTAGATAAATAACCCTGAAACATAGAAAATAATATATATATATATATATATATATATATATATATATATAACACAAATTGTAGCAAAATTATTAAGAAGCGACAAGGTTTGAAAATTTATTATCTCTGTTACTAATATAAATACTTAATTGAAAAATTATATGGCTCATTTTTAATAATGACTTTTTAACAACTAGAATACAAAATTACTATAAATTTTATTATTCACTTTCATCAGCAAATAGATGTGACCTCCTCCATGTAACTTGTTGAGGACTTAGATTGAGAACAAGCCATGGTTCTCCAGCCCAGCTGTACATCAGAATCATCTGGTGGATTTTAAACAATCCAATATATAGGGCCCACCCAAGATCAATTCAATCAAAATCTCTGGAAATAGGGATCGTCATCAGTATCTGTTTGTTTCTCAAATGATTCCAGTGGATTTAGAATGACTGGAATAGTGGAAACAATGATGGCTCTGTTCTTTAGAAACAAAAGAGCAATCTGGGGAGTCGGACTGTAGCGCAGTGGGTTAAGCGCAGGTGGTGCAAAGCACAAGGACCGGCATAAGGATCCCGGTTCGAACCCCGGCTCCCCACCTGCAGGGGAGTCGCTTCACAGGCGGTGAAGCAGGTCTGCAGGTGTCTGTCTTTCTCTCCTCTTCTCTGTCTTCCCCTCCTCTCTCCATTTCTCTCTGTCCTATCCAACAATGACAACAACAATAATAACTACAACAATAAAACAACAAGGGCAACAAAAAGGAATAAATAAATAAAATAAAATATTTTTAAAAAGTGCAATCTGGAAGACCATCAAGCTCAGAGAAGGTTGAACAGTTGTCCATAAGTTATAGATAGGGCCTCCATGAAGAGATCCACACCAGCACCCTTTACCCACAGCAGGGACACATGTGTAGAGAAACTTCTTGTGTCTCCCTTGAACATAGTACTGGTTTTGGTTTTGTAGTCACAGAAGCCTGAGTTCAAATCTTGCTGCTGCTGCATATTATCTGTGGTGTGATGCAAGTCAATAAACTGTTTTAGAACTTCATTAATTCCTGCTGATGTAGTGGTTTACCTGTGAAATGTATAACACTGCTTATTTCATATTTGTTCCAAATTTATAGATAGTTCATAAACAGTGACAGGTGATTTACTCACAGTCAATCCTTCTGTTCACACAATATTCTGCTAGGCAGTCTTCTTTGTTGATGTGGATAACTGATTCTGATTTAAGTAAAATGTGTGAAAGTACTGGGGCCTTTTGTTAAATGATAAAATAATAAAAGTGAGACAGCTGATGTAATGTAGTACAGCTACTTCTGAAAAATCTGCACAATGGAATATTATTTAGCACTAAAAGCAAACAAAGCATGGCACATGGTATAACATGGGTGAACCTTAAAAGCAACATACCAAGTGAAAGAAGCTATATACAAAAGACCACACATTACATAAATCCAACTGTATAAAGTGTCGAGATAGGTAAATCTATTGAGACAGAAAGTAGTCACCCAGGACAGAAAGTAAATGCAGAGACAGTTTGTATATGCTTATCAGAGATCCTGGTTGCTCTTTAAATTGTACCTTAACAAAGCTTTGAATAATTAAAAAGAAAAGTCAGAAATCACAGTTTACATAAAAGAAAAAAAAATTGACTACCTAATCAAATAAGGCAAGAACTCTTCATCTTTACTCCAAGAAGAAGCATTTAATACATAACTTATTTTTAGAAACCAGAATAACAGCAGACTGTGATAGGTAGGTATCCTTCCTACAATATGCACTTTATGTTTTGTCCCAAGTAATACTCATGTCTTACCTACAAATCTCTGATGCAATTGTCTCCCACAAATTTATAAATGAGAACACTGAGGCTCTTACAAATAACAGAAACTGAAGCTCAAGGTTACCGAGCAACCAGGTGACAACTGAGACTAACCTAGCAAGAGTTATGCCATCATTTCATTCTCTCCCTTAAGGAAAACTTCTGGGTTCCTATTCTGGACATATTTGTAGCCTCATCTGATCTAAAATGAGGATTTGTACGTCAAATCAGAACAAAACGGTAAACAGGAAAGAAATACAAGCATGCTCATTTAATTGACAGAATTTAATCTGTATTATCAAGCAACATATAAAACAGCTCTTACTGATTTAAGAGAACCAAAAAGCTTCCAGTATGTTGATTTTTGTGAGTTATAAAAACAAAATCCATTTACCTATCTTTGACATTCTAATAAAAAGATAAGATTATGATTCTTGAGAATTATATGGATGATAAACACAGAAAAGCCAAATGACAGGCAAAGTACAATAAATAAAATACCACATTGCAGAAACTCATGAAAATCAGCATGTCTAACAAGAAATAAATAAATTATGGTATAGCCATAAAATCAATATAATTCAGCATTAAAAATAAGGTCTGCAAAGAATACTTATTGTTTAGAATAGGAAAATGTTATATATGTAATTTAGTGAGAAAAGCAGAATATAAAATTCCATAAAGCATATAACAGAAAATTTGTTTTTAAAATAATTGTAGTACATAGATCCATATAAAAATAAATACATATCTATTATGTATATAACTACATACCATATGCACATGTATGTGACTAGAAGAAAAGTGTGTCATAAATAACATTAATGCTATTTATCATATTAAAAGACTATTATTTCCTTACTTTTCCACATTTTGCAAATAAGTACTATTTACTTTTAAAATTAGAAAAATAGTTATATGTAAAAATTTGTCTGAGGAACTCCTAGATACAAAAACAGGCTTTATTTTTATCCAAAAGTTTATTCTGTAAATAGACTCTTAACTTAGCTCTGACATTAATCATTGTATGCATGATATTTTATATGAATACTGTCTAAACATTAAAATGAATTATTTCTTTTGTTTCACTTGAAATCAATTTGAAATGTTCTCCCAGGATGCTTTCACTCCTTTCCCCAGGACCCATCTTGCCATCCCTGGATAACTTTCTTCATATGAGATGGGGACATGTTTGGTGTCCACTCCTTGACAGCTTTGAAAATTATTTCACTTCTATCATGATGGATACTCTCTGCCTAAAATGATGGATGGGCAGCATCTGAAAAGGGATGACATGAAATTTGAAAAATGATACAAGTGCTAGTGGACAGACTTTTTTAAAAAAGAAAAGTTGACATAAGTTTGAAATATGGCATGGAGAACTGTTCTATAATTTTCTCTCAAAAGAAATCAGTAGCTGTCCTTTATCGATATGATGTTTGGAGAAGAAAACCTATATTCAAATTAAAATAAATAGTTTCTCTCTCCTTAAAATGTACACAGGTGAGCCCCAGGAGTGAACTTGTTCATTCATTCACTGAACAAATTTATTGAACGCCTATTATTTGGAGGCTATTGGTTAGAGGCAAGGGTATCAAGATAAATTAGACAGGGGTCCTGCCTCCAGGGATTCCAGGGTCCAGAAAGAGACAGACAAGTAAACACATCATTATAATTTAATGTGATACAGATGAGCATAGAAGTCTGTAGACAGGAGTAGGGGATGCTATAGAAACTGGAACCCCTACTAGGTGCCAGAGTAATTTTCCCTGAGAAGCTTGCATCCAAACAAAGATATTTTTCATGTTGAAATATTTTCCCTACTATCTTAGTTCTTGATTATATGTCCATGAAACATTCACAAGTCAATTAAGAGGCAAACCTATCCTGCGAATCATTTTACTATTTCCACAATTCTGATTACCTTTCAGATGTGGGTTGGTGCATGCTCAGAGAATTGTAAATCCTTCAAGATATTTTCATTCAGAATTTTACTCAACCTCCATGAAGGAAGAATTTGCCTCAAACTTGAGCTATCTTCTCACCTCTTTTTTTCTCTTCACTGCCACAGAATTATATAATACAAAGTGACACCATCATCAAGATGTTTATCTTCTGGTTGTGAGACACAGGTCTTTGTTCATGTTACTTCAGATGTTAGGATTTGTGGTAAGAATATAAAAGAAAATAAGTAAATAGGAGTTCCCTAATACCCATGCTCCGAGAACATGCAATGACATTCATGTTATAGGGAGATGGAGTGGAGGACATATAGTGATGCACCTGGTTGCGTGCACACATTTCCACATACAAGGAGTTGAGTTCAAGCTTTCTGCTTATAGGGGATAACCTCAAGAGAGGTGAAGCAAGTCTGCCAGTATCTCTCTTTCCCTCTCCCTATCACAACTTCACCTCTCAATTTCCATCTAATACAAATAGAAAGGGAATAAAAAGGGGGAAAAATACCTGCTTGCAGTGCTGGATTCCTAGTGCTGGCACCAAGCCCCAACAATAACTCTGGTGGCAATTAAATAATAATAATAATTAATAATAAATAAGCCATTGAGATTCATGTCAGTTCTTAGTCTCTATAAACAATTCTGTACTTTTTGCCCTTCTAGTTACTAATTCTAGGCCTCACTGGCCTCGTAGAATCTGCTCACTCCTATCTGTTCACTAGCCTAATTCATGTGGAAAGTAGTCCTAGTCTTTGTAGCTGAAAGAATTGGACTAGTAGAACATGATGACACAATACATTAAAGTAATGTATAATGATGACTAAAAATTTTTTAATGGAAAAAGTGTTTTAGTTCTAATATTCTAATTAGGCAGAAGTAGAAATCTTCTTAAGAAGATAACTACTCTTATTGAAAAAGATGCATTAGGATAGGCAGAGTCAAGATGTCTTCATGAAGACAACAACTACACTGACTCTTTTCAAGAACTTTCTTCAGATCCTGGCATCACTCAATGAAAGTGGGATGTCCAGGCCATTAGTAGAAAAACTACAAAGAGGGGAAGAGAAACCACAGTGGAAAACTATAATCCAGTTATGAACTGGCAAAAGGGTGCTGAGAAAGACAAAGGCAAGCTGAACACTGTTGCAATTGCCTATTTCTCTCTTCAATTAGAATACAAAAAAACCCTATCTCTCATCTTCCAAACACAGTGATGTCACAGATCCACCACAAGGTGACTGGCTTTAGAGGTCCAGGAATCAACCAACCAGAGTCCACCTCACACCATACCTTAACATCAACACCCAGGACATAAATTATAAAATACAGCAAATATAATGGTCAAACTAAGAACCACTGGAGCAATGAAACAAAACAGAAATCCAGAAAAAAATTTCCAACAAGACAGAAGCAAAGAAGAATGGGGAAAACATCCAAACATTAATTGATGCAATAATCATAGGAGTGAGGAAAGATTTTTCAGGGAATTATTATGACAAATGGGGAAAAAAATGAGACTTTCAATGAAAAAACTCACTATCTCAAGGTAATTAGAGTGCTAAAATAGTTGAGTTAAGAGTCCAAGTAGCTGAACAAACTAATACTATAACCCACCATGGTAATAGCTTAACTAAGGAATGAAATTGAGGGAAGAGTTCTAGAGTAGAATAATGGAAGCAGAAAACAGAACTATCAAGATCAAACTTTGGGCTAGAATATGCAAAAGAGTGAAACAACCACTACATTTCACTACACACAAAAACAAACTCCAAAAAAGATACAAAAGGCCAACAGAAATATGGGAAAAAAATTCTCTAGGTCATTAATTGTCAGAGAAATGCAAATAAAGACAACAATGAGATACCACTTCACTTCTGTGAGAATTTCATATATCAGAAATGACAGCAACAACAAATGCTAGAGAGATTCTAGAGACAAAGAACTCCTGCACTGCACAACTCCAAACCCTGTGGGGAGCAGTCTAGAGAGATCTCATTGTGGGGAAAGGCCCACTCTCTGGGAAATCCAGTCCATTATCTCCATGAGAGTCTGAGAGGGTCGACCCCAATCCCCCAGGAGGGGCAGTAGGCAGGTTCACACTTGACCTCATGACCCTAAGATGGATGGAGTTTTCCAGACGGGGAACCTTCTTGCACATACTTCCTTGTTCCTTTTGAACAAAGGCCATAAGTTACCATATATGGCCAACTGAAACCCACCACAAATATCCTGGTTTTGCTTAACTGCCCCTTTCCCCTTCCCTAGGGTACTCGTGATTCACCTTTAGAAAGATAGATGCCTGCCTATGCATGGTGAGCTCATGACCAGACCTTATATGGTAACTTCCTAAGAGTGAAAAAACACCTGATAGGTCAAGACTTAACCCTGTATTGTGTGTGGCTTAATGATTAACTTAACCTCTTTTCTAACCCTTGAGTATATCTACCTGCTTGTATCCCCGAATAAACGAGTTGTTTCTTTGAAGCTTCTCATGGAGGGCGTGATTTCCCTCCATGCTCTCGCCGTCATCAGCAGAGTCCCCAGGACCCCTGGGGCAGCCCCTCTCCCCCCCTCCTCTGTGGTTGATGAGCAGAGGAGAACTGGCCTCCACATCTCATAAGGCTAGAAGTGGGTCTACTCTATGACCTTGCAATTCCTCTCCTGGTTATATATTCTAAGAAACCAAACACACCCATCCAGAAAGGTGTGTGGATACCTAGAACAGTTTGTAATATCCAAAACCCGAAAGCAACCTAGGTGATCAAGAGTTGAATTACTGAGAAAGTTGTGTTCTATATACACAATGGAATACTATTCAGCTATTAAGAATGATGAATTGACGTTCACCTCATCTGGATGGAGCTTGAAGGAATAATGTTAAGTGAGATAAACCAGAAAGAAAGGATGAATATGGGGTTATCTTGCTCACAGACAGAAGGTTAAGAAATAAGAGCAGAAGGAGAAACACAAAGCAGAACTTGGATTCATTTGATGTATTCCACCAAATTAAAGAACCCTTATGGGGGAGGGCATTAAAGAAGACCTAAACAGGGGGTGTTTTGCAGAAAACTGAGAAATATTAGACATGCGTGAACAACTGTACTTACTGTTGACTGTACATCATTAATCCTCCCAATAAAAATAAATAAACAAAAGGTAAAAAATGCTTTTTACTTAAGAATGTGAGTACACACAGCAGATCAAACATAGGATATTTAATAGATCTAAACTTTTTAACTTTAAATTGTTTATTAGTCATTTAATATTAATTTTCAAAATTTTAAGATAATAACAGCATTATTCCATAGGGCTCCTACCATCAGAGTTCTGTATCCCCACCCCTTCTATTGGGAACTGCAGTAGTTCTCCCAAGGTCACTGATAACAGACTGATTCTATAGTTCCTTATCTATATCTATGTATATACATTCCTCATTTTTCCTATGGTCCTGCCATCAGTTCCTTTATAAGTCACCCTTACACCAATTACTACTTCCAGATATCTCTTCTCTCTCTCTCTCTCTCTTTCTCTCTCTCTCTCTCTCTCTCTCTCTCTTGTGCCTTGCTTCTTCTGGTGTTTTCCAGATTTGATTTTCCTTCCATTAGTAGCAAGGAAAACAAGATTGCTGGTGACAAATACATTGTGCCATGGTGGACTGAGTGTACAGAGAACTCTTTTTTTTCCCCCTTTCACTTATGCCTCTGGGAGTATGAACCAAAATTCTTTTGGGATGCACACAGTGGGAGTTATGGCTTCTGTCAGTGCTTCTCCACTGGATATAGGTGTTGGCAGGTCAGTCCATACTCCCAGCCTGCTTCTATCTTTTCCTACTTGTGTAGGACTCTGGAGAGGTGAGCTTCCAGGAAGCATCGGTGAGGTCTTCTGCACAGGGAAGTCAGAGTGGGATCTTCTGTATAATCTGTAACTTCGTGACTGAAAAGCAGTAAGATGGAAAGCAGAACACAATGTTTAATAAGCAGGAACCATAAAGTAGGAATAGAGCAGATGAAAATAGGGACTTTATGGAAAAAGGAAACTAGGAAGTCTACTTTAGGTATATTCTTAGGAGCTATGTCTTAGCAATCTTTGATTGAGCTTGACTCTAAACTTTATGTTTTGAAAAGAACAAAAATAGGTGGAGCAGGTTATAGTGCACCAGGTAATCACACATAGTGTGAAGCACAGGGACTGGCACAAGGATCCTGGTAGGAGCCCCTGCCTTTCCAACTGCAGGGGATCACTTCTCAAGTGGTGAAGCGGGTCTGTAGGTGTCTATCTTTCTTTCCCCTCTCTGTCCCCCTCTCAATTTATCTGTGATATCCAATGACAACAACAATGGAAAAAATATGGTCTCCAGGAGCAATAGATTTGTAGTGCAGGCTCTAAGCCCCAGCAATAACCCTAGAGGCAAAAAAAAAAAAAAGGGGAAGAAGGAGAAGAAGGAGGAGGAGGAGGAGGAGGAAGAGGAGAGGAAAAGAAGGAGAAGAGGAGAAGGAGAAGAGTAGAAGAAGGATGGAGGAGGAGGAGGAGGAGGAGGAGGAGGAGAGAAGAGAGAAGAAGAGAAGAAGAAGAAGACGAGAAGTCAAGAAGATGGAGGAGAGAGGAGGAGGAGGTGGAGGAGGAGGAGGAGGAGGAGGAGGAGGAAGAAAGAAAAATAGAATGATGATTGCCAGGTAGAGAAAAAAATAAACTGGGGAGATATCTTGGAGTTGAGTGCAGGATTTATATGCGTAAGGCCTCAGACCCTAGGTTCTATTCCCAATACCAAATAAGGCTGAGTTGTATGACACTTTGATATCTTTCCCCCACCCTCATATCTTTCCTTCTCTCTCATATTCACACTCATAAAAATAAAATAAAGAAAAATTAAAGAAATAATAAAGAGGACCAAACATTTGTGCAAATGGTTAACTGCACATGTTACCATATACAAAGACCAGGGTTCAAGCCCCAGTCCACACCTAAAAATGGGAAGCAATGCTGCAGGTGTCTCTCTTTTTCTCCCTTTTTCTATTCCCAACCCCATCCTATCAATGTCTGTCTTATGAAATAAAAATAAAGGGGAAAATGACCTCCAGGAATTGTGGATTCCTCATGCTGGCATCAATCCAGGGACAACCCTGATGGAAAGGAAGAGGAGGGGAAGGAAAATGGAAGGGGAGAAGGGGAAGGATAGGAAAAGGGGGAGAGAGAAAATGAAAAAGAATTAAGAGATTGGAAGGCAGAACAAAAGTCAAGTTTGGCTGAGAACAAAGACATCTTGTTTCTAACATTGTTTGGCATTGATTTAAGCCTTATCTCACCCCCAAGCTTCAAAAAAAAGTTTGTTAAATGCAAAAATATCCTGTATGATTAATGATTTATGGAAATTTAGGAAAGGTATTGACTGTTATGCCTTGGTCAATATACAATATACTACAGGATACAGAAAGACTACTTCTTTTAGAAAATTAACAGTTCAACAGAAACTGAACTTGGAATCATCTTCTCAGAAAGGTAGAGAAATAAAGAGGGCAGTATTAAGATTGATGATTGGCATGGGATGAGTATTTAGTCAGTCTTAAGTAAATTCTAAGGGGCAAGCTGTTCCCAGCTAATCTGTGTGATAAGTGGAGGTGGAAATAAACACCAAGTAATTTACTGTAATTATCTCTAAGTGGAGGAAGCATGGATAGTTTTTACTTCCTTCCTTTTGTTTAACTCTACATAATTTTTAAGTTACAATGCTTTTATAATAAGACTTTATGACAAAGAATGTAAAGGCCTTAAGAAATTCACTTCACTCTATTTCTCTTTCCCTCTCCCCTTTCTTCTCTCTCTCTCTCTCCCTCTCTCTCTCTCTCTCCATATATATATATATATCAATAAGAAAAGTGACCTGGGAGCAGTGAAATCACTCACGTGTAAGGCTTCAGCTTGTCAAAAAATGAAAAAATAGAACTTTATATTATCCTAATGCTCAAAATTCTGTCTACATCATTTGGAGTAGTCATCATTTTTTTCAGGTTGTACCTAGGAACTATATTTTTAAATATTTAACTATCACTAGGAGTCACATTAGAGTATCCTTAAAACCTAACTCCAAGATTTCTACTCAGGTTTATGTTCCATGATTCTTCTGAATTCCTTTCATATCCTTCCTCTCATGTCTCTTGGCCTTACTGTGGCCACTGCTTCCCTAAACTGCTCAGATTCCCTCACCACCCCCTGTCTCTAGCTGATGAGCTGAGTTATATACCAACTCTCAAATCAAGCATCGCCTGTTGTGATGGTTAACATTTTTTGTCAGCTTCACAGAAATAAAAAGTACCCAGGTAGCTGGTAAAATATTCTAGATTTCCTGTGATTGTATTTCCATAAGAGATTATCATTAGGGTCCTCAACTGGGTAACGAAGATTGCTGCCATTACCCATGATGTTAAAGACTAGAATAAAACAAAGCAGAAAGAGCACATTTGTTCTCTGCTTGAGCTCTAATGTTCATCCTCTCCTGCCCTTAAATATTGGCACTGCTTTTTCTTTAACCTTTGGCCAATATTTAACTCAGACCAATACTTAACTCCATTGACTCTTCTGAATTTAAAGCCTTTATCTGTGGAAAGAAAGTACATTGCCAACTTTCTTGGGCTTCCTACTTTCAGATAGAAGATTGTGGGAATTCTCAAACTCCACAGTCATATGAACAAATTTCTTTCCATCTGTGTATGTCTTTCTTCAGTTCTGTGTTTTTGAAACCCCAATTAATACATCTCTTTCAGTGTTATCTAAATCCCTCTCTGCATAAATTTGTCCAGTAACTCAACCATCTAGCTCACATGAACATCACTGATTTTCTCTAGACACTGAGTATCTGGTACTGAAAGACTACATCAATACCTTCTGGGAACCCTTAGCATTAGTTAAAAACTAATTAATTCCTCAGGAGGGGTAATTTTTACCTCCATGGACATTTAGCAATATCATTATATTTTTTTCTGTTTCATAATACAGGAGTGCTACTGGAATCTGATGTGTAGAGGTCAGGGTTTCCATTAAACACTCCACAATACACATATAGCCTGATTAAATAGCAACAAACATCCTCCCTAAAAATGCTGCCAGTGGTAAGGCTAAGAAGCTTTCCTCTATGACAGGGTTGGGAAATGCCCAGCCTATGGACAGTATATTGTTTGTGAAATCATTTGATCTGAATTTGCTAAAGCAACTTCAAGTGGAACTTAAAATTCAATAAATTCAGAAACTTTTTCTCATAGCTACATTAAGTGATAATTTTTATCTTTTTTAAAATTTTTTTATTTGTAAAAAGGAAACATTGACAAAATCATGGGATAAGAGTGGTACAACTTCACACAATTTCCACCACCAAAACTCTGTATCCCATCCCCTCCCCTGATAGTCTTCCTGTTCTTTAACCCTCTGGGAGTATGGACCCAAGGTGGGATGCAGAAAGTAGAAGGTCTAGCTTCTATAATTGCTTCCCCACTGAACATGGGCATTGACAGGTCGATCCATACTCTCAGCCTGCCTCTCTCTTTCCCTAATAGGGTGGGGCTCTGGGGAAGCAGAGCTCCAGGACACATTGGTGGGATCATTTGGTATGATCTATGGATAACACTATAAGAATCCAAGTGGCCCTTGACAGAAAAAAAAAATTCCCCAGCCCTGTACTTCTATAATGGGCATGATATTTAAGTATCAGCTTGTTGCACTGGGCTTTGAGCTACTGGGGAGTTTAGGACATACCTAATTTATCCTTGTATGCTGTCCCTCATCAGAGAACAGGTCTACATGCAGATTTTTGCAGGACAGTCATTTAAATACTAGTAAAACAAACCACCTTCTGCTCTCTGCTGAGGATACCACATGAAGGTGAATAGGAAGAAGATGTTTAGTTGTGAGAAACTGCTAGATTCTAGATATCTGTTCATTTGACTTCTGGTTGAGCTCACACTAAAATAATTGTATAATTGTTTATTTCTTTGATTGTCTCATGTTGATATAAAGCATGAGAATCAGATGAGCCTCTTATTAAACCTGGAGTAGTATCATACATCTTTTAGTGGTCTTCTCCACCACATCAAAAATTCTAGAAAATCAATCAAATAGTTCTTTTTTATTATCTTTATTTATGAGATAGAGACAGCCAGAAATTGAAAGGGAAAGGAGTGATAGAGAGGCAGAGAGACAGAGAAACACTTGCAGCTCATAAAGCTTTCCCCCTGCAGATGGGAAGCGGGGGCTTGAACCTAGGTTCTTGAGCATTTTAACATGTGCACTCAATCAAGTGCACCACCACCTGGCCCCAAAATTGAATATTTCAAACTATACCCTCTAAAGTTAGCAACAATCCATCTAATCACTGCTATATAATACTCTAACCAATAGATAAGCCTACCCAGTTCCATTTCAAATAGCACATTCTATAACAAAGTTAAAGACCCTATATATAGGACAGGGCTAAGGGACAAGGTGCCTTGTATGTCCACATGTATCCTTAAGTTAGGGGAAAATATATACCTCAAAGTAAAAGTGCACAATAGTCTGCAGTGAGTAGACTTAGTCTCAATAAGTTCAGCAAGCAAGTAGAAAGACCTAAAGAAGACACCATAAGTCAGGCGGTAGCACAGCGGGTTAAGTGCACGTGACACAAAGGGCAAGGACTGGCATAAGAAGACACCATAAATTACTTAATCATATATTTACTGCTTAGCCTTAGACACCCTCTTCTCCTACCACCTACTTCATTTTTCCCAATCACCGTAAGTGTAACCTTGTCAGATAAAGTAATGACTACAAAAGCCTGGCCCTCTTTAATGATGACCTTTTTGGTGACTACCAGGCCACCCCATCATCTGGGGCTCTAGTCAGGGAATCCTTGGATTACCACATATATATATATATATATATATATGACGGACCTAGACCTCTAACAGATCCCTCTCTCCACCACTGGTCACTACCATGAGAAATATCTCTTTAGGACCTTGTCTTTACTGTAGAGCAGCAATAGTAAGGAATGCCTCACTCTCTGAAGAGTGTCTAGATCAACCTATTCTAACACTTGAGGAAGATTGGTACTGAAATGAGTGCACGCTAGACTGTCCCTAGCTCTGACCATGTACTGCAAGCTCAGACTGACAGGGACTCAAAGGTTACACAGGCTCCTGTACTAAATATGAATATATATAGCCCCTAGGTCAAATAGGTAGTGTTAACAGTCAATGATATTTATATACTTCCCTCATACTTAAGAACTATTCTCTGCTCTAATCTAGCTTTCTAGGCCTATTCTTGACTCTGACACTATCTTCCCTTACAATATTTTTAATCCTCCTTGCATGTTAGCTATTAGACTCATGAAAAAATCACTAAAGTCATGGATCCATTGGGATATACCTAAACTAGACTTCCTAGCTTCTTCCAGCATTAAAATGCTTAAATTCATCTGTTCTATTCCTACCTTTGAGTTCCTGTTTATTACATAATCTGTGCTGTTTTATATCTTATTGCCTTTCAGCCACCAAGTTACAGATGTTACCATGAGGCCATCTTGACTTCCTTGGGCAGATAACCTCACCAATGTGTTCTGAAGTCTCACCACTCCAGAGCCCTATCTTGATAGGGAGAGGTAGAAACAGGCTGGAGATATAATCAACCTGTCAACATCTATGTCCTGTGGAGAAGCAATTATAGACCTTTCACCTTCAGTACCCCATAATAAATTTTGGTTCATACTCCCAGAAGACTAGAGAATAGGGAATCTTTCATTGTAGAGGATAAGACAAATAACTCTAGTAGTGGGAACTGTACTGTATTTATGGAATTGTTATATTACAAACTTGTTAATTCTTATTATATCACTAATAAAATTTTTAAAAAGAAAATTTAATTTACATCTCTAAATTAAGTGATTTGAGAAGTGGAAAAGAAGTCATTGAAAAGGAACAAATGTGATTTCCAGAGGTGAGGCTACAGAGTAGCAGCAGCTGTGTTTCTCTCCTCTCCTCTCCAGGGTCAACTAGGAATAACAAAGGAGATCACCTGGGACCCCAACAAGACAGGACTAGATCAAATTCAGGAACCCACCAAATCACTGGTGAGTGCAAACACATGTGGCTCATGGACAGAGAGGAGCCTAGGGTGACATTAAGTGGCCGGTAACAAGTCTGGCAGTTTACCAGTTGAGACACCACCTCCACTCTGTTTCACCAACAAAAAGATGGCTGAAGGGAGGAAATAAGTTCCTTAAGACTCAGCAAATGCAACTGTGAATCTCCATTGCTACTACCCTCAGAATCTAGAGCAGCAGGGGAGAGGCCCTGTGCTGACACCAGGGGACAGAGAACTAAGGAGGAAGAAGATCTATACCCCAGTGGCCTAGTGGTGGGGCTATGATAGTCTCTTTGCATAACCATTGGATTATCTCTGCCCCACCTTGCTTTATCTCTTGGTCAGGAGTTAGTGATTAAGCTAAGAAGCATACCTATAG